>NC_090440.1:145017648-145320356 GCF_031143425.1 Pleurodeles waltl
AATGCTATTTGTGGTGGCCTACCCTAACAAAAGATGTAAAAGCAATGGTAAACAACTGTGAAGTTTGTGCTCGCATTAAAAAAAGTCATTCAAAACCAAAAGGGTTGTTACATCCACTTCCAACCCCAAGTCGTCCATGGGAGCCCATTTCTTTAGACTTTATTTCCGGTCTGCCAGTGGTTCAACAGCATTCAGTAATTCTGGTGGTAGTAGATAGACTCACGAAATATGGACATTTCATCGCCTGTAAAAAATTACCCACTTCTAGTGAATTGGAAACTATTTTACTGAACAGAGTGGTTCGTTATCATGGACTGCCAAAGGTTATCCTCTCCGATCGGGGGTCACAATTTTCCTCCAATTTCTGGAAGACATGGTGTAAAACACTCCAAGTGACATCTATGCTATCTACTAGTCACCATCCTCAAACAGATGGTCAAACGGAGAGACTAAATCAGACTTTGAAACAATACCTACGTGCCTACACTGAAAAGGCACTTCCTTCTTGGACATCTATGCTCTGGTTAGCTAAGTTAGCTTACAATAACTCATTCCACACTTCTATTGGCGTTACAGCCTTTTTTGGTTTATTTGGCTATCATCCCGACACCTTGCCCATCACAATTCCTCAAGAAAGTTCTCTTACTCCAGCTGTGTCAGAAACCATTCAGCATTTACATCAAACCCAGAAACTGATTCAACAACATTTAGAAAAAGCCAAACAAAAATATAAAAGGCATTATGACAAGAAACATTGTGAGGGACCGCAATATCAACCAAGTGACAAAGTGTGGCTTTCCACAAAACATAGACTTCAAGAAGAAGCACATGTTTAACCCCAAATTCATAGGTCCTTATACTGTCCTTCAGCAAATCAATCCTGTGACCTATAAACTACAATTGCCCAGATCCTTACGGATTCATCTAGTGTTCCACACTTCCCTCTTGAAAAAGGCAGTCCAAAAGGTCCACCCTCATCCAGTTCCTGTTCTAGTACAAGGGGAAGAAGAATACGAAGTCAAGAAAGTGTTGGATTCTAAACTGAGAGGGCGTAATCTATGGTACTTAATCTCATGGAAAGGTTATGGTCCTGAAAGTAACTCATGGGTTTCCGCATCCGATGTTCATGCTCCAGTACTTGTGAGATGCTTTCATCGTCTTAATCCAAGCAAACCAGGCCCTAGAGCGCGTCTGGGAGAGGGGAGTACTGTCAACACCAGAGCAGTACGCGCTCTATTGGCGACAAAAATGCAAAAACCCAGCACTCACAAAACAACGTAATTTATGCATTGTGCTGATATGTTGTGGTTTAACCTTTTGCATTGCAGAGTTCAATCCTGAAAACTTATTTTTAATATGCTTACAAATACTGTTCCTTTGCAATGTATTGCTGCAGGTTTTCAGAGTGTGTTAGGGTGTGGTCCCTTTCCAGGGCCTTCCAGAGACTTTCCCTGCAACATGCCTGGGTGTGGTTCTGGGCTGGGCCAAGACTCTATAAAAGAGAGCCAGCCCAACTCCCAGTGCTTACTATTCAGAGGTCCCGGTGCAGAGCAGCAGCTTCTTCCTGAGCTCCTGTCCCCGCGGCCTATTTGGATCTTCCAGTCTTCTGCCTTTCATCCTTCATTGGTGATCATTGTATTAGGCGGTAAGACGGTGGTTGGACTATCCCGACACCGTTATTTAGAATTTGCATATTCTTGGTTTAATTCTTAAATGAGTAACAGATTACTTGCGTGCTACCATTTCTTGACATTTATATGGTAGTTTACAAATAGGCAAGACGCGCGATTTGTTTCATAAAGGTCTGACTTTGTTATTCAT
The DNA here is from genome assembly GCF_031143425.1 of Pleurodeles waltl. NCBI lineage: Eukaryota > Metazoa > Chordata > Amphibia > Caudata > Salamandridae > Pleurodeles > Pleurodeles waltl. The sequence continues at coordinate 145,019,470 of NC_090440.1, forward strand.
TGCGTGCTACCATTTCTTGACATTGGCATGGTGACTTAAGAATCGGCAAGACGTGCGATTCGTTTTATGGTGTTTAAACATTGTTGGCCATCGCGCACTACTATTTCTTGACATTTACATGATGTTTTACGAATTGGCAAGATGCGCAACTCGTTTCATGAGGATTTAACTTGGTTTGTTTATTGCGCGCTACCATTTCTTGACATTTACATGGTGGCTTAAGAATCGGCAAAAGAAGCGCGATTCGTTTCATTGTACTTTGATCTTGTTATTTATTGTGAGCTGTTATTTCTTGACATTTACATCGTGTTTTACGAATCGGCAAGACGCTCGATTCGATTAATGATGATTTCACTTTGATATTCATTGCGTGCTACCATTTCTTGGTATTTTACATGGTGACACTTGAATCGGCAAGACGCACAATTCTCTTCTCGAGTTTAATTCTTGTTGTTTATTGTATGCCACTATTCTAAGATATTTATTATATAATATTCGAGTTGACAAGTTATGTGATTTGTTTCCTGAATGAATATTGTGTTATTCATGGTGCACAAATACTTTATGGTGTTTACTATACATATATATCTGCAATATGTGCAATTTGTGTTGAAACATTTTAAGAGTAGACAGAAGGCCAGAGTTTCTAGATGCAATATTGTATGGTCCTAGTATACATTCTCAAAACAGGATTTATATGACTGGTTTAAAATTTTGTCAGAATGTTTTTCTGATTCTCATGTAAAGGAAAGTACTTGAATAACAAAGTTTTCATTTAATTCATCTTGATTCCCCTACAGGTATCTGGCCATCTTGAAACTTAGTCATTTTAAACTTAACTCCTAGATTGTTCATGTTTTCAGAGTGACTAGGCTTAGAATCATAGTTTAGTATTGATTTCAGGAGATATAATTTTCTTATTGTGTGTTCTAACCTTTTTCTTACTACAGGTCTCCTTCCCAGCTGTTCCCTTCCTAATCCCCTCTTGAACTCTCTCAGTCTCTGTGATTTATCTATCAGAGTCTTGGAGCTGTTCAGTGGTGGACGTGTTGGGAACGTGCACAGACCCCGAGGATCTGGTGACTCTGACAGTCTGCAACTGTCTGGTGTTTGTGTGAGTGCTTGTGGGATGAAGTGTGGTGCCTGTGTTTGACTGTGGCACTCTTGGGTGTTGTCTTGTGTGCATGCTCATCTGTATGTGTTCACCAGGGCTTTCTCAAGGCATAGTTGTAGTTCCCTTTCTGCTTATGACAATGCTCAGAGTGTTAATGAAATAGTGGTCAATCCGTTTGATAACTGCTATAATAGCAGAACGGGGAAATTCAATCAGTTGCGTCCGCCGCCTGTCCTATGTATGGCGAGCTAGTGCCTTGCTGCCACAGAACGTACCTCCCCCCTTAGGTTGTTCCACCTCTTCCTTATGTCGTCCCTTGTTCTTGGGTGCTGTTCCACAGCGTTCACCCTGTCCACGATTCTCCACCATAGCTCCATCTTCCTTGCAATTGATATCTGCTGTACCTGTGCTCCAAACAGCGGTGACTCTACCCTGACAATTTCCTCCACCATAACCCTTAACTTCTCATCAGTGAAATGGGGGTGCCTTTGTGGGGACATGAGTGTTGTGTGGTGTGTGTTGGTGAGAGTGTGTTGAGTAATGTGGTGGGATGTGTGATGTGGGGTGCGTGAGGGATGTATGGGTGTACGTGGTGTGTGTGTCTAGTTGTCTCTGTGCTCTTCGTGTCAATCTCCTGCCAGTAATTGTTGTTCGTAAAGGGTTGTGGGTAATGTGGGTGTGTGTTTTATATTGCTGTGGGTGGGTGTTGTGTCCATGAATGTCAGGTGTGTGTTTTTAGTATTGCCCAATGTAGTGTTGTTTTATATGTAGGTGTCTATGCTGAGTGGGGCGGTATGCACTGCCAATGTTTACCGCCGTTGAATTCCGCTGTGGTGATTTGTGGGTCATAATGTGGTGGACGTTGCTTTGTAGGCGTAACAGTATGGGTGTTGCTACCGCCACTTTAGCACTGACCCTTGAGCTGGTGGATTTGTGTATGTGGCAGTATTCTGTTGGATTGGAGTGTTTGTGTCATAATATGGCAAACGGATATTCGCCACCACGGCGGTATGTTGGTGGCCGTCACCCCAGCTGTAAGCGGGATTTACTGCTAATGTCATAATGAGGGCCTAAATGTTTTCTAGCACCTAAAAGCCAAAAGTGCTTCTCTGGACATTTGTTCTCACTCAACAAGTGCAAAGTCAAAATTTGAGGCTGACCGCGATGGAGCCCCGCTTAGCTACAATGAGCAGGAGGCCTTGGTTAAAGATTTACCTTAACACTTAGAAAATCTCTCAAAGATTTTTCTCCGCCTGGGAAAAAGTCACAAGTTGAGGCCAGCCACGCTGGAGCCCTCTTTGTATACACTCTGTGGGAGGGTTCAGCCAAATTTCTACCTTCGGATTTAGAAACTTTTTTGGGAAGATTTCCTCTGACCAGGACAAAGGCAAAAGTTGATGCCAACCAAGATGGAGCCCTCCTCGGATACATTGTGAAGGAGGCCTTGGTCAAACTTTTACATCCGGACTTCGAAACATTTTTGGAACTTTTCTTCCACGACGTCGGGCGGCCTTCCTCAGCAAGCCCATTTCGATGCGATGTCGTCAGATTGCCTTTCTGCAAGCCCTGGTCAAATCCTGGAAGTCTAGGCCTTTGGAGCTTTTCAGTGGGATGAACCTGCAAGTCATGCTGAGTCGTGGTCGACGTTGGCCGGTTTGACTCTCAACGTCAGGTCGGTACACATTTGGAGCTTATTTCCAAAGTTGCTACAAAATACTCCAAATTTCTTGATCTTCTTCCAGAAGTACTTTTTGGGTCCTCAAAATGTCCACAAACGTACTCCAAGGTTCCAGAAGCTCTGAGTTGGGTCTTGGAGGTGGGGACTGTAATTCGCAAAATATACCTGTGCAGAGTCCAGGCGCAGGCCAGCAGTTCAGCGGCCAATCCTTCTTCTCCATGTCTCTTCCTCTAGCAGGGATATGAAGTGTGGGGCAGATGTGCTGCAGTTCTGCCATATTTATCCTTGCTCCTGTGGTGAAATGCTGAGGGGTTGCTCCTGCCCAATCACATGCAGGCCACCACCCTCTTGAGTGACCACTTCCTGGGACGTGTGACAAAAATCAATCTCAGGCAGCAACATTCCTCCAAAATCCACGTTGGCAAAAATTCAGTCTTAGAGTTTAGCTCTGGCTGAGTCCACCTACTGGTGTGGCTAAGTTTCCTTTAACACACCCCTTTCTAGCCCCTCTCCTAATCTAATTAGGGGGCACCTAGCTGTCGGTGGCTGCAGGAAACGGGGGACGTGCAGTTGCTGTCCCAAATGTTCTTTCCTCCTTTGCGGTCCAATTTGGCTGCTCTCCACCCATCCTGTTCTACCATTTGCTGAGACTCTTCCCCTCCCACCAGATGCTTTCTTTGTTTCAGCACACACCACTTCACATTTCATCAACGCAGCCTGGCTCAAGCCTGGCTGACCAATCAGAGAAGGGCACTACAGGCCTAAAATTGGTATTTTTTAGGAAGAGTCCTATAATTCTTTCTCTGTCCAAGTTATAATAAATTGAACAGTGGCAATTTGTTGGATTTTTTTAAAACTTTTAATTTGGTACCAAACTTGCTATATTTAACTCCTTGCTATGGTAAATAAGACTTTATTATTTTAAAATAAAGTCTCTCTATGTTAGCCTATGGAGCCTATTCACTACAATGCGGAAAATAAATTTGGCTATTTTTCTCTCAGCAGGGCTTATAAAACATATTTTATAAAGCCCCTGCTTATAGGTTCACTGCACCGAACCCTGGGGGCACGGAGGGCATACCATAGGGGTGCTTTGTATGTAAAAATAAGGTAGTTTAGGACTTTGGAAATGCTTTTGATTCCAAAGTCGAATTTGGGGTTAACTTTACCCTAAAAGCAGTCAGCAAGGCAGGCCTGCTTTTAAAATGACACTGGGCAACACAACAGTGCACCTATGGGTGTACTGTCTATACTAGGGCACCTACATGCCCTACCATTTACTAGGGACCTATACGTAGGTTGGTACAGCCAATTATAATTGACCTAATTTGCATAATCCATTTTACGCAGAGCACTTGCCCTGGGACTGTTTAGCAGTGCCAAGGGCACAGTTAGAGTCAGTAACCACCAGTATCAGTCAAAATGTTTCGGGGTGACAAGGGAAAAAAGGAGGACTTTTCTATACTGCCCTTCCTGCCAGTTGAATGATGGTAATGGGTACTAACCTACACCCTCGTAGTCCTCATCAGCTAAGTAGCAAAACCTGAAAAGTCCATCTGCATTGGCATGGGCAGTCCCAGATCTATGATCCTCTGTAAAATCCATCCCCTGTAGGGAAATGGACCACCTCAACAGTTTTGAGTTCTCCCCCCTCATCTGCATGAGTCATCTTAGAGGTCTGTGGTCAGTTTGAACATGGAAGTGAGGGCCAAACAGGCATGGCCTCACCTTCTTTAGGGACCAGACAAAAAGAAAGGGCTCCCTCTCAATGGCACTTCAATTTTGTTCTCTGGAGAGTAGTTTCCTGCTGATAAAGGCAAATGGACTTGCTGATTTTGGCCCTCCTCATTCACATGTGCCAACACTGCCCCAATCTCTGTTTCTAAAGCACCTGTTTGCACAATAAACTCTTTATTGTAGTAAGGGACCAGTAACACATAGCCTCCTTCAGAGTGTCAAAGGCCTTCTGACTCTCTGGGGTCCAAATAAACTTTTTGGTCTGTTTCTTAGATATGAGTTCTGTTCCAGGGGCCACAATGGTCCCATAATTCTGGACAAATCTCCTGTAATACCCAGTCAGGCCAAGTAAGGCTGTGACCTGAGTCTGGATTTTACAAGTCTCTCAATTCAGGATGGTCTGGATTTTATGCCGGAGAGGCTATACATGGCCTCCACCTACAAGGTGGCCCAGGTACACCACTGAGGTCTGCTCTATCTGGCATTTGCTTGCCTTGATAGTCAAGCCTGCTTGAAACATAGCCTGAAGCTCCAGGTGGAACAGAAAACAGCTACATCATCTAGATAAGCTGCACTAAAGGATTCCATTCCAGACAAGACCCTGTTCAACCTTTGGAAGGTGGCATGGGCATTTTGCAACCCAAAGGGCATCACTTTGAATTGAAAGTGGCCCTCTGGGATGGAAAATGCCGACATCTCCTTAGCTCCTGGACTTAAGGCAATCTACCAGTATCCTGAGGTCAAATCAAAGGTGCTCAGGAACTTAGCAGCCCACCACCTATCAATGAGCTCATCAGCTCTATATATCAGGTGAGCATCAGTCTTAGTGACTGCATTCAAACTTCTGTAGTCTATACAGAATCATATCTCCTTCTTCCCACCTTGGGGATTAGGTTTGGGTACCAGCATGACTCGACTGACAGAAGGACTATCAGAGGGCTCAATTACCCGTATCCCCAGCATATGAGCTACCTCAGACTTGATTTTGACTCTTACCTGGTCTGACAGCCTGAACAACTTGTTTTTGACAGGTATGTTGTCACCAGAATCCATGTAATGGACACACCAAGTGGTGAGTCCAGGGGTCAGGGAGAACAGCCCAGCAAACTGATCCAACACTTGTCTGCTGTCCTTTTGCTGCTATGCTGTCATCTTGGCCGAGAGCACCATAAGCATGTTCATGTCTGCCCCATCTTGGTGGGGTTTAAGTCTGTTGACATGCAGGATCAGGTGGGGATTCCTTGGGGTGCCAAGGTTCACCAGGTAGGTGACCACATCCTTTTTCTCTAGAATAGCGTAGGGTGCAGTCCACTTGGCCTGCAGGGCCCTAGGAGCCAAAGGCTCCAAATCCCACACCAACTGACCTGGATAGCACTCAGGCATAGTAGCCTTCTGGTCATGCCAGAGCTTCATGAGCTCTTGGCTGGTCTCCAAGTTGCTACTTGCCTTCTTCATGTACTCTGCCATGTGAGACTGCAGGCCTAGCACATAGTCAAACACATTATGCTTGGACTCTTTGAGAGGCTTTTCCCAAGACTCTTTCACCAAACCCAATGGGCCTCTTACAGGGTGCCCAAACAGTACATCAGAGGGGCTGTACTGAGATATCAACAGTGTCAACCCAGAACTCGGTATTGACCTTCTTCATTCTATACTGCTCTGGGGTAAGACCAAACTTCTGGGTGAGGCACTTTTTTATGTTGAGATAGGAGTCTGGATCCTCATCCCAGACTCTGGGATCAGCTCCTATAGGCGTGAAACCCAGTCCTGGGGCTTAACTTTCCTCATCCTGAGAGCCCTCTCAAAGGCTGTCAGCCACTTGTCTATGTCACCCCCCTCTTGCTAGCTAGGAACAATCCCCTTTGGTAATCTGGGACAAACCTCATCACCCCTGGAAATCTCAAAGTCTTCTTCGCTGCCACCATCTCTTTGTTCTTCTCTTGTCCACTTTCTCTTCTCTAGGGCCAACTTCTCTGCTTCTAGTGCTATGTAGGCCACCTGGGCTTTCATCTCTCTTTCCCTGAGGGATAGGTTTGCTCCTTCTAAAGTAACCTCTCTCCCCCAACTAGCTGTAGGCAGGGCCCTGGTGAATGTGTTGAGGGAAGGCTCTCCTTCCTCCTTATCACTGAGGTGTAGATGTTCTCCCTCCTTTGAGAGGTTGGAACAGGCATCCCACTCCTCTCCCACTGCAGCTTCTACTGTGCCTACCTCCTGGGCCTCTGCCCAGGCCTTAAGGGATTTAATCAGCTCCGCCTTCCCAATGTTAGTGGCTGCTGGCAACCCACTCCCAGTACACAACTTCCTAAACTGGACTTCAGTGAGTGTGGGTAGGCTAGCCAGATCAGGCTCCATGATATCCCTAGGTTTTATGTCACTTAAAAAAGCTTTTGCAAAAATTGAATCAGAAATTAAGCAAAACCACAAAAATAAATTCATTGAAAATAGTCCAAATTCAAAATTAAAAACAATATTGCACTAGTACAATTTAGAGGATTTTTAATGTGCTTCACGTAAAACTGCACTGTAATTTAAACACAAGTTCTGGATCCCACCAACGTGCACCAAAAATGTTGGAAAGTGGATTATTGGTAAGGGCAAGTAGATACCTACACTTAGCAATAGGCCACAAACCCAGACTAGGTCCAGTGAAGGGATTAGTAAATTAATCCTCACTCAACCCTTGGTAGCTTGGCCCATGAGCACTTAGGCTAAACTTAGATGAAAAGTGTGTAAATAATTTAATATTAAAAAATATTAAATAAATAGAACACAACACACACAAAAAAATCCAACACTAATTTAGAAAAATAGAAAAGATTATTTATCTTTCAAATGACACCACAACAACAAAAATTCAATGTAGGGAACCTGAGATATGAATTTCTAAATGTTTAGGTCCATATTTATGAAGAGTTAGCGCCGCCCTTGCATCATTATTTTTACGTTAAAGTGGTGCTAACTTAACTCCATATTTATATTTTGACTCTAGACCATCCTAGTGTCAAAATATATGAGTTAGCATCATTTTTTGGAAGCACCAAACCAGCTTGTGTCTGTAGGAAAGTACCCTCTTTTTGGCATGTTACCCCCAATTTCTGCCTGATGTCGGTGTGTTTGACTGTGTTCACTGGGATCCTGCTAACCAGGACACCAGTGAGTATGCTCTCTCTCCTCTAAAATTTGTCACTGCATACTGGTAACCCAGTACTTCACCCAAAATGTGCATACTGGTCCCCCTTATAAGTCCCTAGTATATGGTGCCTAGGTACCCAGGGCACTGGGGTTCCAGGGAATCCCTATGGGCTGAAGCATTTCTTTTTCCACTCATAGGGAGCCCACGTAAAGGCTTCTATGGGACTACCATTGCAGCCTGTGTGAAATGGTGCATGCACCCTTTCACTGCCATTTACACTGCACCAGGCCACTTATTAGTCACCCATATTGCAGGCCTTCCAACCCTGAAGGCTGGGTGCAGAGTACCTGGGTGTGAGGGCACCCCTGCACTAGCAGAAATGCCCCCACGACCTCCAGAGCCATTTTCCCAGACTTCATGAGTGCGGGGATGCCATTTTACATGTGCACTGGACATAGATCACCACCTATGTGCAGATTCACAATGTTAACTAGGAATATGGCCATGTTTGGTATCAAACATGTTGGAATCATACTCCGAAGCTTTTGCAAGCATTGTTTGTATGATTCTACGCACTCTGGGGGGCTCCTTAGAGGTCCCCCAGTACTGCCATTACAGCCTTCTGATGTTTTCAAGGCAGCCCCAGCTGCTGCCACCTCACAAACATGTTTCTAGCCTCCTGTTGCTTGAGCATCTCAAGCCCAGGAAGGCATAACAAAGGATTTTCTTTGGGAAAGGGATATTACACCCTCTCCCCTTGGAAATAGGTGTTACAGGCTTGGGAGGGGAAGCCTCCTAGAGCCTCTGAAAATGCTTAGAAGGGCACAGATGATGCCTTCCTTGCATAATCCAGTCTACACCAGTTCAGGGACCCCCAGTCCCTGCTCTGGAGCGAAACTGGACAAAGAAAAGGGGAGTGACCACTCCCCTGTCCATCACCACCCCAGGTGTGCGCTCAGAGCTCCTCCAGAGAGTCCATGGGTTTTGCCATCTTGGATTACAAGGTGGCAGGGAACTCTGGCAGCATCTCAGTGGCCAGTGCCAGCAGGTGACGTCAGAGCCCTCCTCTGATAGGTGCATAATTGTGTAGCTGACAAATCCCCCTTTCAAGGCTATTTAGGGTCTCTCTCCTGGGTGGGTCTTCAGATTCGGATTGCAAGACTCCAGCAGGAATCCTCTGCATCCTGTACTTCAATTTCTTACCGAAGAAAATGCATCTGGACCCTCCAGGAACTCTACAACTGCAACAAAGAAGCAAAGATGACTTCTGCAACATTGTATCTTCAGCTTCTACCAGCAACTGCAACTGTTTCCCAGTCGTGCATCCCCAGAGGACAGCCAGTCTTCAGCCTGCACCAGAAGAATGAATGAATCTCCCTTGAAGTGAAGGAGTCACTTCCCTGCTTTAGCAGGCACTCCTCTGTAGCAACAACCAGTGGCTTTGGTCCTCTCTCCTGAGGAAGTGTGTGGATCCAGGATCATGGGTGGTGGACTGAAGTGGTCCCGATCGTCCTGATGTCTGACTGTCCTACTTTGATGGAGGTAAGAGCTTACCTCTCCACGCAAGACAGTACCCTCATGCAATGCGTGTTTTGCCATTGCCACAGGCTTGTTGGCATCTTCCCACAAAGTTCTTTGTGCACCGTGCAGCTCCGGCACCCAGCACTCCTTCCTATGATGCACAGCCTCCTGCATGGTTCCTCGGCGGCATGGGAACCCTCTGTGTAGTGCTGCATGGGCCTCCTTTTGCACCTTCTTTGTCCCCGTGCTGTGGCACTCTTGTGCACACTGCCTTATCTTCAGAGGTCTCTCTGAGTTGCTGAGAGCCCTCTCTGCCCCCTCCCCCCCCCGGAAAGAGTCCACCAGGTCCCTCCTGTTCCCGGGCAGAGCCATTTTCTGCTAACAGTGAGCTTTGCGTGTGCCAAGGCTTGTTGGCGGAATCCAGCGATGCAAACCAGACTCAATCATCCATCTGGCGTGGGACATCATCTGCACCAACCAGGAACCTGCATCCATCTTCTTGGGTGCAGTATTGACTGTTGTTCTTCACCGGTGGTTATTCATTTACACCTTCATCCAGGTTGGCAGGGACTCCTGTTCTCCCTGGACTCTTCAGTGCTTCTTGGACTTGGTCCGCTTCTTCCACAGATTTTCAGGTTCAGGACTCCATTGTTGGTGTCTTGCGGTCTCTTCTGGTTTTTGCATAATCTTCTTTCTTGTGGTCTTGTGTGTTCTAGGAAAATTACTGTGATTTACTCCTGCTTTCCTTGGCTCTGGGGTGGGTTCTGTTACTTACCTTTGGTGTTTTTTAATACTCCCAGAGCCCCTCTACACACTACACTTGCTTTGGTGGGAAACCGACTTTCGCATTCCACTTTCATAGTATATGGTTTGTGTTCCCCCTAGGCCCATTTCTAACTATTGTGATTTTCACTAATTGGACTGTGTTAGAAATGGGGACTTTGGTTGACAGTCAGGTTACCCCCTGTTCAAGCAAGGACCCTCACTCTAGTCAGGGTAAAAGAGAATCACCCTCAGCTAACCCCTGCTTACTCCCTTGGTAGCTTGGCAGAGCAGTAGGCTTAACTTCAGAGTGCTAGGTGTAAAGTAGTTGTACCAAAACACCCAGTAACTTAATTAAATCACTACAAAATGACACAACACAGGTTTGGAAAAATAGAGAATATTTATCTAAACAAAACAAACCTTCCAATCCAGGTTCTGTACCCTTAGATTGCACTGGGGTCAGGGGTGAGTCTCTCTCTCCCCTACCCCTACTCTCAGGGTTCTGCAACCCCCCTCTGGAACATCCCCTGGCAACCCAGGAATTCCTGGGGGTACACTTACCCCCCACCAGGTCAGAGTTTACCCTCTGAACCTGGTCATCCAACCCAGCGGTTGAACCACTGCCTGGCACACCAGAACTTCCAGGGGGTCACACTTACCTCTCTCAAGGGACACACCATCCCCAAGGGCCACACAAGAGTCTGGCTGGCTCAGGTCTCCTGTCCTCTGCCAATCTGACAGAGTTTGGATTCCCCCAACCCAGAAATGGTCTCACCAAGGTAATTCCTCGGGGGCTCTGCTCTCAGAGCTGACCCCTGACCCTCCAGGTTCTCTACTGGGGTCCGCAGCCCCTTCTCAAACCTCTGTCTGGACTTCTGCACCCCCTTACTAGGAGTGGTACTTCCAGACGCCATAACTGGTGGGTCGCTGGCTACAGCCGGCCCCCTCCCCAAGTTCTCCTGACACTGTGGGGTCTCCCTCAACAGATGGCCCTACGGTACAGGCTAGGCTTCCCTCCTGGTATTCCCTCATGGAACCCTCCAGGACCTGGGACCAGAACTTGGGCACCTTGGGCCTCAGCCCATCCCCATTCCCTCTCCTTTGAGACTGGACATGGGGTCCCTCACCCATCCCACTACACTGGGACCTACCTGGGACATTACAATCCTTCCCTACATCACCTGGTTGGGAAATACCTAGGCCACTCCTCTCAGGAGCACCCCCAAATGCATCTTTAGATTCTCTGGTACTTACCCAGAGGTCTGCCTCCAGTGTAAGTTCCCTGGGGTCAGAGAACTCACACTCCACCTGATGCTGGCGTAGTTCTGGAAAATAAGGACTAGACATATGCTCTCCAGCAACGACATCACACAGCCCCTCACATGAATTAACCAAACTACCCTTCACCCAACCATCCAGTGACTCAGCCTTGAAAAAGTACCCCACATCACCCTCCTGAGACTGGTTAGACAATACCAGACCGTCCCTGACACTCAACCCACACTCTTCTGGGATGTCTCCACACTCCATAACCAGGACTTTTACCTGGGGAGAACCCCTCTCCCTGTCACTCTCATCTAGAGTCAGTAGAGTATCCCTCCCATCACTAGGAATATGACTCCCTATGCCATCACTGGAGCTACCTCATACCCCTGAACCTCCTGGTGTGTGTCAACTCCCTCCTTCAAGTATGGCACCACATCTCTGGGCATTTGCACTTCTTTAGCAGCACTGGATATAAAATTGTTGCTGCCGCCATTCCAGCTGGACTCAGTCCTCATGACTTCCAGCTCTCTCAGTTTGAACTCATAAGCCAAAATCATCTCTTTAATCTCTAAGTCCCTTTCCCACTCTTCAAACGCCCTTTGCATTCTCAAATTTTCTGCCTCCAACCGGCTAGCCCTTTCTGCCTGTCTGTCCTTCAAATCTTTAGGAGTCAGACCCTTAGAGGACCTACTGCTACCTCTCCTAGAGACCCTCCCCAAGGTGTAACAGGTACCTCAACTACACCACTGTGTAGACTCTGCACTTCCCCATCCATATCCTCTGTGTGCCCCCCAGATTCCTTGGCTGTCACCCAGGCCCTCAGTGCCTCTTGCAGCTCCCTCTTCCTGGTGGAGCTCTTAATGGGACAGGCAAGATCTTTACAGAACTATTTCAATTGAGCAACTGAGTACCTCTTCAGTTTCTCTAATTTAAACACAGCTCCAGCTGTTGCATCTCCAGATTGAGACATGATGGCAACAAGTGCAAAGTTCCAACGGCAGAAAACAAGTTCCCAATGAAGTATAAAGAATCAGTCAAGGGATCAGCAAAATCATGGAAGTAGAACAAAAAGGAGTCCCAAAGAGACAAAGCAAATTCACAAGACAAATAGTATGTGGTCACGTAGTGGTCTGAACTCAAAACAGTAGTGTACACTTAATTACTGTATGTCAAGTACAAATACAAGCCCAAATCCTAACCTCTGATCACCAGTGTTAGAAATGGGGTCTTTGGTTGACAGTCAGGTTACTCCCTCTTCAAGCAAGGAGCCTCACTCTAGTCGGGGTAAAAGTTGAATTACCCTCAGCTAACCCCTGCTCACCCCCTTGGTAGCTTTGCAGAGCAGTAGGCTTAACTTCAGAATGGTAGGTGTAAAGTATCTGTACCAACACACACAGTAACCTATTGAAATCACTACAAAGGTTTAGAGAAATAGAGAATATGTATCTAAACAAAACAAGACCAAACAACAAAAATTCACAATACACAAGTCAAGTTATCAATTAAAAAACAAAAAGAGTCTTTAAGTAGTTTCAAACACACACTAACACTGTTAGCGTGAAAATGTACCTTGTGTGCGTCAAAAATAATCCTGCACAGGTAAGTGTTCATCAAAAAGGGCTTGCGATGCGTTGATTCCACTCACGAGCGGGACCTTGCGTCATTTCTCCTTTTGTCGGGTCGGGGCACGTCATTCCTTCTCTCCGCAGGAGAGCGATGCGTCGATCCGGTCAGCACTCTCGGGTCCGCATTGGCCTTGCATTGTTTTTACACGCCCAGTGATACTTGCTTCGGAAATCCAGCCGCACGATGATCCAAAAACCACGCAGTGGGGGTTTCGATCTCCGAGGCTCTGTCAGCGATGCTGCACGTAATTTCTCCTGCTCCGAGCGTCAATTCTTCGGTCGCGTTTCCGGCCAGTGTTGATTTTCAGCCGCGGGGCCACCGGCGCGTTGTTTCTTCAGCCGCAGATCGGAGTTGCTCTGTGCGTGGATTTCTCACTCCTAGGCTGCCAGCTTCTCTTTTCAGGGTCCCAGGAACTGGATTGGTACCACAGGGCAGAGTAGGAGTCTCTCCAGTGACTCCAGGTGCTGGCAGAGAGAAGTCTTTGCTGTCCCTGAGACTTCAAACAACAGGTAGCAAGCTCTAAATCAAGCCCTTGGAGAGGTCTTCTCAAGATGGAAGGCACACAAAGTCCAGTCTCTGCCCTCTTACTCTGGCAGAAGCAGCAAATGCACGATGGCTCCACAAAGCACAGTCACAGGCTGGGCAGCTCTTCTTCCTCAGCTCTTCAACTCTTCTGCAGGCAGAGGTTCCTCTTGTTTCCAGAAGTGTTTCTAAACTCTGTGGTTTTGGGTGCCCTTCTTATACCCAATGTCTCGTTTGAAGTAGGCCCACTTCAAAGTAAAGTCTTCTGAATGTGAAATCCTGCCTTGCCCAAGCCAGGCCCTAGACACTCACCAGGGGGGTGGAGACTGTATTGTGTGAGGGCAGGCACAGCCCTTTCAGGTGTGAGTGACCACTCCTCCTCTCCCTCCTAGCACAGATGGCTCATCAGGTTATGTAGGCTACACCCCATCTCCCTTTGTGTCACTGTTTAGCGTGAGGTGCAACCAGCCCAACTGTCAAACTGACCCAGACAGGGAATACACAAACGGGCAGAGTCACAGAAATGATATAAGCAAGAAAATGCTCACTTTCTAAAAGTGGCATTTTCAAATACACAATCTCAAAATCAACTTTACTAAAAGATGTATTTTTAAACTGTGAGCTCAGAGATCCCAAACTCCAGATGTCCATCTGCTCCCAAAGGGTATCTACACGTTAATCAGATTTAAAGGTAGCCCCCATGTTAACCTGTGAGAAGGACAGGCCTTGCAACAGTGAAAAACAAATTTAGCAATATTTCACTGTCAGGACATATAAAACACATTACTATGGGGGTCATTCTGACCCTGGCGGTAAATACCGCCAGGGCGGAGGTTGGTGGTAGCACCGTCAACAGGCTGGCGGTGCACCACCGGGCATTCTGACCGCGGCGGTACAGCCGCGGCCAGAAGCGGAAAGCCGGCGGTGTACCGCCGACTTTCCGCTGCCCATGGGGATTCTGACACCGCATACCGCCATCCTGTTCCTGTGGCATGGGCACTGCAGGGGCCCCCGTAAGAGGGCCCCACAAAGAATTTCAGTGTCTGCTTTGCAGACACTGAAATTCGCGACGGGTGCAACTGCACCCGTCGCACCTTCCCACTCCGCCGGCTCCATTCTGAGCCGGCGTCCTCGTGGGAAGGGTGTTTCCCGCTGGGCTGGCGGGCGGACTTTCGGCGGTCGCCCGCCAGCCCAGTGGGAAACCCAGAATGACCGCTGCGCGGTCTTCTGGCGGTTCCCGCTTGGCGGGCGGCTACTGCCGCCCGCCAAGCTTAGAATCACCCCCTATATGTCCTGCCTTAACCATACACTACACTCTGCCCTTGGAGCTACCTAGGGCCTACCTTTGGGGTGCCTGACATGTAAGAAAGGGAAGGTTTAGGCCTGGCAAGTGGGTACACTTGCCAAGTCGAATTTACAGTTAAATCTGCACACACAGACACTACAGTGGCAGGTCTGAGACATGATTACTTCTGTGGGTGACACAACCAGTGCTGCAGGCCCACTAGTAACATTTGATTTACAGGCCCTGGCACCTCTAGTGCACTTTACTAGGGACTTACTAGTACATCAAATATGCCTATCATGGATAAACCAATTACATATAATTTACACAGAGACCATATGCACTTTAGCACTGGTTAGCAGTGGTAAAGTGCTCAGAGTTCAACAGCCAATAGCAACAGGTAAGAAGAAATAGGAGGCAGGAGGCAAAAATATTGGGGATGACCCTGCATAAGCAAAAACGTCCAACAGACAGCTTTCTAACTGTTTTTATAGCTATTTCTGCATAGTAGTGTATGCAATTTGTGTATTACTTACCTCCTCAGGGAGTATAGTATTTTTGGCATTTGTTTCACCAAAATAAAGTACCTTTATTTTTGTAACAGTGAGTATTTTCATTCATGTGTGTGAGTACTGTGTGACTATAGTAGTATTGCATGAGCTTTGCATGTCTCCTAGTTAGGCCTTGGCTGCTCATCCACACTGCCCCTATAGAGCCTGGCTTCTAGACACTGTCTACATTTCACTAATAAGGGATAACTGGACCTGGTATAAGGTGTAAGTACCTTAGGTACCCACTACAAACCAGGCCAGCCTCCTACAGCGTCACATTGTGACAATGATATGTAAGGTAGGCATTCCCTTCCAAAAAATGACACTAGCCCCCAGCGCAATATTTACCTCCCTGCGCACACATAGGAGGTAGAGCCACAAAATGATTCTAAGGCCGATTAGCATCAAAATTTAACGCCTGGTGAGACCAGGTGTTAAAAAGACATTAGGCACTTTTTCAGAGGGAAACACCATTGAGGCCACCATGGAGTCACTATTTTGGGCACACAGATGCCCACCCCAACCCCCAGCATCACCACCACCCACACCACAGGGACACTACAGGTGGAGGGAGCCCATCCCAGGTAAGTTGCTGTGCGTAACTGTTATATGCCACTGCGGGCCACTTACATGGGACCCCCTGGCTGGCACTGGGTCTGTTGAGGTTGTTCTGGGGACACTAGTCCCCTTTGATGGGCATTGGGTATGTGATAATGATTCCTGTCTATAGGTAGACACGAGTCATTTATTGGCTGCTTATGTGTCCAAAATGACGCTAGGCTGACCAGCGCCAGATATTATTGCCACTAATCAGTCTATCGTAATTTTTCCCCACTAGCGTCATTTTTCTAAATGCCTTCCAGCCCCGGCTAGCATCATTTTCTATGATGCTAACCATTCCTTAGTGCCAGTGTGAGTCTTTTTTTAAATATGGCGCACAGATGTCACTAAGGAATGGCGTTAGCTTATGTTCAATATTTTGGCGCACAACTGCGGTAGAGCAGTTGTGCGTCATTTTTCATAAATATAGGCCTAAATGTTTTCTAGAGCCTAAAAGCCAAAAGTGCCACTATGGTCATCTGGTCACACTCAACCAGAGAAAAGTCAAAATTTGAAGCCTACCACAATGGAGCCCTGCTCGGCTACAGCGAGTGGGAGGACTCAGTAAAAGTTTTATCTTCACACTCGAAAATTACTTGAAGATTTTTCTCTGACTGGGACGAAGTAACAAGTTAAGGCCGGCCACACTCGAGCCCTTTTCGAATACACTGCATGGGAGGCCTCGATCAAGTTTCTTCCTTCTGACTTAGAAACCTTTTCAGGAACATTTCCTCCAGCCTGGACAAAGTCAAAAGTTGAGGCCAACCAAGATGGAGCCCTCCTTGGACACACTGCGTGGGAGGCCTAGGTCACACTTTAACCTTTGGACTTAGAAATTTTTTGGTGCTTTTCTTCCACAATGTTAAGCAGTGCTCCTCAGCAACCTGATTTCAATGCAACGTCATCAGATTGCCTTTCCGCGAGCCCCCTGTCAAATCCTTAAGTGTGGGGCTCCAGAGCTTTTCAGCTGGACAATTCTGCAAGTCAGGCTGGGTCACGGACAACGTTGGTTGGCTTGACTCTCAACGTCGGGTTCGTCCACTTATGGTTCTTTTTTCCAAAGTTGCAACAAACTTCTCTAATCTTCTGGATCTCCTGCTAGAATAATTTTCTGGATCCTCAAAGTGTTCACAAACTTACTCCAAGGTTCCAGAAGCTCTGACTTGTTCCTTGGAGATTGGGACTGCAATTCTCAGAATGCATCTGGTCAAACTCCTTAAATGGTCACTGGACACTGGTTAGCTGGGCTATTCTTGCAGGACTTGATGCAGGCGACTCTGGTCAGCTCCTTTGTATCTGTTGCTTACAGGGAGTCCCTTCCTGGTTTTATAGAAGTAAGGCAAAGTTATTGTCTTGGTGAAGCCCAAAGTGTGCAGCTGGTGCAGTCCTTGTAGTGCAGAGTCCAGGTGCAGGCCAGCGGTCCAGCAGCGCAGTCCTTCTTCTTTTCTCTTCTTTCAGCAGGGATCTGAATTATGGGGCAGCTCTGAATTATTTATCCTTCTTCCTGGGGTGAAAAGCAGGGGGTGCTCCTGCCCAACCATGTGCAGACACGATCCTATTGAGTGACCTATCTCAGGTAGCAACATTCCTCCAAAATCCAAGATGGCAAACATTTAAATCTTAGAGTTTTAGATCTGGCTGAGTCCACCCACTGGTGTGGCTACATTTCCCTTAACATACCCCTTTCCAGACCCTCTCTTAATTTAATCAGGAGGCAACTGGCTGTTTGGAGCTGCAGCAAATGGGGGAGGTCCAGTAGCTGTCCCAAAAATCCTTCCCTCCTTTGAAGTCCAGTTTGGCTGCTCTCCAGCTTGTTCTACCGTCTGCTGAGGCAGTTCTCATCTCACCAGATGCTTTCTTTGTTTTAGCCCAGGCCACTTCCCACCTCATCAAGGCAGCCTGGCCCGAGCTGCATGAGGCTGACCTATCAGAGAAAGGCACTACAGGGCTGAAGTTTGTAACTTTTAGCAAGAGTTCTAAAACTCTTTCACTGCCCAAGTCATATTAAATTCAACAGTAGCAAGTTGTTTGATTCATTATAACTTTTAATTTGATACCAAACTTGCTATATTTAGCTCCTTCTTATGGAAAAAAGACTTTATTATTTTAAAATAAAGTCTCTCCTTGTTAGCATATGGAGCCCATTCACTACAATGGGGAAAAACAAATGTGGCTATTTTTCCCTCACCAGGGTTTATAAAACATATTTTATATTGTCCCTGCTTAAAGTTGCACTGCACCCTACCTTGGGGGCACTTAAGGGCCCTTAGAACATACTTATATGTAAAAATAAGATAGCTTAGGACTGTGACAGCACTCTTAATTCCAAAGTCGAATTTGGGATTAACTTTAACTTAAAAGCAGATTGCAAAACAGGCCTGCTTTAAAATGACACTGGGCACCACAGCCAATGAGTGTGCTATTTGTAATGGGTCCCCTCAACCTACATGCCCTACCATATACTAGGGACTTATAGGTAGTTTAGTACCTGCAATTATAAGCATCCTAATTTGCATAATCCATTTTAAACAGAGCACTGGCCATGGGACTGTTTAGAAGTGCCCAGGGCACAGTCAGAGGCAGTAACCACCAGTATCAGTCAAAAAGATTGGGTGTAATGAGGGCAAAAAGGATCTCTTTCCTACACTAGAACATTACAAGATAGTTTTATGTGTCCTGGTGAGGTAAAAACTGCCTGTTATGTTTTCCCCATTGTTGCACTGCTAGCTCCATAGGCTAACATGGGAAGGCTTTATTAAACTGTAATAAAGTCTAGTTTTTGATAGGAGTGAGCTTGAACAGTCATTCAAAGTGTCAGATTACTAGTTACAATAAATCCACAACTTTGCAAGGTTAGATGTATTATAACTGTCACAGGGAAGTAGTTTTAGAACTTTTATTCTACTGTTACCTAAAATTAGCACAGTAGTAGCCTCTCCTGGGTGGTCAGCCTTTGATAAGCTGGCCAGGGTTCTGTGATGAGGTGTGAAGTGGCCTGGGCTGAGACAAAGGAGACATCTTTTGGGAGGAGACCTACAGCATCAGATGCCGGGACAGGAAGTGGGCTGGGCAGCCAAATTAGTTTTCAAAGGGGTAAAGATAGGTGGAACAGAAACCAGACCCACCCCCACTTCCTGCACCCCCAGCTAGATGGAAGCCTATCTAATTAGAATAGGAGAGGGAATGGAAGGGGGGTGTAGAGGAACATTAACCACCCCTGTGGGTGGGCTTAGCCAGACCTGAGCCTCCCGGAGAGATTTTCTCATTATAATTTTTTGTGAAATAGTCCTTTCTGGCACAAAAATATGCCACACTGCCCAGGAAGTGGTCATCTCATAGGTCAGAGGTGCTCCCCTGCTTGACGGCCCAAAAACCTGGATACATATGGGAAAGCTGCCCAGCAACTCAGATCCCTGTCTGGAAACAACAACAAGAAGTAGAACTGGCCTGCTGAACCCCTGGTCCGCACCAAGGACTGCACTGATAAGGACCACACTTGTTGCACACTCTGGGCTTTACAAAAGAGGACTTTGCCTTGCTTAAAGCGATTCAGAACTGGACTCCCTGTAAGCAACAGGTACAAATGAGCTACTAAGAGTCAGCTGCATCAACTCCTGCCAGAAGAGCCCAGCTGACCGGCGTCAAGTGGACTTCTAAGGATTTGACAGGTGCATGTTGGGAATTGTAGTTCCATCTCTACAAAGAACAACTGAGAGCTTCTGAGACCTTGGCTGGTGTTATGGACCCTTCACGACCATCTCTCCAGGGAGCAACTCTGAGCTTCTGAAACCTTGGCTTCATGTTGTGGACCCTTCAAGACCTCAAAAGGACCTTCTGGAAGAAGGTCCAGAGGTTTGAAATAATTTGAAGAATTTTTGTGAAAAAATTCCGTAAGTGGACTGAACCGTCGACGAGAGTCATGACAGCGACACTGAAATGCGACTCAACCTAAAATTCAGGTTCGGCCTACTAAAAGCTCTGGAACTCTGTCTGTCGATGATGAGAACCAAGACCTCTATGAGTTCACCAAGGCCTCACCCTGAATCAAGAAGCCGCTGCCGACTCAAAACCCAGCCTACCAAGGAGTCCCGCTCGACAATGAGTATAAAAGAACCAAAAAAATGACTATGTGCGAAGGTTAAATTTCAACTGAGGCCTACCGCTCAGAGTACCCGACCCATGATCCTTTGTTTTCAGCCCTAACTTTTGACTTTGGCCCAGTCACGTGCAACCAAATAGCTGTGGTTGGCTCTTTTCACTTTTTGGTGCTAGAAAGCACATTTTTACATTAAAGCTTTAAAAATTAACATGTGTAACTCTCTACATTGGATTTTAGGTGTCATTTCAATCATAAAAATATTTCCACTGTTTACAAATTGGTGTTACATTTTTATTGTGTGTTTTGTCTTACTTATTTAATGTTTTGTTGATATTAAATGCTTTTCACACCTTTCTTGTAAGTTAAGCCTGACTGCTCGTCAACCAATTTACCAAGGGGTGGGCAAGGATTAATTTATTCAGGCTTTGACTTAACCTTAGTTGTGATTGTGGTGTTTTACTAGCTGTAGTTACCTACCTGCACCCCCTCAACCAAAAAAACGGTTTACTACAATAGCATCTACAGTGTAACATATAATCTGGGTCATATCCATTGGCAGCATTAATGACACATCAATAATCTGTTAGTTCTTGGCTGAGAATACTAATTGTTTCATCAAAATTTTTTGAATTTAGTTTGTAGTTTTCACTTTTTGTTTAGTTTCTCTTTAGTTGTATATGTTCTGTGTATCCCATAAGCAATTATCTTAAATGGCATTTTGCAAAATAAATATTATGATGCAAGTGCTTTTTTCCTCCCTCAAATCATAAAAGGAGTATCTGTGCATCAGGACTCAGTGCACGGTGTCAGTACCATGGGACTTTGCACACACAGCATCTACTGGTGCTTATGCCACATCAGATTTACACAAACCCCCATAAAGAGAAAGTATAGATAAAAATAGTGAGAAAATGTACATAAAGTTAATCATACACCATAGCTGCTAGGCATCTGTTTATCTTTATTATGTTGCCATGTGCTCGACAAACCTCTTGAACTTTGATGATTGACCTTGTGCTCGCAGCCTTGGGCTGCAATCTGCTTATCGCTGCCATTTACTTTTTCCAATTACAGTTCCGAGAATTGTGCTTAATCAGTAACTGCCAGAACAAGTTTGTACAGGTCGTTGCCACCTCCTGCCAGCTGCATCTGTACCTTCTCCCACCACACGTGTATCCCTGAAATATTCTGAAGACCGCAGAGGACCTTGAATACGATAGGGGTGGAGAGGTCCTCTGACTAAGCAGTTTTGTGTGTATATAAGGTTGGGTGCCCCAGAGTGAAGGAGCAGCCTCTGTAGGATAGTTACTTGACTGTCCTGGGACTCTGTATTAGCTCGAGCTATAATCCATGTAATAAACTTCTCTTTATTCCTCCAGTTGGTGACTCCGTCTGATTTGTGAACTCTCTGCTAAACTGACCCTGAGGACATAAAGGGTGTCCCTCCACCGCTGGGAAGGAGACCCTGGGTGGGGGTCTAATCTTTCCTGGTTCCTCAATAGTTCAGGGGTTTATTGTGTCTAATGCAGAGGGCTGCATTTAAAAAAATAAATAAATAAAAAAGAATACTTTATTTAAATGCAAACACAGACATGGTGGTCTGCGGACCTCAGCAGACCACCATCCCTGTGATGGCTATCATGCCTAATAGCATGCAAACTGCGACCTAGCTCATTAATATTCATGAGGTAGTTGATTTGCTAGGAATCACAAATGTAAAAATACAAGCTTAATACATTAGGAATAGTGATTTTTTAATTGCCATTTCAGAGAAAATCGTAAATTTGAAATCTCTGTTTCTAATGTTAGTACATATGGTCCCGAAAGTTACGTGGTGTGTGTGTGTGTTACGTGTCACACGTTTGAAGGCTCGCCAAAGTGACCCAATCATTCATCCTTTCCAGGGCTACAATAGGAAATTTCAACTCTTTTTGTTTTATTATCTTTGCAAAATATTTGACAAAATATATTTCTACTAATGTAATAGGTTTCTGATTAATATTCCATCAGTCTACAGATCCTCTAGCTAGCATTTTCTCAGTTTGACTTTTAGTCATAAGTGGAGTTTTACTACAACAGAAGCTTTCTTTCAACTATGCAGAGGCAGGGAAGCAGAGACTGCTACTGAGCATATGAACAATAGGATGAGAGTATGAGGTCCCACTGTAAGTTTTAGGTGAGGGGGAGTCTGTGTGATGGAAAATATGCTACTATCTGTAACCTTTGACGCTGGCTATTATCACGTTAAATCATCCAGGTAGCCAGAAATTTCAGAAAACTCTGGTACCTGATTGGTTGGTAGAACCTTTTCTATGCAGCACGGAGGCCTGTCATGGCCTTTACAACTAGGTATAGGGGCATGAATATGCTCTGTTTTGCACTGTGAACATATGCAGAGACATGCAGGCAGATGTTGTATGGGGCTGTCATTTGCCATACTGTATGGTTCTGTGACCTTTGGAGATTGGAGAGATATTTTGTTCAGCGCTTATGTGAATTTGGGGTGTAATCAGCTGGGTAGGTAGGGATCATCAATTGCCTTTGGGGTTGCCATTTTCAGATGGACACTAAGATGATGTGCCATTTTGGAGACTTTGATTCTCCTTAATATATTGAGATATGACCTTTCTGTTTCGCCTTTTTGCTTATAACACGTTCTGTCCTGGTAGTCCGTCTGATGCGTCATTTGTGTTTGTTCGAGGTATTCAATGACAGAAGTAGCCGGCCTGTGTGGGTGACTGACATTCAGGTCTCTCTTTTAATCTAGGTGAAAAACCTTTTTAGGAGAAGGATGCCTGCCCCGCCCTCTGATGAGGTGCCCCTTTCATTAATCATCATGAAGCTATAAATTATGAATGGAAAGCTAGGCAGTCTACACCTTTATTTACACCTCGCATTGAACCCGGAGACGTGGATAAATATAAAGCCAATTTATGAAAGGTCAAAGATCCCGAAATCGCTTTACACAGGTTTAATAAATATGTTCTTGTGTCTCCCTTGGATTGCCTACATTCAGTATGATGTTTCGATTTTACAGACTATTTTTTTTATTAGGAAAAGTCAATCTACGGCCTCTCTCTTGTTCATTAATTGTAGCCTTGATGATGCTGGTCTCACTTTCGAATTTACCACTGACTTCATCTTCTTTTGTAAGCGCAGAATCATTTTGCTAATTTTGCTTTGTCAAAATGAATCTAATTTCCTAATTCAAATTAGAAAAACCTACATTTGCTTAACAAACACTCTGGAGTTAGTCCTCTCCTGCAGTTGGCTTGGTAAATGCGGCCTGGCCTTAAGCATTGAGTGATCGCCCTGTTGGGCGTTAGAGCTTCAAGTCTTCTTGCCTCCTACTCTTGTTGCTTGTTTGCCCTTTTTGTCCCCTCTTTTGGGGCATCCAGGGAAGATAGCTGTGGCATCTTCACTGTCTGACAGAGGTAACTGCTAAAGCTCGGACCAAGTAATCCCTATCTGAGTAGCCACCTTTTTTGGGTTAGTTTCTTCCGACATCACCCTCTCATCCTCTTCCCAAATCTAACCATATTCCTTACCGTAAGATTCCACTGTTTCACTGATTTCACTTCATGTTCACTAGTTCATTAGTTACTCACACTCCTTGAGCTTCCACAGTCTTCTCTCCTTGATGGATTCCATAAGATGCCTGGGTATTTGTTTACATGTGTAATCTTGTGGCTACCTTGAACATTTGTTTTTTTGCAGTCCGCAAAATTTCTGTTCTAGCAATGCTTCAATTTTTTCCTAATTGACCTTCATGGAAAACTTGGTTTGAGCAAAACATGTCTCACAGAAACTGGTAACTGAAAATATGCCAAGGGTCCCTGCGCTGCACTACTACTGCTGAGAGTGTGACGTTAGAAACTGCATATTCAATCCTTTGAGGTGATATCTCATGTGCCTTCTGTGCAAGAGGAAAGACGTTGCGTGCACATTTCAAATACATAACTCCCAAGTGAAATGTGCACATATATGTACCAAGCTTTTCATGTATTAGTTGTGATAAGCATGCTGCAAATTCTCCAAGTCTAATTACATAGGCCCTCATTACAACCCTGGCGGTAAACGCCACCTACCGCCGTGTCAACCGTGTTGACCACTTTGGACAATTCAAACTACACACACCTGACACACATACACACATACAACCACATACCCACACCACTATAAAACACACACCTACATTACCCACAACCCTTTCAATGAAAAAAAAGATTGCAAACAGAGAGAGAGACAAGCCAGAAGCACCCACTCAATCTGAGCCACAGAACAACATCACCCATACACCATCTAAGCACCTCACAGCACACACCACAACACATCACCCCACACATCCTCACACATATCACTCACACCATGGCATCCCAAAGACACTCCAGGTTTTCTGAGGAGGAACTAAGGGTCATGATGGAGGAAATCATCCGGGTAGAGCCACAGCTATTCGGATTACAGGTGCAGCAGACATCCATTGCAAGGAAGATGGACCTATGGTGGAGAATCGTGGACAGGGTCAATGCCGTGGGACAGCATCGAACAACAAGGAATGACATCAGGAAGAAGTGGAACAACCCATTTGTGAAGGTGCGTTCCGTGGTTTCAAGACACCAGATTGCTGTAAAGAGGACTGGCAGTGGACCCCCGCCTTCTCCCCCACGACTAACAACATGGGAGGAGCAAGTCTTGGCAATACTGCATCCTGAGGGCCTCGCAGGAGTAGCAGGAGGAATGGACTCTGGTAAGTCAACTCTTAACTACATTATCCCCCCCCACCTGCATGCCATCACAAACTCCTACCCCACCGTCACTCTACCAACTGACATATACCCCACTAACACAACCCACCCATACCAATACCAAGCCCTGCATGCACCCCCAATGCATGGAAACCCATCACAGACCTGCATGGGCACCCATCACCCCTGCATGCCCAATAGAGAGACTCACCCAGCCCACAAAACCACCACTCACACAAGGCCAAGCCAATAGGGAAATCACAATCATAGAGGAAAACACAGCCATGCACAAGATGGCACACGCAGATACATTGACAATGAATTTGCATCCCAACAGGACCCCTACCTAACGTCACTGGAGAGGAGGTGCCAGCTACATCTAGCCCCCCCAGAAGAGGCCCACAGTGATGACAGCAGTGCTGCAAGCCTGGATCACGATTACCAACCTGGCCCATCAGGGACCTCTGGACAGTCAGTTCTCCTGCCACGGTCCTAACCCACCACAGAGACTCCTCCCTCAGGAAACACCAGCATAGCACCCACCCAGCGGGCCCATGCCACTGTCCCCAGGACATGTCAATCAGCAGTGTGTCCACCACTACAGGGACCCCAGGTAACCCCACAAACACAGGACGATCAGAGACCTGGGGTCAGTGGCAGTGGGCACACGGTTCAGGGGACAGAGGCACATGACAACAGGGAAGCTGGGAGGACTGCAGTGCGACAGGCGGAGGACAGGTCCAGGGAACCGACCCTCCATAAGGCACTCTCAAACATCATGGAAGCATACCACCATTCCCAGGAGACCATGGGCCAGGTACTGCCCAAATTACAGGAGACCCAGCGGCTGCTGGAGGGACAGTATCTGGGGATCAGGGAAGACCTAACAAAAATATACACCATCCTTGTCACCATAGCAGAGGAGCTGGCTGACATGGGCAAGACCATGAGGGAGGCAGTGGCACAACAAAGGGCACCTGACACTAGCCAACCGAGGAATAGCCTTACACCTCCGCCGGTGCTAGTGGACAGGAGGCACAGCCACAGGACCAACAGGCCACCAGCACCCCATCTCCTGCAGAAGGAGAACCACCCCGCAAACGGTCTCTGCGATTCAGGCAGAAGACAGAGAACATTGCCAAGACCCCTGCCAGGAAATAAAACTCTCCTGATTGTCACCCTTCCGTCCCACTATGTCACCCTGTCCATCTTGAACTGCCATTGCTCCATTTCCTATGTTCCCTTGGAAAATGCAGCTGTGATACAAATAGACTGGACTCGAACTAGACATTCCTCCACCATCACCCCAGCCCCGTGCACATACCCCCATACTTATTGGCACAAAAATAAACACCCTTGAAACAAATACCATACTGGAGTCAGTGTAATGAATTGAAAAATGTACTAGTACAACATTATCAAAGCATTGCAACATATATGTTCAGGGAAATATACTACAGGATGACCTTTGGTGGACAGCAGTACATATAGCAGGAGCCAGAATGGGGCACACAGATCTGAAAATAGAGAATCCAAAGGGTACAGTCAGTGTCCATAGACAGAGGGTAAGAGGCTGCCATGTACAATGTCCAAGAGATTACTGAAAAGTAAAGATGAGTTACAGTCTCTTACCTGTGTGCCACTGGAAGTACTGCTGTTTAATGTTTGTTCTGTTGTCCACATCTTCTTCCTCTTCCTCACTGTCCACAGGCTCCACTGCTGCCACAAGACCATCTCCAGGCTCATCCTCCTGCAGAAAAGGCACCTGACATCTCAAGGCCAGGTTGTGCAACATACAGCATGCCACAGTGATCTGGCACACCTTCTTCTATGAGTAGTACAGGGATCCACCTGTCAGATGGAGGCACTGAAACCTGGCCTTCAGGAGGCCGAAGGTTCTCTCTATAATCTTCCTTGTATGCCCATGTGCCTCATTGTAACGTTCCTCTGCCCTTGTCCTGGCATTCCTCACTGGGGTCAGTAGCCATGAGAGGTTGGGGTAACCAGAGTCACCTGTAAATATTGAGGGACAACTGTTAGACACACACTAACCCTTAGGGACAACCCCATACCCAGAAACCTACTTATACTGTGTGGGGACCTTGGGCTCACCTATTAGCCACACCCGGTGCCTCTAGAGTGCTACCTTCACCAGCCTCCAAATCGCGAAACCACCCGCCAAGCCAGACCGCAACTACCTTCGATGCATCCTACTAAAAACCAGCTCTGCATGCAAATACGCCGTCGAACTCTGGGACCTGCTCGACACCTCCACCCCAGACGTCGCCTTCCTGATGGAGCCCTGGATGAACGCCTCCTCGGCCCCAGACATCACCATAGCCATTCCGGATGGCTACAAGATCACCCACAAGGATCGCACCAACAGAGTCGGAGTCAGAATCGCCATCGTCCACAAGAATACCATCAGGGTCACGACGTGTACCGACGACACCCTCAGCACCGCCGAACACCTGCACTTCCAGATCCACACCAACCCCAACACCACCCTCAGAGGAACTCTCATCTACAGACCCCTGAATCACAGCCTCAGTTCTGCAGCTCCATCGCCGACATCGTCAGCAGGCACGCCCTAGCCTCCGCCGACTACATCCTCCTCGGTGACCTGAACTTTCACCTGGAGAATAACAACGACCCCAACTCCACCACCCTAATCGACAACCTCGCCACCCTCGAACTCAGACAACTCGTCACTACTCCAACACACTCTGCCGGCCACATGCTGGACTCTGTCTTCTCCACTAGCCCCCACGTCACCTTCAGCCTCACCACCGAACTCCCATGGACCAACCACTGCTGCATCCACTTCACATTCCAGAAACCCACCACGCACCACTGCACCCAACAGATCCCCTGCCACAACTGGAGCAAAGTTAGCCAAGACCAGCTGAACACCAGCCGCGCCTGAAAACCACCCACTGAACCCACCAATCCCGACCTCGCAGCCTGCAACCTTTAGCGCTGGATCGACGACTGCGCCAACACTCTCGCCACGCTCAATAAACCTTCCAACAGAGGCGCCAACAAGAGAGCTAGCTGGTTCACCTCGGACCTTAGAGGCTCCAAGCACACCTGCCGGAAACTGGAGAGAAAGTGGCTCCACGAACAGACACCGGACAACCATGCTGCCTTCAAGAGCGCCATCCGCAAACACCATCACCTCATCAGATCTGCCAAGAAAACCTCCTTCAAAGACCGTCTTCACAACAACGCACACAACAGCAAGGAGCTCTTCAACATCTAGAAGGAACTCTCCAACCCCAGTTCCAGCACAAACAACATCCCATCATCACAAGACCTGTGCAACTCCCTCGCCGCCTTCTTCCACCGCAAGATCACAGAAATCCATGACAGCTTCAACAACCAGACCACCCCACCAACCACCGACTCCTCAGACTCTCCACCCACCTTCAACTACGACCCCCTGCTCGTCAGGGCCAACGTGAACGAAGACAACACAATCAAGACCATCAGCACTATCCACTCTGGATCTCCGTCAGACCCATGCCCGCACCACATCTTTAATAAAGCAAGCGCCACCATCGCACCCCACCTCCGCAAAGTCATCAACATCTCCTTCAAGACCGCGACCTACCCCGAGAGCTGAAAGCATGCTGAGATCAATCCCCTACTCAAGAAACCCATGGCGGACCCGAGTGACCTCAAGAATTTCCATCCGGTCTCCCTGCTCCCATTCCCGGCCAAGGTCATCGAGAAGATCGTCAACAGACAACTGACCCACTACCTCGAAGAAAACAACATCCTGGACCCATCCCAGTCAGGGTTCCGCCGCAATCACAGTACCGAAACTTCCCTCATTGCCGCCACCAATGACATCAGAGCCCTGCTTGACAACTGCGAAACCGCAGCCCTCATCCTCCTTGACATCTCTGCCGCTGTCGACACCATCTGCCTCCACACCCTACGGACACACCTCCACAAAGTAGGGATCCGGGACAAAGCTCTGGAGTGGACCACCTCCTTCCTCTCCGGCATAACCCAGAGCGTCCACCTCCCCCCTTTCCGATCCGAAGCCTCCAAGATCATCTGCGGCGTCCCCCAAGGATTGTCCCTCAGCCCTACACTATTCAACGTCTACATGGCCCCGCTCGCCCATGTCGCCCGGCTACATAACCTCAACATCATCTTCTATGCCGACAACACCCAAATGGTCCTCTCCCTCACCAAGGACCCCCTCACCGCCAAATCCAACCTCCACGAAGGAATGAAGGCCGTCGCCGAATGGATGAGGAACAGCAAACTGAAGTTGAGTTCAGATAAGATGGAGGTCCTCATCCTCGGCATCAACCACTCAGCCTGGGACGACTCCTGGTGGGCGACCGCTCTGGGAGCAGCCCCGACACCCACAGACCACGCACACAACCTGGGCGTCATCCTCGACTCAACACTCTCCATGACCAAGCAAGTCAGCGCCGTCTCCTCATCCTGCTTCAACACCCTCCGCATGTTCCGCAAAATCTACAGATGGATCCCCAAAGATACAAGAAGAACAGTCACCCAAGCCCTCTTCAGCAGGAAACTTGACTACGGAAACGCCCTCTACGCAGGAGGCCTGGCCAAACTCCTCAAACGACTGCAATGCATACAAAACGCCTCCGCACGCCTGATCCTCGATGCCCCCTGCCACAGCCACATCATTCCCCATCTGAGAGACCTACACTGGCTCCCCATCAACAAAAGGATAACCTTCAAGCTCCTCACCCACAAGGCGCTCTACAACACCAGTCCAGCCTACCCCAACAGACGACTCACCTTCTACACCCCGTCCCGCCAACTCCGCTCAGCCGACCTCACTCTCACCACCGTCCCCCGCATCCAAAGAGCAACCACCAGAGGCAGATCCTTCTCCCACCTTGCCGCCAAAATCTGGAACACCCTTCCTTTGCTCCTACAACAGACCAAAGACCTGCTGACTTTCAGGAAGTGTCTCAAAACCTGGCTATTCGAGCAGTAGCAGCACTCCCCCCTCCCCTCAGCACCTTGAGACCCTTACAGGTGGGTAGTGCGCTCTACAAATACACTGGTTGATTGATTGCAAGTCCCAGGGGATCAAAGGGGGCACCCGTCACGGCTGCCAGTGTGCCGATGACCGCTGCAAAGGACCAACCCATTCCGCCACCTGCCAAGGTGAAGAAGGTGCCAGCATGCAGCACGACCCACCCAGCAAGGCCTCCTCCAAAACTGCATCTGCCAGTGCCAAGGTCCCAGCAGCGATTGCCAAGGTGGACAAGGGGAAGAAAACCCAAGGCAAGGCACTTCAGGCCTCGGAACCTCCAGGTGAGGGACTGGTGCCCACCATCAGTAACGACAGCCCTGCAACCTGTACCGTGGAAAGCATCGCTGCAGGCACTGCTACCTGCTCCGCATCTGCCCCACCACCTGCACCACTCCCTGCCCCGCCACCTGCACCGTTGCTGCCACAATAACTGTCAGCAGCATCATCCCCAGTGGGCAGCTGTCCGAGGCTGCAGGAGACGGCCTGGTATCTCCCTCCACCAATACCAGCACCTGCACCACGGCCAGCACCGGCAACATCTTCGCCGCAGACACCGCTGCAAGCACCTGCACCGCAATCTGCACCGCCACATGCCCAGCCGGTGCCACTACATCTGTCATCAGCAGCATCCCCAGTGGGCAGCCGTCCGGGGATGCAGGAGGCGACCTGGACCCTCCCCCCACCACTTGAAGCACCACCACCACCACAGGCACGACCAGCAGTTTGCAGCCTTAGTCGCCGCAGGATGGAGTCTGGCTCTGCCTCCATGGAGTATCATGCTACCTGTTCCCTGCACATCTCGTGCCTCAGACACCCAGGTGAGGGAATGGGAACAGCCACACCCCAGGTGCAGCATCACTGGGCACAAAGCCCCCTCCAGAACCAGTGAAGATATGTATCCACTATCACTTTCCTTGGCAGGATGAAGCAGACTGGGCACAACACTCCCTCCAGAACCAGTGGAGATATGCATCCACTATCACTTTCCTTGGCAGGATGCAGCAGACTGGGCAAAAGGCCCCCTTCAGAACCAGTGGAGATATGCATCCACTATCACTTCCTTGGCAGGAGGAAGCAGACTGGGCACAAGGCCCTCTCCAGAACCAGAGGATATATGCATCCACTCACCCTTTCCTTGGCAGGATGAAGCAGACTGGGCACAAGGCCCCCTCCAGAGCCAGTGGAAGAAGGCATCCACTTGAGAGACTGTGGATTTGCACTCCCCAGGACCAAGCTGTGGGCAAACCACCCACTTGAGAGACTGTGGCTTTGCACTCCCCAGGACCAAGCAGTGGGCCAACCACCCACTAAAGAGACTGTGGCTTTACACTCCCCAGGACCAGGCAGTGGCCAACCCACCCACTTGAGAGACTGTGGCTTTGCACTCCCCAGGACCAAGCAGTGGGCAAACCAACCACTTGAGAGACTGTGGCTTTGCACTCCCCAGGACATCTCTGTGGGCATGTTGCCCCCTCCAGCAGCAGTGGCGTAGTACCACCTTCTGGCTGGGGTGCCCCCACTCCCATTCCCCCTGAGGTGCCTGTGTATTTTCGACCTGATGTCCCTGCAGTGTTCTCTCCATTTTGAGGCAGGAGTCAAGT
Source organism: Pleurodeles waltl (assembly GCF_031143425.1). Taxonomy (NCBI): domain Eukaryota; kingdom Metazoa; phylum Chordata; class Amphibia; order Caudata; family Salamandridae; genus Pleurodeles; species Pleurodeles waltl. The sequence goes on from NC_090440.1 coordinate 145,050,748, forward strand.
GTGGGCTTCGGCCATGATTTTTTTGCCCACTGGGCCATAAACATTTGTAAAGGACAGTGTACGGACTTCTGTACCTATTGTAAATATTTGTATATACTGTTTTTTCCAATCGTTAACTTTATCTGCATATTTCAAAATATCACTATATGCACTCAATTCCTTTTGTCCTTGAGTTCTTCCAGGGGGTTACGGGGAGTAAATGTACTGTTGCTGCATGTGTTTGTGTGTATGGTGTTGTGGGTGAGGGTGGGTGTTGGGGTGTTGCGTCTTGCGCGTGTGTGTCACTCTCTTTTCCTCTCCCCCTCCCCTGTGTGCTAGGTGCAGTACTCACTGTGGTCGTCGCCGTTCCTGGTGTATTAGCAGATACACCAGCATCGGCAGGACCTGTAGTTCGGGCTCCATGGCATCCTGCTTCTTCGCTGTGTGTCAAAAGGTGAGTGGTTTCCCTTCAGAGCACTGTTTCAACTGTGCTTTTGATGGTGTTGGTACCACCCCGGAAAAGCTGGCAGATTGGCAGGTTGTGATAGGGTGGGCGGTACATTGTCTTCGGCCTGCCTGTTGGCGGTGACCGCCGCAGTGTTTGTTGCTACCGCCGTGGCGGTCGGAGTGTTAAAGTGGCTGTCTATGATGGCAGCTTCCACCGTGGTTGTGATCCCATTTTTTTTACCGGCGGCCTGTTGGAGTTATTACCGCCGCTTTAACACCAACCGCCAGGGTTGTAATGAGGGCCATAGTCTTTTTTCATGTTATCGTCTCCACTCCAGAAAAAACTCTGTTGAGTTTAATCTCTACCTTGTAGTGGGGAGCAGGGTCTCCCAGTTCAGAGACAGTTTCAGAATTGTCTGCTAGACAATGGCAGCATAAAGAAGGATGTTGATTGCACTTTTCCTAACCTCATATTAAACATTTGCAATTGCGGAGTAGTAGGTTCCCTCTTAGGCACATATCTTTTGATCCTAAGCGCTTCTACCCACTCGGTGTGGGGTTGAGAATTTCCAGTAGGTTGACAGCTCCTGACCGATCCATCAGAACCTGTTGGGTAAAATTCTTCCATTCATATTACAGACATTCTCAGTGGGTTCCTCCCTACCATGTCCAGGCAACCCTTAGATAAGTACAAAATCCCATTACAACCCTTGAACCCTTGGACCAAGACACTGCCCACGCAGTACTTTAAAACGAACATCACAGACGTTATTAATATAGCTAAATCGGTTACCCAAAAATGGTGAGTATATTCAAACATACAGGTATCTTAGCAACCTTACCATATCTCCCTCATATATATGCTTTCATTTATTATCCTTTTCATAGATTTAAACACATCATTCCCAGATTGGGGTTCAGTAAACCAGAGAAGTTGGATTGGGTTTAGGGTTAGTGTTAAAGTGCAGTATGATGATAGGATAGGTGATATAGTGAATTACTTGGTTTGCAGTAAGAGTTTATATGGATTCGATTTAGAATTAGTAATTGCAGGTTAAACATCAATAAAGCTGTGTGGTGAAGTTGGTCACATGCCAAACACACATCTGACAGGTTGGTAGGATCGGGGCAAATGAACCCACATCTCAAGAGTCCTGGATATCTGTAAACAGACTGGAGACATGGTAAGGATATTACTGATGTCACTAAGATCCTATCCTTTACAGCATCCATGTTTTAAAAAGCAATGAGGGTCGACAGTAACTATATGAATTGTTTTTCCAAATTGATTGCACACAGTGAGACGCATGCACATAGAGCACGGCAGATACAGGTTTCCATATGCACAAGCATCACACACGCAGGCATCATTGCACACAGCCAACACACATTCCGACAGCCTAGCATACAGTTGTCACATGTACAAACACTCAGGCACGTTTGTGTATGAGAGGCAAACTTGTGTTTAGCACCAAAATGACCGCTCAACAAGGTTTACATATTTTAACTACAGCTATGCTTCTCTTTTATTCGGTGTATACTGCTGTTTTCCTTTAGGTTAAATGACAAAAAACAATAAAAACATTTAACAATGGACGATATGGTATTAAATCAATGTAAACATTTACCCCTCTACGTATGTTGCCCTCCTTTCCGTCATTGCGTTTATTTGCATCGTCTTTACATTGTCTTTTATAATGGTTGCTTGACTTGTTTTTGTGACAGTGGAGCAGAAAATCACCTGGAAAGTTGGCGACTGTGAGCTAGTGAAGCCTTTCTGTTCCAGCTGACATCTTTCTGGGAGGCGAGGAAGACAACTCACACGCACCCTTGCAGCCTGGCACTACGTGCCCCAAACAAAAGGGAGACATGAAGGTCATGGTCAGTGACAAGCCACTGACACCAACCCTTTATTCCCTCCCATCAACTACTTGTAATGTTCTTGTTTGGTTGCCTATATGAACCATAACGGGAAGTGATTGGTTTACATCCATAGCCATCAGCTTAGGAAAGCCTGAACTCTCAGCAGTGTAAAGCAAGTTGTCAAACGTCCAGAGTGTCACTTTAGTTGGGACAGAAATGTAATGCAAAAAAAGTCACTCCCCATTTAAGAGAGGAGTTTCTGAGTTACTTATACGTCGGCGCTTACGCACACCTCACTGTGCTTTCTTTTGAGTGGTCCATGCAGCACAGGCTGTTTGCCTGTAATCAAATTATGTAATGCACTGTATTACCGTCTCCAAGCACCATGAATAATACGGGCACATGCAATGCCACAGATTGCTTCCCTTCAGTAACACCGCGAAGGCTGAAGGAAAACATAATCTTCTTTAAACAATGTTTTCAGTTAATATGTGTTTCTGGGCTGCAGAATAATGCAAAGATCTATTTTGTGTATTTTGCGAAGCAATCAAACGTACATCACATGTCCTCTAAAGCTTCCTTCATTCTCCGTGTTTCTGCTAATAGTTGTTTATATTATGTGTGACATAAGTGATAAAAGGGTGTGTATCATGTTATCGACAACAGGTGCAGTGATTTATATAGGCTTTGGTTTGGTCCTAGAGGTCTGGGGATTACTATAATTCACAAAGCCCTACACAGGTTCCATGAAATAACGATTTGCTGGAGAATTTTCGAAACTAGGCTGCAGCTCGAGGATTACCACCTGTCTTATAATAATCTCTGAAATGATGGAAATGTTGCTCGTTTATATTCACTAGGTACTGAAAAGAGATCTCCGACTGGAAATAGTATGTACTGCTTTAAATAACAGACCTACAATTGAACATTAATTGTGTGCCCATAAAAAACGTTAAAGTCCTCCCATCTAATATACTACTCTCCGCCTCTTTTAGATAATTCAAAACCATCCTAAAAAAGGCATTTACTACCCTCAGGCTACTTGCTGAACCACGTAGGCGTGCCTGTGTGACTCGTAGATATGTTATATTTACGGACCTAAGCTCAAACTCTGATCTTGATTGCCACAGTAATCATCTATGATAACAATTATTACTATTTTATCTGCGTTGTGAGTTGATGCTCCTTAACATACTATTGCGTTGATGCAACATGCTTCTCAAATTTGTAAAGTGTTTTGACGCCCTACCTAACGTTTAAGAAGGTTTTTATAGAAAAGGCAAATAAAGAAATGAAAAAAATGGATTGGAGCAGTGGGGCGTTCAGTATAATCGTAACCTTCACGGTCAAAGTATATAATGATAGGTCTTCTGAAATGTTTATTGGTTGTCAGTCATATCCCATGGGGTGGGAACTAACTGACAGCTTTTGTAAAGGTCCCAAAACGATGCCATTAAACCTTGATGAGTATGGGTAAGAGAGGTGCTGGTATGGAGTGTTTTAGGTTGTTTCTCAAGAAGGGCCGGGCAAATAGTGGTGTTGTGAGGAGTTATCTGAAGCAGACCTTGATGAACCATGATCTGTACCAGCTTGTGACTGCTCATATTGTTTGGTTATTCCGTAATCCATCATAAAATAGAGAACTTTCATCTGATCTGCAGAGTAGAGTGGCCCTCCGGCTCTAGACTGCTCCTTTGTAACAACTGATTTCCCACCAAACTGAGTGGTTTGACCCAGGTCATCTGGCTGAGCACGTTGAATTTTACATTACAAATATCAGATTCCCAAGGCACTGCTAACCAGTTGATCACTTAACAGAGCCATAGACATTCACCGGTTAGCTTTCATTTGTTATTAATAATCATCACTCCTTTTGTGCTTACTATATGTGTGTGTATCTATTACACAGTGACGGCACTGGAAAGTTCTAGTTAAGATCTTGTTTCCGCAGGAAATACCTTTTTTATGTTGCTAATAACTTTGGCGACGTTTGATGAATCTCCTCGAAACACTTTAAAAACAGTGCTTTTTTTACTAGTTTGCACGTTGAACATTTCCAAGTGATTTATTAAGCGGGGACCGAGAAAAAGAAGGGGCCCCAAAACATGTTTTTGCCATTCATTTGTCCATAGGAACTTTAAACACAGCTACACCCAAACCATTGAAAAAATTGACATCAGATTTACCATAAAGCTAGATCTTTGTCCACCAAGAGTGTTTTTGTGATTTAGTGTTATTCTGTTAAGTGGTTACAAATGCGCAAAAACTTTGTATATATCATTTCACAGAGGCTTTGCAGACCCAACAGATCTCATGTGGAGATCAGATTGGCTTTCAGCACATTCACATCAATTGCAGGAGCTGTGGGAAAACTGGGCTGAATGCAGAAACCCCTTAACTTTTTGTACCCATTTTGTACTCATACTGGTGTTGTTCCGACTCTGATGGGGCCTTAGGCACTGCTAAACAGCCCCAAAGCCTGTGCCCTGATTAAAATGGATATGCTAATTATAATTGGCTGTACCAGCCTACCTATAAGTCCCTAGTATATGATAGGGCATGTAGGTTTAGGGACCCCAACATAGGTAGTATACCCATAACTGCACTTCAGTTGTGCCCAATGTCAATGTAAAGGCAGGCCTCCCTTGCTGTCGCCTTTTAAGTTAAAGTTAACCCCAAATTCAACTTTAGCATAAAAAGTACTTTCAAAGTTGTAAGCTATCTTATTTTTACAGATAAGTCACACATAAGGTATGCCCTAAGTGCCTCCAGGGTTGGGTGCAGTGTACCTACAAGCAGGGATTTTATATAAGATGGTTTATAAGCCCCGGTGAGAGAAATATAGCTACATTTGTTTTTAACCATTGTAGTGAGAGGGCTTCACAGGCTAACATGGAGAGATGTTATTTTAAAATAATAAAGTCTTAGTTTCCATGGGAAGGAGCTAAATATGGCTAGTATCAAATTAAAAGTTATAATAAATCCAACAATGTGCCACTGTTGAAATTAGTATAACTTGTACATAAAAATAGTTTTAGAACTCTTGCTAAAAGTTGCCAACTTCAGCCCTATAGTGCCCTTCTCCGATTGGTCTGCCTCCAGCAGCCTGAGCCAGTTTGCCTTCAAAAGGTGTGAAGTGGCCTGGGATGAAACAAAGGAAGCATCTAGTGGGAGGAGATCTACAGATGGTAGAAACAGGATAGGTGGAGAGCAGCAAAACTGGACTTCAAAAGAGGGAAGGACATTTGGGACAACAACTGCACCTCCCCCATTTCCTGCAAATGCAGACATCCAGGACCCCCCTGATTAGATTAAGAGAGGGCTGGAAATTGGTGTTTTAAGGGAAACCTAGCCACACCAGTGGCTGGACTCAGCCAGATCCAAACTCCTAGACGGATTTTTTGCCATCTTGGATTTTGGAGGAATGTTGCTGTCTGGGATTAATTTTTGCCACACTTCCAAGGAAGTGGTCACTCAAGAGGGTGGTGGCCTGCACATGATTGGACAGAGCCCCCTCATCCCGCTTACCACCCCAGGAGCAAGGGTAAGTATGTCAGAGCTGCATCTCAATTCAGATACCTACTAGAACAAGACAAGAAGAAGGAGAAATGCACTGCTGGACCTCTGGCCTGAACCTGGACCCTGCATTCAGAAGGATTGCACCAGCTGCACACTTAGGGGGTCATTCCTACATTGGCGGGCGGCGGTCGCCGCCCGCCAAGCGGGAACCGCCGAATGACTGCACCGCGGTCAAAAGACCGCGGCGGCCATTCTGGCTTTCCCGCTGGGCCGGTGGGCGACCGCCAGAAGGCCGCCCGCCGGCCCAGCGGGAAACCCCCTTCTACGAGGATGCCGGCTCCGAATGGAGCCGGCGGAGTCGAAGGGGTGCGACGGGTGCAGTGGCACCCGTCGCGGTTTTCAGTGTCTGCTTTGAAGACACTGAAAATCTCAGTGGGGCCCTGTTAGGGGGCCCCTGCAGTGCCCATGCCAGTGGCATGGGCACTGCAGGGGCCCCCAGGGGCCCCACGACACCCGTTACCGCCATCCTGATACTGGCGGTGAAAACCGCCAGGAACAGGATGGCAGTAAGGGGGTCGGAATCCCCATGGCGGCGCTGCAAGCAGCGCCGCCATGGAGGATTCCTTGGGCCAGGGGTAAACCGGCGGGAAACCGCCGGTTGCCCTTTTCTGACCGCGGCTTTACCGCCGCGGTCAGAATGGCCAAGGAAGCACCGCCAGCCTGTTGGCGGTGCTTCCGTCATTTTAGCCCTGGTGGTCGCCGACCGCCAGGGTTAGAATGACCCCCTTAGTCTTTGCCAAGAAAACAACTTTGCCTGGCTTCTACTACTTCAAAGATGGACTCCCTGTATGCTACAGGTAGAAAATAGCTGACCGGAGTCCCTTCCATCAAGCCCTGAAGAAATTGGCCAGCTGGCCAGTGATAATTTTTGGACTTGAACCAGGTGCATTCTGGGAGTTGGAGTCCTAACCCCCAAGGAGCAACTCAGAGCTTCTGGAACCTTGGCGTGAGTTGTGGACACCTAAAGAACCTTAGAAGTACTTCCGTAAAAAGATCCAGAAGTGTGGAGAAGTTTGGAGCAACTTTGGAAAAAAAGCTCCATAAGTGGACCGACCTGACATCGTGAGTCAAACCAGCCAACATCGACCACGACCTTGAATGTATGCAGAGGGTGTGTGTGAATGTCTGCTGAGGGGTGCATATCTGTATGTGTGCGAGCGAGTGGGGGTGTATGTCTTTTTGTGTTCAGTTGGGTGGAGTGCATGTTCGTTCGTGTTCGGTTGGGTGGGGATCTGTGGGGGGTGAGGATGTATGCGTGCGGTCAGGTGGGGATCTTTGTCTACAAGTGTGTGTCTGCAAGTGTGTGGACGTGTGGGGATGCATGTGCCAGTGAAAAGAATGGGGATTCCTGTCACCGAGTGCGTTACCGCAGGGGTTTTCGTGGCAAAGCGACCACTGCGAAAGCCTGCCGGTTTGCTGCCTCGTAATACGTCCAGCAGTCTTAGGTATGCCACCAGCCCAGATGAGCTCACTGCGCCGGTCCCACCGCACCAGCGGAACTGGCGGCATTGTGCCAAACCGCCAAACTCATAATGCTGCAGTCTTTACTGCCAAGGCCGTGGCGGTAAGGCCACCACTGCGAGTGTGGCGGTCTTAAGACCGCCACACTTGTAATGATGGCCTTAATCTTTAAAAATTCTTATCTATGGTTCCCTTTATTGGATTTTTGTTGTTTTTGTGTAATTTTAAAAATAAAAATATAATGGATTTTAAAAAATTGGTGTTGGATTTTCATTGTGTTTTGTGTTTTACTTATTTACTGTTTTGTGGTTATTAAATGCTTTACACACCTGTCTCCTAAGTTAAGCTTAACTGCTCATTGCCAAGGTATCAAGGGTTGAGCTTTAATTTATTGAGACCTTGACTGGACCTAGCGGGGTTTTGTGGCCTATTGCTAAGTGTAGGTAGTCACCTGCTCTTACCAATCAGTGCACTTTCTAACAGCAGCTATCTTAAGCAGGGGCATAGCATAGTCAGTGAGTTTTGAAATTGTGAATCTCAAATTTCCCAACTAAAAAAGCAGTGAGCTGTAGGGTAGAGGGGTGAGATGACTACGTTTATGATGATATGTTTCAAAGAGGAACAGGGTCACCACTGATTTACATTCAGTGGGCCTCTCTGTAGAGTGGCACAGTGGGTGGAAAACAATGATTTGCAATGCCATCCTGAGTGATTGCCACTAGTTGGACTATTGGCAAGTATTCATCCCATCACCTTTTGGGTATCTGAGTGGCAGAAGTATGCCTAGAAAGTTGTGAGTTGAGCAGCTTTCCAAGCCTACTACTGCCTCTGTTTGTGAATTCCACAAATTTGCACCAATTAAAGGAGTGCTTCTAAATGTGCAGATTACTACTTCTTTGGTTAACTGGTCACTATATATATTTAAGATTCCAATCCAAAAGAAACCTCTTGTATAGAGCACCCTACATCATCTGTGGTGTTCTAAATTTGCTCATCTCACATGTCTGTCACCTCAACAAGTCCAAGTCTTGACTGTCCTTGCCGGCCACCCTTTCTGGTAGCCACGATGCCACAAACAATGGAGCATCTAAGAAGTAAGTGCCCTACAGAAGGATCCCCCAAGAGGAAAAGTCCTGAAGGGAAAAAACATCTGATAGTGATCGGAGACTCCTGGAAGGCTGATGTGGACTGGTAGTGATGGTAGAAGACCAGGACTACAGCAAAGTTCAGAAGGCCCAGATAAGGCTAGTCTAAAGTAGCAATATATGGGATATGTTTCTTAATCTTGATGGTATGGGCATTAATCTTGGATATAGTGTACCTAGTCATTTTAAGCCGAAATCCAAATTTAACCCTGTCTTACCCCATGATGCTATTGATACTTTTGAAGCCTTGATAATTTGGGACTTCAAACGTCAGGCCAAACATAGCCAGTGGAAATTCAATAACTTGACCAAGGTTAAAAAGGCAAGCCATGAGGAGTCTTGGTGTGAACAACAGCATTGTCATCTTGCCCTATGAAGAGGGGGGGCAATGTTGTTGTGCTCTCCACTGAGGCCGCTGTTAGGGAGAGTTTGAGACAACTTAATGATAAAGAATGCTTCACCAGGGTTTCCAGAAGGGAGGTTGTGGCAGCTAAGGTTAAATTTCATGAACTTCTTATGGATTGGCGAGAGCAAGGCATCTTAGAATGGGCAGAGTACCAATTATTTTTCAAACAGTTTCCCAAGATACCTATTCTTTATCTGTTATCTAAGATTCACAACAACTCCAGCAGTCCTCCTAGGAGGCCCATTGTGTCATCAAGGGGATGCATGCTGGAGAATACCTCCAAATATACTGACTTTTTCCTGAACCCTAATGTTGCTTCCATACCTTCATATATACAGGAGAGCAGGCATTTTCTTTGCAGGATCTATGACATCCCCTGGGTGGAAGATTACTTATTCATCACTGTAGACATCAGCAGCCTATATACTAGTATCAGACATGCTGATGAGGTTCCAGTGTGCAGACATTTTTTTAGATCAAGATCATTTTCTTTCATATTTCATACTAAATTGATACTTGATATGATTCAGTTCTATCTGGAAAACAATCTCTTTTGGTCAACAACCAATTGTACAAGCAACTACAGGGCACTGCAATGGGCACCTATGTTGCTCCCAGCTACACCAACCTTTTCATGGGGTGGTGGGAGAATCAGATCGCTAAAACCATGGCAGAATACAATTCACATATTATTCTTTGGCCTTGTTACATTGATGACCTTTTTTGATTTGGAGGGGTGAGGAGGCTCAATAACAATGACTTAAATCTGGGATTTGAAGGGACGATTATTAACAACATGGTTGAGTGTTTTGACACCATAGTGGAGGTACAAGGCAACAGCCTCACCTCCAAGCTGTATAGAAAAATGACAGCAGGAAACACTTTACTTCATGTCCAGTGTTGCCACCCTCCTAATCTCATAAACAGTATCCCTTATGGGGAATTTGTGAGAGCTTGTAAGTACTGTAGTTCAGATTAAACATTTACAGCTGAATGTGAGATTATGTTAGCAAGGTTCAAGGAAAAAGGTTATAGTGCTAATGCATTGCAAAAAGCTTTAAGCAAAGCCCAGAATACCTACCAAAAGAGAAGATCTTTTAATCCCAAAGCATCATGAGACCAATGAGACTAGCAATGAGGCAGGATTCATAACTACATTTAACCACAAATCCAATGGAGTGCGTAAGATCTTGGAGAAACACTTGGGGCATTGTCCACTGAAGAGTCCTTGTTAGATCTTCTAGGGCAGCAGTCTAAAATCTCATATAGAAGGGGCATCTCATTCAGGGACAGACTGTGCAAAAATGAGGTGGTCACAACCAAGAGTAAATCATAAAAAGCTCCCAAAGGTTTTTACAAATGTGCAAATTGCAAAGCATGTAATCGAGTGTTTATGTCAAAAAGCATTTTTCCACTTTGACAGGTGTCAAAAAAACTATTAACAACATTTTAAAATTGTATATCAGATATTTGCCTGTATGTATTGATCTTGCTTTGTGACAAGCTATATATAGAGAGCATAGTGCATCTAGTAAAAAAGCGTGTATTGGAACATATTCAAGAAATTAAGAACTTGGATGGTCAGTATCCTCTTGCAAGTCACTTTGTCATGGTCCATGACAGCAAAAGTGAGATGCTCAAACTATTTGCCATAGACCAAGTGCCTGAAGGAAACTTGATAGCAAAATCTCCAATGCTTTGAATACTGATGAGGAAATGGCTAAACATCCAGTGTCTCTGCCCTTCCATGTTGTTTATGCCCTTTCTTGCTTGGCATGGGTTAAGTTTTTTCATGGTCTTGCGAGAAGAATATAATGTAATTATTGTATATTTGTCAATTTTTCTCCTCTATTTGAGTTTCATGTTCTTCTGATTTTAGATTTTACATTTTTGTTTTCACACAGAGCTGGGTTCTTTCATGGATAGTGTGAGTTTGCATGTCCCCTCAACTGTATGATGTTCTACAAGGTGGCCTCTCCACAATACAGCCTGGGCGGCAGCTTTTCACAAAATAGCTAAGATATCTTCTGATTGGCAATTTACCTTTAAGCTTTTTTCATTATTTCATTTTTTGCTTGTTGACCTATAAACTGCCTTATTTCTGATCTAAGCTGTTCTCCTTTGGAACCAGTCACTCACTTTTAATATGTTGTTTTATGTTTTAGTAGGATGTTCCTGTTTGACACATGTATGCCTCGCCCTTCATTAACCATCCTTGATATGGACCCCCTCCCTACAGGTGGTCTCTATGGTGAGCCACTCGCTGAATGGTTGTAGAATGGTGACAATGCAACTTCTTGAAGGTATAGGGTGAACTGATTGATATATTGTAAACTCTCCCTCCACTTTTTTCTTTCCCTTCTGGTCAGCCTGTTGGCCCTGGCTCTTACCCCCCGGAGTCACAATGTGTAGGAGAGGTGAGACTCTTCCATCAGTTGCTCTCCATAGCACTGTGCTAGTTATCAGCATTAAACAGGGTCACACAGGTGTTAGCCCACTGTGGCAACACAGTAGCATTGAAGGGAGGCTGGATGAGGGGCATGAGATGATTGCGGGACACATTATCTCATATCAAGTATCATGTATTGTAAATCACTATGCTAGGAGTATTGATAAATGAATTATTATTGTTTTTGTCTTTCACAATTTGGTATTATGTGGGAATTTGTCTTACGTGGGTGGGTGTTTCTCACCTTTTATTTTAATTCATTTTTATTGTCTTACCGGACATTCAATTTTACTTATATGCAATTTGCTAATGTTGATTTCAGACACATGCATTGGTATATTCTTCTAAAGCATGTATTAAGATGGCCACCAATGGTAGATACATGTTCACTGAGTTGAATCTGATGTCCTTCTTACATTTTGTTAACATTGCATGCACTTATTGTCCTGGTGTAAGGAATGTGTTATCAACCTTTGAGCAAGGCATGTGGTTGTAGCACTGAAACACATTAGGTTTTTCCTACTGGTCACTATGTTCACCTAGTAAGTCTTTAATTCTCAATCAAAGTGGAGTTCTAGGATCTGGAGTGAGTGGCATTCTCCCAGGAGATTGTGTGGTACATATATATATGTGTGTGTGTGTGTGTGTGTGTGTCTGTGTGTGCATGCACATATACACATACATTTTTATATATATATGTATATATATCTATATATCTATATATATATATATTTATATATAATTAGTCACTGAAAGAAACAAAGGTTGAAATAATATCATGTTGGTGAATTTCTCAATGACAACATTAATGATTTGAACTAAAAAAAACACAGAGAGTCAGCAGTTATAATGAGTAGTTGTTGGAAAGTGGATTATGGGTAAGGGTAGGTAGGTACCCACACTTAGCAATAGGCCACCCCCCCCCCCCCAGGTCCATTCAAGGTTTCAGTAAATGAATCCTTGCTCAACCCTTGGTGGCTTTTCCCACAAGCAGTTAGGCTTAACTTCGGAGACAGATGTGTAAAGCATTTAATATTAAAAAAACAGTCAATAAGTAAAACACAACACTCAATAAAAATCTGACACCAATTTATAAAAATAGGAGATGTCTTTATGTTCAAAATGACACCAAAATGACAAAATCCAATGTGGGGAACCAGAGAAATAAAGTTTTAAAGATTCAAAGTAAAACTAGCGCTTAGAAGCAACTTGTGCTCAAAGGGTTAACAGAGGTTGCACTGGACAGTGATAAAGTCTAAAGTTCAGCTCACCCACGATGTAACACTGTTACACTCACTTTCAGAAGTGTTTATTGATTGAGGAAAGTGGTCCACAGCAACAACTAAGGGTTCAGAGGCTCTGGTTTGCCTTTTGGGGTCAGGGACTACAACTCCCACAATGCATCTCTTCAGTTCATGGAGCTTTTTACAGCAGTTGCTCCAAATGTCTCCAGACTTTTGGTTCTTGTTCTAACTGTGCTTTCTGGATCTTTGAAGTGTCCACAACTTGACCCAAGGTTTCAGAAGGTCTGGGTTGCTCCTTGGAATTAGGGACTACATTTCCCAGAATGCAACTGATTAGAATCCTCAAATGGCCACTTGACACTAGTCAGTGGGGCTCTTCTTGCAGGATATGATGCAGGGGACTCTGGTTAGCTCCTTTGTACCTGTAGCTCACAGGGAGTCCACTTCTGGATTTGCAGAAGAAAGGCAAATTATTTTTCTTGGTGAATCCCAAAGTGTGCAGCTGGTGCATTCCCTGAGAGTGCATTTGTTCGGGTGTAGAACAGGGGTTCAGTAGTATCGTCTTCAAGTATGGATCTGAAATGTGGAGCAGCTCTGCCATATTTATCCTAGCTTCTGGGTTGAGAAGCAGGGGGCTGCTCCTGAGAAGTATGGCAAAAATCAGTCCAAGAAAGCAACATCCTCTAAAAATCGAAGTTGGCAAAAATTCATCCTTGGAGGTTAGATCTGGCTGAGTCCACCCACTGGTGTGGCGAAGTCTCCCTTAACACTCCCCTTCCAGCCCCTCTCCTAATCCTAATGGGGGAGGTCCACCTTTGGTCCAAAGGGGCTTTCCCTCCTTTGAGGACCAGTTTTGCTATTCTTTCCCTATTCTGCTCTGCCGTCCACCGCAGCAGTTCTCCACCCACAAGATGTTTTCTTTGTCCAAGCCCAGGCCACTTCACACTCATTAAGGTAGCCTGGCTCAGTCTGCCAGATGCTGGCAAATCAGGAAAAGGCACTACAGGGCTGAATTTCTTAACTTTCAGAAAGAGTTCTAGAACTCTTTTCCTGTGCCAGCTATACTAAATTCAACATTGGTAAGTTGTTGGATTTATTATAAACTTTCATTCTGTACCAACCTTGAAATATTTAGCTCATCTCTACTGTAAATGAGACATTATTATTTTAAAATAGAGTCTACCAATGTTAGCCTATGGAGGCCATTGACTACAATGGGGAATAACAAATTTGGATGTTCTTCCCTCACCAGGGCTTAAAACACATCTTTTATAAAGTCCGTTCCTATATTGAAACTGCACCCAACCCTCAGAGCATCTAGGGCAGACCCCAGGGGTAACTTATATGCAAAAATAAGGTTGTTTGAGCCTTTGGAAGAACTGCTAATTCCAAAATCTAATTTGGGGTTAATTGTAACTTAAAAGCAGCTAGCAAGGCAGGTCCATGTTTATAATGACACCAGGGACCACATCAGTGCACCCAGGGGTGCCCTATCTACTCTAGGGTCCCTAAACCTACATGCCCTACAATATACTGGGTACTTGTAGGTAGGGTAAGTATAATTAGGCTTAATTTGCATATACCATTTTAAACAGAACACTAGCGCTGGGACTGGTTAGCAGTGCCCAGGGCACAGTCAGAGTCAGAAAACACCAATATCAGCTAAAGTTTTGGGCAAAAAGTGAGGGGGCTTCTGCAATCATCCCAGTTTTCCCACAGTAGCACTGACTATATCTTGCACCCCCACCATTCACTGCTTATGACCTCACATATGACATCACTCAGGACATATTCTATGTCATAATTTATTACATCACTTAAAACACCTCAAATGACATATTTTTCTGTGTTTTTAGTTCAAAATGTTAATGTGAAATTCACCTATTGATAATGTTACTTTAACCTGCTTTTTCAGTGAAGTTCTAAGGGTTTTTTCAAACAAAATAAGATAGTTTGATTACACCTAACTAAAAAGTTACTTTAAACTTTGTTTTTTTACTTAAAATATATATATATATATATATATATATATATATATATATATATATATATATACATATATATATGTATATGTCAACAAGATAGTCTACTCTGTGTTATGAATCAGCTTGACGTGGTAGCAACAAGAAAATACATGTATTGGCAAAGTTGATAGGCCTGGCGTTTGAAAGAGTGCCATTTTTTCCCCAAACATGCAATACTCATCAACAGTAATAAAACGTAGAAGTACTAGTAATGATGCAATTGCATGTGTTAACAAAAAATAAAAACCAATTACCATAAAAAAATATTAAATGTAAATAAAAACATGAAATCAATGCATGAATAAAAGCAGAGATTCGAGCACCAACCCTGGCACTGAAGTGGATTTCTTGTTTAGCTGATGAGCACAATCAATAAGCCATCTTTCAGAGCCTAAGTTGGCTGACCCACTGCTACAAGCTGTGATGGAAGAACGCAGTTTTATTGCCACCGCAACAAACAAAGTAGATGAAGGGGAAAAATAATTAGCACTAGCGTCTTTGAGTATGAGGTTTCCATTGCACCCCAATTATGGCTGTTGTTTCTCCCTAACTGGGGGACAGGGGAAAAACTCATTGCTATGCCACTGGACCCGTGATGGCTAAAGCGTGGTTCCCACGATCGCACGTGTAGTTAATTTAAAAGGTCAAGATTGAAACACGTTTTCAGATTCCACACTGCCCCCGAAACAACTACTTGTAAACTCTCCTGCAGTACCAAGGGAATACTAAGGTCAATGCTGCTTTATGCCTACAACAATCCAGTAAACTCAGCTATATCGCTGTACATATATTTAACCAGAAGTCACACAGGCTACTTTATCACCCTAGACCAGTGGTCTCCAAACGTTTTAATGCCACGCCCCCCCAGTTGAAAAATAGAGATCATTGGGCCCCCCTCAGAATTGTTCACAATTATTTTATAAAGATGGCAATGTTTAAATATGTATAGACCTATTCCAACATTGCAGTTAAGTACTGTTATATTTTTTAAAAAGCAATAACATGCTTCTGCTTAAAAAAAGGCCTGTTATCTGTATAATGCTTCTTTTGCCCATACTCTGGTGCCCCCCAGGGGATCACTTGAGGCCCCCCCAGGGGGACCCGCCCCCCAGTTTGAATACCTCTGCCCTAGACCATGGATGTCATGTGATGGTCACCAGTGGTAGCAGCTGCGGACCCTTCCCCTGCCTCACCCCCCCCCCCCGGGAGACCTTTACCTTGTGACCCCTGACCTCAAGGGTGGCAAAATCAGTGCCAGGAACACAAGGGCAGCTTCTCGATATGGTCATCGCTTGGCACTCCACTTTCCTTGCTTTCTGTCAATTTGTTATACACTAATAGTGAATAATAAACTATTATTCACTATTGGTGTAATAAAGAATGCATTACATTTAGCTGAACGTGATCCTCCTGGGCAGCTGACGTAAGTAAAAAATGCATTAAAATGTGTTCTGTGCGCGCGCTTTCACTGAGAGTGCGTTCATGTGAGATGTATGTGGATGACGGTGTATGTAAACATGCATGTGTGGGTGAAAGTAAAGGTTAAATGTAGTGATGTCACTCCAGCTACCCCAGGCATTTAGCGGAACTGACGTTCATGCTCTGGACCAACTGCAGGTATCGGTCACCTGCCAACCTGCTCCTCGAGGGCACTGTCACCAGTGCTTTAAATTGGCCGGTACCGTCCCGTACTAAGTACCAGCACTTTTTTTTTATTTTGAGGGGGAGAGTTCCAGCACTTCTCAGAATCAAGCAGGCACTTTGGTACAGAGTACCTGAACTTCTATTTTTCCATTTCAAGCGCTGACTGACACTTAACTCACAAACAGCAAACCACAGAAGGAGATCGATAATAACACAAGATTAAGGGAATGGCTTTAATGAACCGAGAAGAGAAGGGGTACCGCAAGTTTCATTCACAGGGGTGTCATCGGAAATGAGGGCACGTCCTCCCTTCCTCATATCTTGGGACAGAGTTTAACTCAATCACATTCGAACACTGCACATACAGAACCCCTTTAAATGTTGGCAGCCGGGAGCACTTGGCTGCCCTGGATAGTAAGTAGGGACATAGTATGTTAAATGCACCTCTATAGCGCTAATTACCACGTGCATAGTAACTGCAGCGCTTAAATGATTGGAACAGAAAGTTGATGGAAAACATGCACGAAAATTTCCCATTAGCTGCTAATACTAAAAATCAGATTACTCATCTGTGGTGCGTTTAGTGGAAAGTATGACATGAAGTGGAGCAGAGAACAACTCCGGGGACCCAAAACATGAGCAGCTCGGGAAGATGGGTTACAGATCAGGAAGTCCCTCCCACTAACGGTACCAGGATGCTGCAGAGGTCCCCAGGAGCGAGATCGTGAAGGGAGTAGGGGACGCCTAGGAGAGCCGAGCTGCGCGCACCCCCTGTAGGGAATGGGAGGTTGTTTTCAAGGTCTTGCCAGGGCAGAACAAAGCATGCACAGGCGCTCGACCACAGGTAGCATCCGAGGTGATGCACTCATCATTTAACCTCTGCAAAAAATGTATTGTCAGAGAGATGTTTTATTGATTTAAATATCGGGGGTGGATTTGTGCGTGAGACTGACTGCTCAAAAAGAGGTACTCGGTGCTGGTGTTGGAGTGTAGCTTTTATAATAAAAGTTTAACATGAACTGCTTGCAAAATAATGTGTAATGAAGCTGCATAGAAAACGCATTAATATGTTTCTAATGTACGTGTTTGAAATGTGCCCACGGGGAGTGGCCATCAATGTATACGATGATTAATGAAATTGACTAATAATTAATTATTAATGTACTAATGTATGATTCTGTTCTAGTATTAAGAGTTATATGTGAAGATTTTATCGAATTAATCATTAGGCCTTAGTTAGCTAGAGTCTGGGCCTAGCTGCCTGGTCTCATATTAAATGTGTTTTTCTAACGTGCAATGTGCTGTCTTCCTGAAGGACATAAAGCTGTATGTTCCAGAAGTTAGAGATGTGTTTAGTTGTAGTAAGTTCTTTCTCATGAGACCCGACTTGCTCTAGGAGACATTCTTGTTGAATGCAACAGGTTAATTCGCAACAGGTACAAGGTCGCCTGAACTGGTAAAGACAATGGAGCTACTGACTGAAGCCGTGCGTGTAACTTTTCCTACCTGCCATCTCACCCGATGAAGACGTAAATCACAGTAGCCAATGAACTGTATGAGAACTGTCTTAGGTAAAAATTCTGGTAAGGTGACCACTCAACCATTGGACAGAGATAGTGGTGCACCAAATACTGACCAATGAGCCATTAGAGGGACACTCCTGTTGTTACTCTGACATTCCGCCTTCACCTCTGCTACTTTGATTCTTCAAAATCATCCTTACCTTGTCTTGCCCAATATATATTTCTTCTCCTCCTTAAGAGGGAAGGGCTTTCTGCCCTGTTAGCTGAGACTTTGCTGTTCTATCCTGGCTGATGGCGAATCGACTACTGGCATGAGGATGAAGACTGATTCTGTATGTTGACCCATTACGGAGGGTAACTATATGATAATGAAATTGTAATTGTCTGTTTGCCTTTCCTTTCTAGGTACCAACTGCTCTTTTGACAGAGTCCATAGTTCAGATGTTTTCTAAATTTGTGTTTCTAAATTGTTTTGAATGAAGACCAACATGCTAATGCTAATTTGAGGTTAGTTAAGGAGTTCATTAAATGACTGCAAATAGACAAACGACTGAATTTTTGCTTTGTTGAATAGTATGCTAATGATAATCTGCTAAATAGATACATGCTGACGCCATGTTTCGTTCTAATGTTTATAATCTTTGCTTTGCTCAAGTCCTATTTGAGTTGCCACATTATAACACTGTTGATCTGTTTTCTGGTGTTGAGACTAATAAACTTGCTAGTAAAGTGTAACCAATAGGGAATAAATATCATAAATCTTACTAAACTTGTGTGGTTATTTCAGACCAAAAGGTCATGTTGTGTTTTGAATTCTTATTAGTGTCATTAACTAATTTGATTGATCCGGTAATGTGAATAGTGATGAGATTATTGATTTATTGATTGACATGTTGAATAGATACCTCGTCTTGAGGCGTCTCCAATCAGGGTCAAAAGGTTCATTGGCCTAAAACGAGTCCCAGAGTAAGTAAATTGCCTAGGGCGGGACGCGTTAGAACTGGTGCATGGAAAAGGAGTCAGCTGTGGATGAAAGACAGGTGTGGGACAGGGGTTGTCTCCAAAGTAACAGAAGGTGTCACTCCTAAGACAAGAGACAGAAGGGAGGGCTTTTAGCCTGGGGTGTAGACTCCCAGGTGATCAAAATGAATAAATGCTGCCTGGCCGCTATTTTCTTTTTCTTTTTCGCCATCTCGTGAGTCTCGCAGGATTGTAGCATTTTGAGGCTTTTTTTCTGTTTTTTTTGGTCAGGGGGGGTCCAATGAGTCCCACCCATTATGCCAGAAGGTCTTGGTATCCCTACCCTGCCCCCATGCTTTTTTCTTTTGACAACTTCAGGACAAGGGTCTGAGGTCCATATTTATACTTTTTACCGCAAAACTGCGCTAACACAGTCTTGCGGCAAAAATATTAGCGTTGGCTTGCACCATTTAACAACCTCAGCCAGGCGCCATATTTAAGGAATGGCGCAAGCAGGCACTAAGCTTGGGCTAGTGTAAAAAAAAAATCTAGCAGGGTGGGGGTGGCGGTATGGTAATAGAAGGTTGTGCGTCTGGAAATGGTGCAAGGCTGGTAGCGGCACAAACAGTGCCGCTAACCAGCCTTGCGTCATTTCCAGATGCACAACCATTCTAAAACATGACTCCTGTCTTGGAAAAGACAGGAGTCATGCCCACTACCCCAAAGGCCAGCACAGGGGACCAATGTAAGGGACCATGGTAGGGCCCCCAATGGCATTTAAAATAATTGCGGTCCCTCATCCTCTGGTGTCCCTCTGATGTGGGTGGGGGTGTTCCTGGGGCTTAGGGTGGGCACATGTGGGCCCATTCCATGGTGTTTGACTATGGAAATGGGTCCAGAGACCTCTAACGCCTGGTCTGACCCAGGCGTTAAATAATGGCGCTAAGCAAGCTTGGTGCCATTATTTTAGTCCGCATCTCACCTGTGCGTCATTTTTTCACGGGGAATAAATATGGCGCTATGGAGATAGCACAATTTTTTGGATGGAAACACCTACCTTACATCTCATAGACGCAAGGTAGGTTACGCATCCAAAAAATGGCGCAAACTCCATTATTTTGACGTTAAACGTGTCTAGTGTCAAAATATAAATCTGGAGCTAAGTTTGCGCCGCATTTGCATTTAAAATTAAATTATGCAAATGCGGCACAAACAGAGTATAAATATCCCGTTACGTCCCCGGGTCCTGTAATGGCTGCCAGCAAAAGTTTTCTCATATTGCTGGCAGCCAGTCAGAGCTCTCGCGGGAGTTTCACTCCCACAAGATTGAGATGACCCAAGGGAAGCAAATCCCCCAGGGCCAATCAGAATGCTCTAATATTTAAATTGGCGCTTCTGCAAGAGTCTCAGAGACCTTTTCGAGCCCAACTGCCAAAATATACAATTATTTTTTCACCCTTAATTTCACAAAAACTACTGAAAGAATTTACACCAAATTACAAAAAAGCATAATCTTCGGACCACAAACTAGCCTTCTGCCAAATTTGGTGTAATTCCATTCTGCAGTTTATGATTAAAACTGTTTTAAAGAAGCAAATGTAAAATGGAATTTTTGTTCAGGGACCCCTCTTTTTATCGCCCCTACTTGACGAATCCCCCCAAAACAAACCAGAAAGGAGCTGAGGTGGATGAACATTTTTATTTGAAAATTTGGTGAAGATTTGTCAAACAGGGCCAAAGTAATTGACAAACCAAACAACACTCAATTTATGGAAAAGCAGACCTAACAATGCCTAGTGTGCCTTACAGTTTGTCTCCAATGAATGTCTGGGCTGGGCTGGTTGACAGCTCCCTTTTGCATTTCACCCAGACAACTGCAAACACAGGACACTCAGACCCACCTCCACTCATCTGCATACTGAATGGGTCTTCCTCAGCTGGAAGGGTGGAGGGACTGACATTTACATTTCAAAGGCTAGTGGTCTGCTCTCATACAAAGGACTGACAAACCCCCTACTTGGACCCTTGCAGACAGACCTTGACTGAAAGGGGAACTTGTGCACTTCAAAACCACTCTTTAGAGTCTCCCCCACTTCAAAGGCATTTTTGGACATAAAAACAGGGTCCCTGACCCCACCAACACAGACACCTCTGGACCTGAACCTGCAACCTGTCAAGAGAAACTGCCTGGCTGCCCAAAGGACTCATCTAGACTGCTTTGCTGAGAAGGACTGCTGTCCTGCTGTTACCCTGCTGCCCTGCTGCCCTCTGACCTTGTGGAGAAGTGCTCTCCAAGGGCTTGGATTGAGATTGCCTCCTGTTTTCAGGAAACTCCTTGTGTGCTGAAAATCGACACACAGCCTGCCTGAAATTACTCACAGCTGTTTTGTGACTGAGAAATCAACGCACAGACATGCAAAAACAAAGCATCCCAACTTCCCGAGTGAAGATGCAATGCAGCGCCTGCCTTGCGACTGGAAATTCAACGCACAGCCCTACCGGATTGATGCACAGCCAAATCAGAATGACACAGCCGATTCCTGAGTGGAAACTTGACGCAGCACCTGCCATGTGACAGAAAATTTGACGCAACAGCATACCAGATCAATGCAACACCTGTGACTTCTTCCCACACACCCAGGATTTCCTCGCACCATCCCTGGGTGCCAAAAAGATCCCTGCATCGCAGTGAGGAACCAAGACTACACACTGAAAAACGACGCAAAACCCTTGCAGCGTGGAAAGAAACAACGCATCGTCAATGCTGCATCAGAAAATCCGACACACACCCTATTTTTCCATGCATCTCCTCCTCTGAGGTCTCCGTGCATGTTATTTGTGATGCAAACCAGGTACTTTGTGTAAACAAGAGACAACTGTTGATTTCTAAGATTTAAGACTCCTTTTAAACCTGCAAAAGTGATATCTCAACTTTATCGTTTTTACCTTAATTTAACCAGATATATATCACTTATTTTTGTAAACTTGTGTGGTGTATTTTTTGTGGTGTTTTCACTGTGTTAATGTATGGTTTATTGCACAAATACTTTCACATTGTCTTCGAAGCTAAACCTGAATGCTCAGTCCCAAATTACCAGAGGGTGGGCACAGGATAATCTGGATTGTGTGTGACTTACTCTGACTAAGATTGTGGTCCCTATTTTGACAATTGTGTAGACCTCTGCCAACTAGAGATCCCATTTCTAACACAAATGATCTGCAAATCTCCATCGGTGAATGGTGAGCTCTCTCATCTTGCTCACTTGGTCACGTTGGAGGTTTGGGAATAGATAAAAGCTGAGGGGTAGAGGAGGATGCAGTTGTGGAGTTGAGAGTATGTTTCAGAAGGACCACAAAATTACTGACATCCACTTCCAGTATGTCATTTCCTGTTTGTTGTGTTTAGTGGAGAGCGATGCATCAACAACAAGAAAGAATCCTCTGCATGAAGGAGGGTACAGTCTGAGCATGGAAAGATTTTTCTGCATGCAGATGGAAAGCTCCTGCATGTACAGAAAACACTAAACACCCAATAACAGGGGATTGTTTGTGCAATGAATATGTGTGTGTGGATTCTAAGGTTTTCAGAACGGATGTCCAAAAACTTGAAATGTACTAAGTGATAGTTTGTACATAAGTGTTGTTAATGGAAAATGTATGAATGCTACAGAAAATTAAGATGCTAATTATATTTAACTACACACAGTATGTTTGTTGATCACATTATGTTGACTCAGCATGGTGTATATGGACAGTTTGTTAGTACTTCACAATTCCTTCTTGATAGCAAACCGTCCAATGGAATAAGTGCAACAACAAAACTAGCATTATCTAGCCGATCATGCACCTATATACCCTGACCTCTATTCTGCACTCCACTCCAGATGCCAACATATGGGTGTATATCAGGATCAAGATTTACATGTACATCTGTTTCATGGACATGTTGTGCATCACAGAAAGGGCTGCAACAATCTTGCACACAACTGCTAGGGAGTACAATAGAACCCCTTCAGTTGGTCAAAGCATCTGCATTGCAACTTAAGGATGCCAAAGTGCTTTGAATAATGGTGTGATTACTGGCATGCAAGTGGTGTGTGTGCCCGTTCGTCCTTTATTGCACTTCTGTTGGAGTAGTGTGATTGGACATCTGTAGAGTGTGAGATGGATTCAGAGAGAGCCTACCCAGAATCACCTGCAACAAAGACATTTTTAAAAAATGGAACTCAATTCTAAATTTAATATATCATGTATACATACATGCAGTGAGTGTGAATGTAATGTGTGTGTATTATGCTGTAGTGAATAATGAGTATGTTTGAGATGCTCCCCTTAGGTACACATTTAGCCTCACTATGAATTTCTGTTTCTTACCAATGACACACATGCCGCCATAATCTCCAACAATCAAGTGACGTGCAAGGTGCGATTAACTGAAGATGTAGTTGTGTGTGCTTCCAGGTAAAGCAGCATACACATCAGTGAAGCAGTCCTGGCAACATAATCATCTTGCATGCTACACAGCTTGCAGCTTGAACAACTTCAATGTGTAAGCAGTATTGATTGTGGAAAAAGTGTGCTGTGTGGCAAGGTGGCTGAAGTGCAACGTATGTGCAGTAAATGGCACCTACCACACAAGGGAAGTTGACAAAGACATTTTTCTGCATGCAGATGGAAAACTCCTGCATGTACAGAAAACATTAAACACCCAATAACAGGGGATAGTTTGTGTAATGATTATGCGTGTGTGGATTCTAAGGTTTTTAGAACGGATATCCAAAAACCTGAATGTACTAAGTGAAAGTTTGTACATAAGTGTTGTTAATAAAAATGCATGAATGCTACAGAAAATTAAGATGCTAATTATATTTAACTACACATAGGATGTTAGAGGATCACATTATGTTGACTCGGCATGGTGTATATGGGCAGTTTGTTAGTACTTCACCATTCCTCGTTGACAGCAAACTGTCCAACTACATAAATAAATGCAGCAACAAAACGAGCAGCTCAAAAAATAAATAAATGCATTAACTAGCCGATCATGCACCTTTATACCCTGACCTCTATTCGGCCCTCCACTCCAGATGCATGCATATGGGTGTATATCAGGATCAAGATTTATATGTACATCTGTTTCATGGAGATGTTGTGCATCACACAAAGGGCTGCAACAATCTTGCACACAGCTTTTAGAGAGTACATTAGAACCCCTTTATGTGGTCAAAGCATCTGTATTGCAACTTAAGGATGCCAAAGTGCTTTGAGTAATGGTAGGATTACCGGCATGCAGGTGGTGTGTGTGGCTGTTTGCCCTCTATTACACTTCTATTGGAGTAGTGTGGTTGGACACCTGTAGGGGGTTGGATGGAGTCAGAGAGAGCCTACCCAGAATCACCTGCAACAGACATTTTTAAAAAAAGGAAACTTTATTTTAAATCTCACATATCATGTATACATACATGCAGTGAGTGTGAAGGTAATGTGTGTGTATTATGCTACAGTGAATAATGAGTATGTTTGATATGCTCCCCTCAGGTACACATTTAGCCTCACTATGAATTTCTCTTTCTTATCAATGACACACATGCCACAACAATCTCCAACAATCAAGTGACGTACAAGGTTTGCAGCTTGAACTACTTCAACATGTAAGCAGTATTGATTGTAGAAAAGGTGTGCTGTGTGGCAAGTTGGCTGAAGTGCAATGTATGTCCAGTCAGTGGCACCTACCACATGAGGGAAGTTGACAAAGGCGTAACATTTGCTTACCACCCTTTGCCTTTGTGCTAGTGACTGTGGCATAGCAATAAACTGGTGCACTCTTCAGTGGATGCATCTCAGTACCTGATGCAAGCATCAATACTGGCTTGCCTCTGAGATGCCAGTATTATCAGGGATGACCCTTGGGAATGTTCAGTGGTCAATAAATGAAGTACAGCCAGTATTTGGACATAGGCAGGGAAAGTCTGTGAGTAGGCTGTAAGTAAATCATGCTCCTGCACCCAGTCTGCAACCATGCCAAGGATCACATCACAAGCAGTATCTGACAATTAATGTTTCTTTGGGCATCCCAAAGATGTTGATTCTTTACTTGTATATTCTTTTCTCCTCAGTTATTCTTCAAAATGAGGGGCAAAGTAACAAAAGTTGTTCACTGACATAGTGAAGGCAGAAGAAAGTTGGAGTCATTTCTTATCTGGTCAGTCTCGCTATGAGTGATTAGTGTTGAAATGAGTTTCACCTGTAGTTGGGTGGTAGAATTCAGAACAATCACTCCTTGCATTAGCAGGTATGGTGCAGGTAGATTTGCTTTTAAGAAATAAATTATCTTATCAAAAGAAATTAGGAAATTAGCCTTGTGATAAAACTCAACAGGAGTTGCTTTATATATTATTATAGCTAGTTGTGGCTCCATTACTTTCTATGACAGTGTGTTACAATACCAGTAGGTAGGCATATGTGGTGGTAGACTTACTCCAAGGCTGAGTAGGAGTACATTTACAAGTGTTTTGGCACATTTTCAGCCATAGTAAGTTTAGATGTTCAGTTTGTGACTTGCAATAGTTTTTCTCTTTTGTGGTTTGGAGTTTATTCCATCTTAAATCTTTCCTTACTCCTTCCTAAATGCGTCCCATTTTGTGCACTTGGGGCAGAGGTCTATGCACAGGCATAGATTTATCAACAACATCTTTTTTTTTAAAAGGGAGACGCAGAGGATCCCTGCACAAAGGTTTGAGAACGGATTTGTACTGTAATACTGTAATAGTAGTACTAGTATATGCACTACAAAGTGCAGTTTGTGAATAGTCTCCTCAGGGTTTCCTTATGTACTGCATCAGTTGCACTAATAGAAGATGTGGCATTGGCCAAAAAAGATTTATAAACGTTCTGGCCAAATGAGCGCAAAGTATCTCCCCCACCAGCCTACAGAAACTCACAAGGATTCATGTAAAAAAGTACTGTCTATACACAGGGGCGTAGCTTCAAGGGGGGTGTGTGAGTTGCTACACACCCCTGATAAATGAATTTACTGATAAATAGTTAGGTGCAGATGCTTTCAATTGGGTATGGTGTGATGTCTTGCAGATTTCACCAGGAATTCATACATACATTCAGAGAAAAATGCACACACACTCTATCCCTCTCAGTTTTTAAAGTCATCAAAAATAGTGGTGATTTTACAAAATATTGTGTTTTCTCTCACGTTCCTCTGTCTTTCCAAGGCCCCTTAATAGCCTATGATTTCCATGTCACCCTTCATAGCTAATCCAAACTCAGTTAGATCTTAGAGAGTTATGAGATATCACAGATTCAGGTATTTACATATGCCTAGTTAAATGTTATGATAGTCAGAGTGACTAAAGGTGAAGCCTTGCACGGAGGAGGAATCGCCATAGTCCACAAAAGCTCCATCAAAGTCTCGACTAGCACCCACGACACCCTCAACCTCGCCGAGCACCTCCACTTCAACATTCACGTCAAAGCCAACACCACCCTAAAAGGAACTTTGATCTACAGACCCCCGGGCCCCTGACCTCAATTCTGCGACACCATCGCTGACATCAACTGACTACATCCTCCTCGGTGATCTGAACTTCCACCTAGAAAACAACAACGACATCAACACCACCAACCTGCTGGACAACCTCACCAACCTCAGCCTCCAACAACTCGTCACATCACCCACTCACTCCGCAGGCCACACTCTCAACCCCATCTTCTCAGCCGGCCGCTACGTCTCCTTCAGCCACACCACCGAACTCAGATGGACAGACCATCGCTGCATCCACTTCTCCTACCAGAAACCAGTCACTCACCACCACCGCACACAACCCCCCCCAACGCCTTGGAGCAAAATCTCAACAGAACAGCTGATCACCACCCTCGCCCAGGCCCCACCCATTCGGACCCCGGACCCCAACACAGCGGCCAACAACCTGCATCGATGGATAGAAGACTGCGCCAACACCCTCGCGCCGCTCAATAAAAACCCTCAAACACCCTCCACAGCACCAGGCCAGCTGTTTGACCCCAGACTTACAGGATTCCAAACGGAACTGCCACATAATGGAGAAAACCTGGTGCCTTGAACCTACCGAATCCAACCACATCGCACTCAAGACTACCATCCGCAAGCATCACCAGCTGAACCGCACCACCAAAAGGACCCACTTCAGAAACCGCATAGACACCAATGCCCACAACAATAAAGAGCTCTTCGGCATTATCAAGGAGCTCTCCAACCCAAGGCCCTGCTCCAACAAACCCCCTCCATCACAGGAGTGCTGCAGCTCCCTCGCCACCCATTTCCGTCGAAAGATAGAAGAAATCCACAACAGCTTCAACCCCCAGACCCACCAGCAGACTACAGACACCCACGAACCCAACGTCCCAAGCAACACCAACCTCCTTCACACCTGGACCCTCGTCAACAAAGAAGACACCGCCAATGCCATGGCCTCCATCCACTCCGGCTCCCCATCGGACCCCTGCCCACACCATATCTTCAATAAAGCAAGCAACATCCTCGCTCCCCACCTCTGCGACATCATCAACAGCTACTTCGAGTCTGCTACTGTAGGAGGCTGGCCTGGCTTGAAGTGGGTACCAGAGGTACTTACACCTTGTGCCAGGTCCAGTTATCCCTTATTAGTGTAGAAGAGGTGTTTCTAGCAGCTTAGGCTGATAGAAGGTAGCTATAGCAGAGCAGCTTAGGCTGAACTAGGAGACATGCAAAGCTCCTACTATACCACTGGTGTCATATGCACAATATCATAAGGAAACACAATACACAGATATACTAAAAATAAAGGTACTTTATTTTTATGACAATATGCCAAAAGTATCTCAGTGAGTACCCTCAGTATGAGTATGCCAAATATACACAAGATATATGTACACAATACCAAAAATATGCAGTATTTGCAGTATATGGGGTCCCTCAAAGGCAGTGGGCTCCTATCCTATGGCTATCTTTCAATGGAAAGGGTAGAGATAGGCTCCTACTGTTAGAGAAAGTGATGCCAATAATTTTGCAGTTTTGAAGGATGCACTCTTGGATGGATTTGGCTTAACCACTGAACAATACAGGATTAAGGGCCAGATGTAGCAAGGGTTTAGCGAGTCGCAAACGGCGAAAATCGCCGTTTGCGAGTCGCTAAAGCCTCATTGCTATGTAGAAATGCATTTTGCGAGTCGGATCCGACTCGCAAAATGCATTTCCGACTCGCAAATAGGAAGGGGTGTTCCCTTCCTATTTGCGACTCGCAATGCTATGCATTTTCATTTGCGACCGCGATTGCGGTCGCAAATGAAAGCGCAGTTACCATCCACTTGAAGTGGATGGTAACCCAGGCGCAAACGGGAAGGGGTCCCCAAGGGACCCCTTCCCCTTTGTGTCTGGAAAAAAAAAAAAATCAGGGCAGGCAGCCCACTGCCTTTGAGGGACCCCCTGTACCATACAGGCCCTCTCAAGTGCAGCAAACCACTTGTTAATGTCATCCCCCTCCTTGTAAGGGGGAACTATCTTTAGCAGATTCCTGGAATCATGCTCTCTTACGGGATTGCTATCAGGAATACTGCTGCTGCCACCATGGGGTCCAAACCCCAACCTCTGTCTCTCCTTCTCCAGATCTAGGGATTCCCTGTCTAGAGCCAGCTGTTGCTGTTTAAGCTTCAGTCTGGTCTCTTCCACTCTCAACTTTTTGAATTCCCTTTCTAACATGTTGTCTTCAGGGTGGGTGGGTTGGGAATGCTTGGATACTGAGGATATGTTGGAATTAACAGAGGGAGACCTGTCCCTAACAGCTTGCACTCTAACAACCTGGCCTTCAGGAACAAAAACATCCCTACAATGATGGGAGCTTCTATTACTACCAGCATTGCTATGTGGTCTGCTAAGGAGCAGATTTGTAAGAGAACCCTGTACACCTCCCTCAAGGGGTTCCCCTGAGTCAGAGTGTGAGCTATCTTCTAACTTCTCAGTTGAAGTGCCAGCTAGGGACTTATCATTCTCAATGAGCATGTTAAACAGAAATTCTCTAGAAGGGTTCTTTCCTACCACTAAACCTCTATCAATGCAGAGAGTCCTTAGGCTCTTAAAGTTAAGATTGTCATATGTTGTATTCACCATTTTAAGAGAAGTTACTACATCAAACATGATAGAAGAAGGTTTAGGGACAGTGAGAAGAGAGAAAAAGTTTCAGGACTTTTTAAAGAACAGGAAAAAAAACTTTTTCAAACTTTTTCAAACTTTTAGAAAGTTTAGGAGTACTTTTCAGCACTTAGCAGAAAGGGTAAGAGAAGAAAAGCAAAACTTTTTGGTTAGGTGTACATACACTGAACTTGTTTTGTATATTTTTCTCTTATGAAAAGTACAAAATGACAAAGTGGTAAGTAGTTACAAGTAGTTATCCTACCGCTGCACAACCAATGTAGGAGGCTGGCCTGGCTTGTAGTGGGTACCAGAGGTACTTACACCTTGTGCCAGGTCCAGTTATCCCTTATTAGTGTAGAAGAGGTGTTTCTAGCAGCTTAGGCTGATAGAAGGTAGCTATAGCAGAGCAGCTTAGGCTGAACTAGGAGACATGCAAAGCTCTTACTTTACCACTGGTGTCATATGCACAATATCATAAGAAAACACAATACACAGATATACTAAAAATAAAGGTACTTTATTTTTATGACAATATGCCAAAAGTATCTCAGTGAGTACCCTCAGTATGAGGATGCCAAATATACACAAGATATATGTACACAATACCAACAATATGCAGTAATAGCAAAAGGAAGTAATGCAAGCAGTGTAAAGTTACAATAGATTGCAATAGGAGCACATAGGTACAGGGGCAACACAAACCATATACTGCAAAAGTGGAATGCGAACAACGAATGGACCCCAAACCTATGTGAGCTTGTAGAGGGTCGCTGGGACTGTAAGAAAACAGTGAGGGTTAGAAAAATAGCCCACCCCAAGACCCTGTAAGGGAAGGTGTAAAGTGCACCTACAACCCCCAGAAAGCACAGAAGTCGTGATAGGGGGATTCTGCAAGGAAAACCAACACCAGCAATGCAACAACAGTGGATTTCCGGACCTGAGTACCTGTAAGACGAGGGGACCAAGTCCAAGAGTTGCGACAGTGTCGAGAGTGGGCAGGAGCCCAGGAAATGCCAGCTGGGGGTGCAAGGAAGCTGCCACTGGATGGAAGAAGCTTGGTGTTTTGCAAGAACGAAGAGGACTAGGAACTTCCCCTTTGGAGGATGGATGTCCCACGTCGTGAAGAAGCTTGCAGAGGTATTCCCACGCAGAAAGACCGCAAACAAGCCTTGCTAGCTGCAAGGGTTGCGGTTAGGAATTTTGGATGCTGCTGTGGCCCAGGAGGGACCAGGATGTCACCACTTGGATGAGGAGACAGAGGGGGTGCCCAGCAAGTCAGGGAGCCCTCACAGAAGCAGGCAGCACCTGCAGAAGTCCGGGAACAGGCTCTTAGAAGAGGAGTGAACCGGAGTCCACTCAAGTCAGATAAGGGAGTCCCACGACGCCGGAGGACAACTCAGAGGGTTGTGCACTGCAGGTTAGAGTGTCGGGGACCCAGGCTCGGCTGTGCATGAAGGAAATCCTGGAAGAGTGCACAGGAGCCGGAGCAGCTGCAAATCACGTGGTACCCAGCAATGCAGTCTAGCGTGGGGAGGCAAGGACTTACCTCCACCAAACTTGGACTGAAGAGTCACTGGACTGTGGGAGTCACTTGGACAGAGTTGCTGAGTTCCAGGGACCACGCTCGTCGTGCTGAGAGGGGACCCAGAGGACCGGTGATGCAGTCTTTTGTTGCCTGCGGTTGCAGGGGGAAGATTCCGTCGACCCACAGGAGATTTCTTCAGAGCTCCTGGTACAAGAAGGAGGCAGGCTACCCCCAGAGCATGCACCACCAGGAAACAGGTGAGAAAGCGGGCAGGATATAGCTATACAAGGTTGCAGTAGTTGTCTTTGCTACTTTGTTGCGGTTTTGCAGGCGTCCTGAGCAGTCAGCGGTCGATCCTTTGGCAGAAGGTGAAGAGGGAGATGCAGAGGAACTCTGGTGAGCTCTTGCATTCAGTATCTGAAGAATTCCATAAAGCAGAGACCCTAAATAGCCAGAAAAGGAGGTTTGGCTACCTAGGAAGGAGGATAGGCTAGTAAGAAAGGTAAGAGACTATCAGAAGTAGTCTCTGACGTCACCTGATGGCACTGGCCACTCAGAGCAGTCCAGTGTGCCAGCAACACCTCTGTTTCCAAGATTGCAGAGGTCTGGGGCAGACTGGAGGAGCTCTGGGCACCTCCCCTGGGAGATGCAGGTCAGGGGAGTGGTCACTCCCCTTTCCTTTGTCCAGTTTCGCGCCAGAGCAGGGCTGGGGATCCCTAAACCAGTGTAGACTGGCTTATGCAGAGATGGGCAGCATCTGTGCCCATCAAAGCATTTCCAGAGGCTGGGGGAGGCTACTCCTCCCCAGCCTTCACACCTATTTCCAAAGGGAGAGGGTGTTACACACTCTCTCAGAGGAAATCCTTTGTTCTGCCTTCCTGGGCCAGGGCTGCCTGGACCCCAGGAGGGCAGAAACCTGTCTGAGGGGTTGGCAGCAGCAGCAGCTGCAGTGGAGACCCCGGAAAGGCAGTTTGGCAGTACCCGGGTTCTGTGCTAGAGACCCGGGGGATCATGGAATTGTCTCCCCAATGCCAGAATGGCATTGGGGTGACAATTCCATGATCTTAGACATGTTACATGGCCATGTTCGGAGTTACCATTGTGACGCTATACATAGGTAGTGACCTATGTATAGTGCACGTGTGAAATGGTGTCCCCACACTCACAAAGTCTGGGGAATTTGCCCTGAACAATGTGGGGGCACCTTGACTAGTGCCAGGGTGCCCACACACTAAGTAACTTTGCACCCAACCTTCACCAGGTGAAGGTTAGACATATAGGTGACTTATAAGTTACTTAAGTGCAGTGGTAAATGGCTGTGAAATAACGTGGACGTTATTTCACTCAGGATGCACTGGCAGGCCTGTGTAAGAATTATCAGATCTCCCTATGGGTGGCAAAAGAAATGCTGCAGCCCATAGGGATCTCCTGGAACCCTAATACCCTGGGTACCTCAGTACCATATACTAGGGAATTATAAGGGTGTTCCAGTATGCCAATGTGAATTGGTGAAATTGGTCACTAGCCTGTTAGTGACAATTTGGAAAGCAGAGAGAGCATAACCACTGAGGTTCTGGTTAGCAGAGCCTCAGTGAGACAGTTAGTCATCATACAGGGAACACATAGAGGGCACACTTATGAGCACTGGGGGCCTGGCTGGCAGGGTCCCAGTGACACATACACTAAAACAACGTATATACAGTGAAATATGGGGGTAACATGCTAGACAAGATGGTACTTTCCTACAGCTACCTTCCCGGAAAGCTGGAAACACGTCAACAAGTCAACGCCCTGCTGAAGAAACCCAAGGCGGACTCAGATGACACCAAGAACTACCGGCCGATCTCCCTCTTCCTCTTCCCAGCCAAGGTCATTGAAAAAATCGTGAACGGCCAACTATCCCCCTTCCTGGAAGACAGCAAGGCACTCAACACCTCCCAATCCGTATTCCGCAAAAACCACAGCACTGAGACCGCTCTCATCGCTGCCACAGATGACATCAGGACCATGCTCGACGAAGGCGAAACCGCGGCACTCATACTCCTGGACCTCTCCGCCAGCCTTCGACACCATTTGTCATCACACCCTCCGCACACGCCTCCACAACGCCGGGAATCTGCGACAAGGTTCTTGACTGGATCTCGTCATTTCTCGCAGGCAGAACACAGAGAATCCGCCTTCCACCGTTCTTGTCAAAAGCCTCCAAGATCATCTGTGGCGTCCCCCAAGGATCCTCCCTCCACCCAACGCTGTTCAACGTCTACATGGCCCCACTCGCCAACATCGCACGAACCCACCACATCAACATAGTATCCTACGCAGAAAACACCCAGCTGATTCTCTCTCTCACGAAAGACCCTACAACTGCCAAAATCAACCTCTACAATGGACTTCACGCCATCGCCAGCTGGATGGATTCAAGCCGCTTCAAGTTAAACACAGATAAAACAGAGATCCTCATCTTCGGCACCGACCCCTCAGCATGGAACGACTCCTGGTGGCCCACCTTCCTAGGAACCGCACCCTCGCCCACCACCCATGCACGCAACCTTGGATTCATCCTGGACTCTACACTCAGCATGACTCAGCAGGTCAGCGCAATCTCCTCCTCCTGCTACAACACTCTTCACATGCTCCGCAAGATCTTCAAGTGGATTCCAGTCGAAACCAGGAAAACGGTCACCCACGCCCTGGTCAGCAGCCGTTTGGACTACAGAAACGCACTATATGCTGGAACAACGGGCAAACTCCAGACGAAGCTGCAACGAATACAGAACGCATCCGCCCACCTCATTCTGGACATCCCATGCCTCAACCACATCTCACCCCACCTCAGAGACCTACACTGACGACCATGCACACAAAGCCCTCCACAACACAGGCCCAGCCTACCTCAACGACAGACTCACCTTCCACACTCCCACCCACCATTTCGCTCTGCCAGCCTCACCCTCGCCTCCGTCCCCCGCATCCGCCGTACCACTACCGGAGGAAGATCCTTTTCTCACCTCTCCGCCAAGACCTGGAACTCCCTACCGCTCCACCTACGCAAGACCCAGGACCTTCTGACATTCAGGAAATGCCTCAAGACATGGCTCTTCGACCAGTAGCTCCCCCCCCCCACCAGCGCCTTGAGACCCTAACGGTGAGTAGTGCGCTCTATAAATCTCATGATTGATTGATTGATTGACATGAAATATCTGTGTTAACTCAATGCTATGGTTCTGCACAACATGCAACGTTTGCCTAAATAGATTTCCATGACAATAAGAAAATTGAGTTAAACAGGTTTCCTTTAAAAACTTCCTAAATGGGTTAGTCTAGAACTATGAGCAACATTTAGTTGATGATTTATCTAGAAAAATATGTTAATTGTTTAATTTAACAGCCCATCCAGTAACAGAAAAGAAAGACAGCTGAAAATGCTTTACATCCATATTCATGTTTTTTTCAAATGTACAAGACAAGTTCATTCTCTTTGCCCTGGTTACAGAGAGCTTAAAGAGCAAAGTTTAAAAAGAGATTATCTGGCTTAGAATATAATCAGCAATTTATCAAAGGTATTTGCTCTCTTGCTTTATGATATTTAGAAGACAAAGTAGTGATTGGTAAGTGCAAAATTGTAGAGATCCCACACTAAGAGAAATTAAAAGAACCTCATGCAAGGCCTGCAAATCAATTTCTTTGTGAACTAGTTGGGCTTGATCCTTGTAGTTCAGTGAATGTGAAATGACACTATAAATATTTGAGTTTTTTTATTGATATGTGAGGTTATACATTACATTTGCATATGTAAAAAGTCCTGACAAATGAACAAAACAGTGGCATTAGTGTAAAGGACGATAATAAGAACAAACTTTAAATAAATGTAAGCATGCTGAATTCTAGTTATTATTTTAGTGTGTCAAATGCAAGTTATCTGTCGGAGTATGAATTATGTAAGGAGACAATGAATGTACCAATATATATGAATCTATGCAAGTGTATGCACGGGAGACCCTGCAATTTTGACACTCTAAACCTTTGCCTCATCTGATCACCCACAATTTGATGTATCATGAGGTAATGTGTCCCTGAGGAAAGGTATTTCCTAACACATCAAAAATATCAGAAATACATCAATAAAGTAAAAGGGCCCACTCAATAACTGAGTTCCAGTTCAGCAGAATAGTTTGAAGGATTTGTTTAAAAAAAAAAAAACATATTAATTGTCATGGAGTCTCTCAGCAAATAGAACATTACAGAGAAGAGCAAAATTAAAAATATCCAAAGTCCCAAGGAGCAGCAAAATCAAAAAAGAAAATACAGTATCCCTAGTAGCATTCCGAAAAGCTCAGATCAGGTTCAGTTCTAAAACTGAGGGTTTTCATACATTATATTTGGCATATGAAATTACCTAAACTGCAATCCATCTTGGTATGTTCAAATGTGTTTAATTTGCAGGAAATCAGAGCACATTTTGTCAGACTCCCCAAGATATTGCAACATGGATTAGCGAATCGTGCGGCACAAATATAGAAGTTTTGTGCACAAATATGGACATTTTGCTGCCTTTTTACAGCACTTTATTTTGCTATTCTTTCAGCAACAAACACAGAGATCTTAATTGTATTAGATTTATTACAGTATGAATATTTATATCAAAGCATTGTGTACAGTATTTATGCTGCCAGGTCCATATACTGAATGTCTCATGTAGTATTTATGTTCACACTACTTTCACCTTGAGCACTGTGCTGTAGTTACTAATGGATTTCCATATACTTTGTGGAGAATACAATTGTAATTATTTCCAATAAGAAAGCCTATTTGTACTTTGTTCATTTACAACTGAGCAAGTTTGTTTCTGGTCAAGGTCTACATATGTGACATAACCTGTTGATGAATAAGACCCTGTATGTTTGTTTCTTTAAGTTTTAATCTTGGTCACATATTTGAAATGCTTCTGAACAGCCCAAATCTAGCCCAATATTGTGCTGCTGAACATAATGTAAAAACAATATTCCCCGGATGGATTGTTCATAGAGACACCAACGTCTGGGTGACAAAATATGTTTGTATATCGTGTTGCCCCTTTCAGCATCTGAATAACTTGTCACACAGTCCTTGGATGCAGCTGCTAGCTGTGAAAGGATTGGAGTGTGGTCAGCCATCCTACACCAAAAGAGGTCATTGTCAATCACCCTTGAAACTGATGCCTGTACTGCTTCGGACAAACATGTTCAAAGAAGAGGTGAAGCTCCTGATCAGGAACTTTGCCCAAAACAGGGATGGCTGAATATGCACTCTTGTTCTTGGGTAGGATGCAGAGTTATGCACAATTGAAAAGGCATACTTGTTTCAAGAATCCAGTGTCTTGTTGCCCCCCCCCATGTACTTGCCCACCTTTTCAAAGGATTTTTCAAATTCTTCATTAGGCTGGGCTGTTATCTAGTTTCTCTGTGCCTTAGTCAATTTAGCACCTGCAGTAGTCTCTAGGAATGGTCGCAGTGACTCCAGAGTGAGGACTGAATTGTTTGTGAGGTTCATGTTGATGTCCTCCAGATCATCATACACCTTCATTGTCACTGGTATCTGACTCTGGAATAAGTTCATCAGACTTACAACACTTTGACATTTTTCTGGCACAATGTCCAATTGATATAGTGTTTCTTGTCACTGTTCAGAATCCTCTGTAGGTTTTCCAGGGAATCTGGGGGAGAGTTGTTGAGTTGCATCTCAGACTCAACAAACCCAGCATAAGCAAGGGTTATGTGCCATCTGTGGATTCATCTCATGGCTCTCAGAAAGGCGTTGCAGGTAAGTTCACTTTCTGCTACCGGCTATGTAGAAGATTTGTGAGATGTTGTGAGATGATGTGTGCCAAGCAGGTGATATGATGTAGTTCATAAAAAGATTTCTCAACATAGTGTTTTATGCCTTGAGGACATATGCAGCATTGTCTCTATTAAAAGAAAACGTTCTGAAAGGCTACGTTGAAATCTGTGAGCAGCCCTACAATTGCTTGCATTACAGTTCCATGGTTGCACTGTGAGAGGAACACTGTGTATGATAGGTGGGTGTGTTTTGGACGGCCACCCTGTAACTACTGCAAATAAAACATTCGACATACATTGTCTTTTGACATCAAGTGTTTCATCAAATATAACACTGATCTGATCTTGCAATAGTTTTTTCAGATGATCCTTAGCTCCTATATATCTCTCTTGGAGACAATGTTCTTGAAGCTGATGTCTTCCAGGTATCGCTTCATCATTCCGTACTTGCTTGTGGAGAAACTTGTGTAACACAGGGTGGCCAGTTTTGTTCAGTGGAATGTTCAGTAATGTGCAGACATTGACTCACTCACTTATTATTTCCTGGTATGAGGCACTGTTAGCTATACTCTTTGTGTAGAGTGAGTTCACAGTCTTCTGGAGGGCACATTTTGGTGAGGAGTGAGGGTCTAGAGCATCTGCTCAGGGCTTCAAGTGTTTTTGGGATAACACATGCATATCCACTGTGTGTTTTCAGACAAGGTCTACCACTGCATTGCACCCATCACAAAACAGCACTCCACCGTCAGCATGCATCATGTCACTGTACTCTCTGACCAGATCTGTTGCTCTTATCTCGGTAGCCAGATGTCAGTGATTCTTCACAACATTCACAGGCTGCATAAATTTTGCCATCCTTTTGGTGTGGCGGCTTATTTCTCCCTACAAAGCTGAAAGAGCTTACAGAGAAGTGGCACACTTGTGAGCCTACTAGTTAAGTATGAGTCATCTTTGGGGTCCTGGTGCAGTCACTTTACTCACCTGCAAACTTATTTGGTGCTGTTTGATGCCTCCCAAAAGAAAAAAAAAAGCATCTCAATTATTGAACAGAAAGTTAAGAAAATTTAGGAAAGCAGTGATTACAAAATGTACTAAACACTGAAGCACCTACAAATAAAGGAAAACGTCCTGAAAACATAATTGGTGCTATTTAATGCCGTGCAAAGGAAAATAAAAGGTAATGCAATTGTTGAACCAAAATGTAAGAGAAATTGGCTGAACCGTGATTTCTAAATGCACCAAACTCTATTCTTTTTTATTTGTTTTGAGATTGTTCATTAGAAAATTGAAATAGTTCAGAAAACTGTACAGATTTAGAACATATTAGAATACACCACAATGTTTTTAGTAAATGCTAAATGGGATCAGTAACTTTTCAAACCAGTGCGGGTAGGCGGTGAGTGGGCTAGGGAAATAAGAAAAGGAAAAGAGAGAGACAGAGAGAAAAGGGGGGAGGGAGCAGAGGCAGAAAAATCTTGAAATGAGGGAGATGTGCGCTTCAGTTGGTGGATAGAGTCCTAGATATGATAGTACCGGGGATTCTGAATAGTCCTGGGGAGTTGTTCTCTGTCATTACAACAGGCAGTATGTCTGCAAACCTATAGTCAGTGTGCGGGCTGGCCTATCCATCCTTCAGGTCAGATGCTAGATGCTGAATGCCATAAGTCATAATAGGAGATGGCTGCAGAAGACTTGACACAGGTGAGGCTGGGAAAGGTACATAGGGTGCGAAGAAGAACAACCGTCACCGGTGTGTATCATCGGGACAGTACTTCTGGTTTGCAGGCAGGTGACCCACAGCAACATTGGTAGAAGACACTTGATATAGAAGGAGGAGATGTAAGAAAGAAGAAAATAGAGAGAAAAAGAAGGAAAGGTAAGAGAAAAAGAAAAAAGAAGGGGGTGGGACAGCTGGCGGAAGGGAGGTGTAACAGTAGATAGGTAATTGGACGCATTCAGGGGGAACAGGTTAGGGACGGGTAGTGCACACTGGGTTCAGATGATGGTAAGTGTAGTGAAGCTGAAGCTCTGTATAACAGCACATTGGAGAGCTATGAGGAGGTACAATGGTTGCAGGGTAGAGTAGTCTGGTTTACTGGAGAGGGGTAGCCTGGAGAAAGAGGGACTGGGTGGTGAGGGAGGGACCGGTTTCAGGAAGGGGGAGAAAAGTGCAAACGTTAGGTTCCCGGGAAGTAGGAGCCCACAGAGAGATGAGGTATTATTTGAAGAGCAACGGATATATGGTGGGTGGGGGGGAGGATTGGTGCAGTAGGGTAGTACAGTGACAATGATCCAGGGCCGGAGGGTGCCCAATGCTCTATGTGTACTGGCTACATGGAGGGGTTTGAGGTGGCAAGGAAGGGGTGGAAGGTGCATGGGGGGAAAGAGGGGGAGGGTTGGAAGGGGGGAAGGAGGCTTTAGAGGGGAGGGAGGATAACTGGTGTCACAGCTATGGCTACAGTGATAAATAGGGACGGAAAGTGAGGGTGGTCAGTAGTGAGCAGTCTATGGTGCCCCTGTGAGGAAAGGAGTCCAAGCCAAATAGGGCTGCCTGGTCCTGTAACTTATAACTGACAAGTTTGTGTGCGGCTATCCAAACCATTGCCGCAATCCACTCTTCCGGGGCAGGGGGAACGGTCGATCTCCAGTGGTGGAGCATGCATATCTATGCTGTCGCCAGCACAGTGTGCATCAGCCTCTGTTGCGGTCGTGACAGGGCGGGGAGAGGTCCTGTATCATGAAGGAGTATGAGAGAAGGGGAGGGCGGTGACCGGAGTGGTAAGGAGGCAGCTAGGGTGGAACTCACCGCTTCCCACAGGGGCTGGACCATTGGACATTCACAGATGATGTGGGGCAAGTCGCACCGGGTCTCCAAGCAGCGTCAACAGTTCTCTTGTGGTAGAAGTCCTGCTCTGTGTAATTTCACAGGGGTCCAGTACCAGTCATGGATTATCTTAAAGAGACAGAATTTCAATTGGGCTTCTCGAGTGCCCCTGTCCAGGGCGTCTAGTATGTCTGATCAATCTTCCTCATCATCATAGACCTTCTGTAGACGGGCCTGCCATTTAGAGTGTAGCGTTTCAAGGAGGGGCTGTGAATATAGATGTTGCATAATTACCTCATAGAGGTCTGCCATTACACCTCTATGGTGACCCCACGTCTTAAGATAGGCAACTATTGGTGAGGACTGGAGCACCCAAGGGGTGGCTCCCATACTCTTTCGGAGAGAGTGCCTAAGTTGTAGATAGTGCCATTCTTGCTGTGGGTGGAAATTGTACTCCTCCCTCAGTTTTACAAATGGTTTGAGTACCCCTTTGTCAATATCCTGGGTCAGATTGCCAATACCGGCCATGCACCATTGTGGCCAGCTGAGGGTCGCTCCTCCTACACACAAATTATCATTTTCCCATAGTGGAGCCTGAGTGTGTAGAAAAGGGTGTATTCCGAGTAGGCGATGCGCTCTGCACCATGCTGCACGCACCACCTTCAGGATCAGGTTAGCTGGGCTGGTTTGAGAAGAGCCGGTACATTACAGTCCACTAAGGCCGCCTCGATGGGAGAGCAGTAGTTTCTCTGTGACCATCCATTGTGCTTGATCCAGAACTCTGTGAAGCATGTATACCAGTTGGGACAGGTGGAGAGCAAGGGCCGAGTGTTCAACTGAGGGAATTCCCAGAACGGTGTGCCCTTGTCTTAGCTGACGCCAGTCGTGGACATGTGGGGCCTCAGACAAAGTTTCGGATTGCTGCCTCTATTGGCCGTAGGGTCAAAAGGGACACCTGGAGGGGTAGCATGCCCAAACATAGGTAAAACGTGGGAGCATGACAATTCTCACCGCCTGTACTCTGCCCCACATGGAGAGGCCCAAGTGTGACCACTTCTCAAAGTCCAGTTTCATACAAGCAATGAGAGGGTCCAGGTTGTCTGCCACTACCCTTTCTAGTCCTCAGTTGACAAGTATCCCTAGATATTTAAGGTGGTTTGGGGTCCATTGGAACAGAAAACCATGTATTGCAGCCCTTGTCGTCACTAGTGAGAGTGGCAGTGCCTCGCTCTTGTCCCCGTTCACCCGATAACCGGATAGGATCGCAAATCCATCAATATTCTCAAGTAAGGCTGGCAGGGATTGCCCCAAGTCTGTTAGGGTGAGTAGGATGTCATCAGCATATAGGTAAAGTCTTGAGGCCCCCCCTTCAGGGTAGCCCTTTAAGCAACTGAGATTGACGAATTGTAGCCGCAAGAGGCTCCATTGCCAGCAGAAACAAAAGTGGCGAAGAGGATAACCCTGCTGTGTCCCTCTACAAATTGGGAAAGGGTCCAAAAGAAAGCCCCCGCAGTTGACTTGCACCATCGGGTGATCAGGATCAGGCGCACTTTGGAAATGAATTGTTCTCCCAGTCCGATTTTTCCAAAGTTGCAAACAGGTAGTTCCATTCAACGCGGTCGAATGCCTTTTCAGCATCTAGGGACAAGGCGAGAGCTTCGTCCGGTAGATTCCTGAATTCCCACAGAGTATGGCAAAGATTGCGTATGTGGTTCCTAGAGGTTCGCCACGGTACAAACCCCACTTGAGTGTGGTGAATCAAG
This sequence comes from Pleurodeles waltl, assembly GCF_031143425.1. Taxonomy (NCBI): domain Eukaryota; kingdom Metazoa; phylum Chordata; class Amphibia; order Caudata; family Salamandridae; genus Pleurodeles; species Pleurodeles waltl. The sequence goes on from NC_090440.1 coordinate 145,091,559, forward strand.
GACAGGATAACTTTGAGCAATCGGGCCTCTAAGACGCTGGCCAGAATCTTGATAGCTCCGTTCAGGAGAAATATGGGCCGATAACTGCCACAAAGAAGGGGATTACATCCTGGTTTCAGTATGACCACTATCGTTGCTCTGTTGGATATCGCACCCAAAGAGCCCTCTCTGCATGCCTCACTGAGGGCCTCGTGCCCGGCACCAACTGTCTTCTCGCCAGCCCACTTATAAAATTCCACAGAAAAACCATCCTCCCCAGGCGATTTATGATAAGGAAGGTTGGAAATGGCTTGTGCTATTTCTATCCTGCTTATCCCTCCATCAAGAAGGGTGCGGCCGTCAGCCGAGAGGTGGGGCAGGCAAGTGTTATTTATGAAGGCCTCTATTTGGGCGGGGCTGGACACCAATTCTGGGGTATATAGACGTTGATAGAAAGTCGCAAACTCATTAACAATTTCCTGTGGGTGGGTAAGTATCTCCCCGCTAGAGGACGTGATAGCCGGGATGGCTTGGGCAACCTCTCTCTGACGGAGTTGTGCCGCCAATAGACATTTGGCCTTCTCACCTTGCTCATAGTGCCGTCCTTTCAGGTGTTGTAACACATATTCATCTTGAGACGTGCATAGCTTGTTGAGGACCATGCGGGCACGTTCCAGTTGGTGGCGTGTAGAGATAGATGGGTGGGTTGTGTATTGTCTCGTAATATGTCTTATGTCATCCTCTAGAGCCTTCTGTCAGGCTTTTCTGTCCCTGTTGGCTAGTGCCATGTCTCTCATCATTTGTCCTTGCAGGGTCACTTTAGCTGCAGCCCATAGAACCCTCTGAGAGTCAACAGTACTGGTGTTGTCACATTTGTAGGTGGATATGTGGGCCTGCAGTTGCGCTTCGCCCTGGGGGGAACGGTAGCGATGGACGGCAAAGCACCAAGGCTTGTGGCCTGGGGATGTTAGACCCGCGTTGACAGCTAGGTGGATCGGGGAGTGGTCAGAGAGACCACTTTCCAGTATTCGGGTGTCTTGGATATGGGCCACTATGCTGTGGGATACAAGGAAATAATCTAATCGGGATTGAGTACAATGTGCAGGCAACAGGAAAGTGTATTCTCTGTCGGATGGGTGTGTGAGCCTCCAGTAGTCCATCAACCTAGTGTCCGCCATCACATCAGTCAGAATAGCCCTGTCATGGTTGCTACTAACATCAAGAGGACCATACCTATCTAACACCGCATCCTTATCCAGATTCCAGTCTCCCCCTATTACATAGTGGGTTGCCCCTATTTCAATCAAGAGGCAGTTGATGTGTAAGAAAAACAATTGTTTAGGACCAATCGGTGCATATACAGATCCCAGGCATATTGTGGTGTCTCCCATCTTTAGTTTGGCAAACACATATCTTCCCTCTGGGTCAGTCCATGATTTGGTGACAGTTAGGGGCAATGTCTTACGGAGCAATATCGCAACCCTGGATTTCCTTGAGGCACCACTCCCCGACACCTGCTGTGTAGGATAGCAACTAAAGAACGCCTTACCCACCCAGTCATGGTGCAGTTTACTGGATTTGACATTGTCAAGATGTGTCTCCTGAATAAGAGCTATATCAACCCGTTTAGATTGGAGGTAGGAAAGTATCTTCTTTCGTTTCATGAAATGTGTCAGACCATTAACATTCCTTGATATGATCTGTAGTGGGCTGGCTGTGTTGGGGACAGGACTAGCCATGATGAAACTGGAGGGGAGCAGCGGGGCAAGTGAACGGCGATGAGTTAACTGTGGAGAAAAAGGGGGGTGTAGAGGATGGTGCGGGTAGGGACAAGGTGGGATGGGGGTGACTGCCGGACATCAGGTATCTAGGACGGTGCAGGGGAGAGGCATAGAAGGGAGCAGAGATGGGCGGGAGGGGGTATAGGGTGGGGTAGGGTATAAGAAAGAGAGAAGGAAGGGAAGAGGAGGGGAATAGAATGGATGAGATAGAGAGAAACGGGAGAGAGGTGGAAGAGAAAGAAGGGGGAGAAGAAGACTAGATTCTAACTGATAAGAGAGAAGTGCAGCTGGATCAGAGGGAGGAGCAAAGCCCCACAGGTCCAGATCTGTGGACTGCTTGTCCAAACCTGTGAAGCCCACACGGGGCGGGGTCACGCACGGCCCACCGCCATATGTAGGTCATGTGGGGATATTATACAGGACTGTGCGCAATGGTAGAGGGAGAGAGACGGGTCAGCGGGGAAGGAAGAGTGTAGTGGCACAACTCCTGTGTCAGTTATCGCCAGGGCAGGGCCGGGGGGGGATTTGGTAAGCAGTATGATCCCTGATTGCGTAAGTGTCTTCAATAGTCCCCTGAAACAATGATGATACACAGTTGTGTGGTTGCAGCGGATGTGGTAGGGCTAGGAGGGGACATGGTTGTCCTAGGACTGATGGAAATACAAGCAAACGGCGTGCCAATGGAGGTGTGTTGCAGTGAAGTATTGTACCCTAGAGCATGTTGTGTTTTGTTCTTCGTTGACCCTGTAGCGCTACAGTTATGCTTAGTAACCTGCTACTCCCATGTATCTCTGTATAGTGTGTAGACCTCAATACTCCTCTACTACATCAGTAGGGGTCTGGTATACCAACAATAAAGTAAGCACATCAAAAAGGGGAGGGAAGTGTGAGGGAAGAGAGGAAAGAAGAGATGCCTGGAAACAGTGAGAATGGGGCAGTGCTATTTAAAGCACCGAACAGTGTTATATTAGGCATGACAAATGAATAAGGCACATCCGTAGCATGGTTAACACATGTCTAGAACATAATTGAAAACATCGTAACATCCTAACATCAACATGCGGTCAAATACTCAGATGTCCGCCGGTTCGGTGGTAATGTCTGTGATCCTCGAGCAGGTCTTGGGGCCCTCTAGCATCTTATATCCAGGCTGTATTTTCAAGTGGGGGTTAAGATGGGTTTCAGGGGGGAGCGAGACTTGTCTCTGTCTCATAACTGGTTGTGGAGCGCCACTGCTTGTTGTACGTGTCCCCTGTCATCATGTGTCCTTGCGAGTCTCTCCAGGTTTCTGCCTCTGAGATGATTTTCTGTTTCGTGGCGGTCTATTCTCCCCAGGGTGGCTGGTGGGGATGGAGCACTCCGAATGTCAGTAGGTGATTCCTGAGGCCAGGCCAGAGTAGTTGTATCCATGGATTGAGGCAGTAGGCTATCCAGAAAGATTTGCAGGTCTTCTGGTTCGTAGAAGTTCTTGGATACGCTGTTTTTGGTGACCCACAGTCTTGCTGGCTCAAACAGACCATATTTCACATCTAATTGGCACAGTTGGGGTCTGAGGGACAAGAACGCTTTTTGATGGTCATTTGTCTCCTTTGAGAAGTCAGCTGTTATACGGATCTCGTATCCCTCCACCCGAAATGGTCCGTGAGCCCGGGCCGCTAGGAGGTGTTGATGTGCCTGCCCGTATCGTAGAAGACAAGCAACAATCGGGTGGGGTCTGGGGGCTCCATCCTGTCATTTTGGACCCAGTTGGTACACCCTTTGAAACTCCAATGGCGGATCGAAGGTTAAGTTAGTCAGTTAAGTTAGTCAGGGGGGGGAGTGCAGCTCTTAGAAAGGATTGGGTGTCTGTACCTTCTAAGTGTTCCGGGAATCCAAAAAAACTGACGTTGTCCCTGCGGCTCCTGTCTTCCAAGGCTATCAGCTTACTGCGTAGGTATAAAAGTTCCTGATCTCTGTCTTGTGTAGTATTAATATGATCTTCCACGGTCGCAACTCGTTGCTCCAGCCCCGTCATCTGAGGCTGGAAGCCTGCTACGTCTAAGCACATGGATTTCGTCTCCGCTTTCACAGAGGGTATAGCAGAGTCCATTCCCTCAAGCCTACGACTCACAGCTGTGATCTCCTGAAGTATACATTCCAGGGTTGTTTCCTGCGCCGGGCGGTCATGGTATGAGACTGAACGGCCGGGTGCGATCCTGTGGCGAGGGACGTGGGTTGTGAATGTTGGAGGGCTTTGGAAAAGAGTAGTTATCTTGCCTGCGAATTTACCTTGCGTCTTGCCGCCGGGCATCACAGAACCTATTACACGGATACAGTCATGGGTCTGAGGTCTAGAAGCCCCTCTTCCGGTGAGTTCCTGTGCTGCAGTATCGACGAAGAGGAGATGGGAAGGTGAGGAGAGGGGAGAGGGAGTCTCTTGGCATCCCCAGTGGCGGTTCTGGCGCAAGCTATGGCTGAGGCTGTCTGGAGAAGTGGTAGTGCTGGGGGGGCAGTTTCTTTTCCTGCAGAGTGGGATGGTTCTGGTGGTATAGCATTGTGGGGCGCACAGGGCATCCTGGATCATGCCATTGACAGTGGCTCCCTGGGTAGGGTAAGTTTCTTGGGAGAGAGGAGGCGTAACTGGATGTCACAGTCGATAAGGAGTCTCTGGTCGCTGGGGAGGCGGTAGGAGTACCCTCCGTAGGCCACCTCCCTTGCCTGGGGCGCACCACCAGAGGGGTCCTTCACCAGTCATACAGTGAGATTGGTGCAGAAGGGGGGGTGAGTGTCCCTCGTCACTTGCAGTCCTTTGTACCCGCTCCTAGGACCTCGCCATCTTTTGCAGTCTGTATCCAGGCTACTCTGTGTCCATAGTGGTGGCGGTGAGCCCGAAGACTCGTGTGCCAGGACTTCTTCGTGGCAGCCTGTCGTTGCAATTAAGTATCAGGCGGGCCCAGTGTGGGCAGAGAAGAGGAGGGCACCTGGTTCTGAGGGCGAGAAATATATAAAGTGAGGCGAGGCAGAGCGTCTAACATCCAGATGAGCCTCCCTCGCCTCCTCCGATCAGCGAAATAAATACGTCACAGCAGGGCCTTATGAAGCACTGGAGGAGGAAGGGGCAGAATAAGACCTCCTCCCGGCCCCCGTGGCGATGCTGCAGCAATGATGACTCTCCTGTTTATGGCTGTGTCCTCTCGACAGGGCTACAGCCCAGACAGGCTCAGCTCATAGAGAACCCAGCAGCTTTCTGCTGAGCTGAATTATTTACTAGGTAGGTGGTGCAGGAGGGCTAGAGGCAGGAGAGGTCCCCTATACAGATTAGAGGGGTGGGGTCCCCTCCTCCTTTGCCGCTATTCTTATGGTTCTTATGTAGGGGGGGCACTGAGGCCGGATCTCTGGTGTTGCCCCTGCCCACTCACAGCCGCTCATCGCCATCATGATAGGCCGCGGACTTGGGCAATCTGGCAGGCCTCTCTTCCATGCTCCTCCGAAAGCACAATGGAGTCACAAAGAGAGCGCCCCTCTCTCAGCGCCCCGATCAGAACGTGGTGTTAGGAGGCTCCCCAGGGTTTAATCAGGAGGATGCACTGCCTCCGTAGCACCCCTGCTCCCGATCAGGGCCCACCGCCTCACGGAGCTCCAATTTCAGGCCATCTTTGCCCATGGCCAGACCACGCCCCCACCAAACTCTGTTATAAAGCACTTGCACTTAAAGAAAATAAAAGAAAACGTATTGAAACAAACACGCAATGGAAAACAAAAGCCCTCAACTGCAGTTGAGAACAGTGTTAAAAGAGCAAGGAAAACCTCTGAAGCTAAGTTGCATACATAGAGTTTAAATACATATAGAAAGGCATAAGTCTTCGTTAATGAGATGACATATTTGTTTTGTCCTTCTAGGCACGTTTGAGTCATCTGTGGAGGATGGTGGGGAAGGAAGGCGGGTTGAGGGCAACATAAAATCATAAGGCAAAAATTATTTCATAAAGCAACCAATCCTGCTCTAAAGTACCTGCAACAAAAAAAAAATGACAAAGGCAATCGAAACAGAACCGGAATGGACAACTTTATTTTTTTTTAAATGAGGATGCACGGATGCTGAGAAAGGACAAAAAAGGGGAGGATGAGCCACCTGCAAAGAAATCAATCAATCAATCAATCATGGTATTTATAGAGCGCGCTACTCACCCATGAGGGTCTCAAGGCGCGGGGGTCACTGCTGCTCGAAGAGCCAGGTCTTGAGGCGCTTCCTGAAGGCGAGGTGGTCCTTGGTAGTCCTGATGTGGGTAGGGAGGGAATTCCACGTCTTGGCTGCCAGGTAGAAGGATTTCCCTCCAGCGTTGGTTCGGCGGATGCGAGGGACGGCGACGAGGCTGGTAGAGCGAAGTTGACGGGTGGGCGTGTAGAAGGCGAGGCGGCTGTTGAGGTATTTGGGGACTTTGTTGTGGAGGGCTTTGTGTGCGTGGGTGAGGAGCCTGAAGGTGATCCTTTTGTTGACGGGTAGCCAGTGCAGGTGTTTCAGGTGGGCGGAGATGTGGCTGTGGCGGGGTGCGTCGAGGATGAGGCATGCAGAAGCGTTCTGTATGCGCTGAAGACGTCTCTGAAGTTTTGCGGTGGTTCCTGCGTATAGGGTGTTTCCGTAGTCAGGCGGCTTGTGACGAGGGCATGGGTCACAGTTTTTCTGGTGTCGGCGGGGATCCAGCAGAAGATCTTTCGGAGCATGCAAAGTGTGAGGAAGCAAGAGGACGAGACGGCATTGACTTGCTTTGTCATGGTGAGAAGGGGGTCCAGGATGAATCCGAGGTTGCTTGCGTGGTCTGAAGGGGTCGGTGCGGTGCCCAGGGCCGTGGGCCACCAAGAGTTGTCCCAGGCGGACGGGGAGTTTCCGAGGATGAGGACTTCTGTTTTGCCTGAGTTCAGCTTCAGGCGGCTGAGCTTCATTCATTCTGTGACGTCTCTCATTCCATCCTTTAGGTTGGCTTTGGCGGTGGCTGGGTCTTTGGTGAGGGAGAGTATCAGCTGGGTGTCGTCGGCGTAGGAGATGATTTTGATGTTGTGTTTGCGAGCGATGTCGGCGAGGGGATCATGTAGACACTGAAGAGCGTAGGGCTGAGCGAGGAGCCTTGTGGGACGCCGCAGATGATCTCGGTGTGTTCCGATCGGAAGGGCGGGAGGTAGACTCTTTGGGATCGGTCCGAGAGAAAAGAGATGATCCAGTCCAGGGCCTGTCCTTGTATACCGGTGGAGCGGAGGCGGGTTATTAGGGTGCGGTGGTAGACGGTGTCAAAGGCAGCCGAGAGGTCAAGGAGGATGAGGGCGGTTGTTTCTCCGTTGTCCAGCAGGATTCGGATGTCGTCGGTGACTGCGATGAGGTTGGTTTCCGTGCTGTGGTTGGCTCGAAAGCCGGACTGGGAGGGGTCGAGCAGGTTGTTGTCTTTGAGGAAGTTGGTCAGTTGCTTGTTGATAGCCTTCTCGATGACCTTGGCCGGGAAGGGGAGGAGCGAGATGGGGCGGAAGTTCTTCAGGTCGTTGGGGTCTGCCGTAGGTTTTTTTCAGGAGAGCGTTGACTTCCGCGTGTTTCCATCTCTCGGGGAAGGTGGCAGATGTAAAAGAGCTGTTGATGATGCTCTGGAGGTAGGGGGCGATGATGGCGTCGGCTTTGTTGAAGATGTGATGTGGGCACGGGTCAGAGGGGGCGCCGGAGTGGATGGTGTTCATGGTGGTTCTAGTCTCTTTGGTGCTGATGGGTGTCCAGGCGTTTAGGGTGATGGTTGGGGCTGTGAGTTCCGTGGTGATCGGCGGGATCTGTGGTCCGAAGCTGTCGTGTAGGTCGGTGATCTTTCGATGGAAGAAGGTAGCGAGGGAGTTGCAGAGTTCTTGTGAGGGCGTGATGGAGTTGGAGTTGGCGTTGGGATTGGAGAGCTCTTTGACGATGTTGAAGAGTTCTTTGCTGTTGTGGGTGTTCTTGTCCAATCTCTCTTTGAAGGATGCTCTTTTGGTGGAGCGGATCAGCTGGTGGTGTTCGCGGGTGGCGATTTTGAGGGCTGACATATTTTCTGCAGTGTGTTCTTTGCGCAAGGTTTTTTCCAGGGTACGGCAGGTTTTCTTGGATTCTCTGAGGGCGTCTGTGAACCAAGGAGGTTTCCTGATGTTGGTCTGTCTTGGGTGGCTTCTGAGGGGGGGGAGGTTGTTGGCGCAGTTGGTGATCTACTGTGTGAGGCTGAGGGCTGCGTTGTTGGCGTCGGAGGTGATGGCAGGTTGGTTATGGTTGAGAGTGGAGAGTAGCTGTTCTGTGGAGATTTTGTTCCAGGGTCTGCGGGTGGTAAGTTGTGTGCGAAGGTGGTGGGTCTTGCGTCTGAAGGTGAAGTGGACATATCTGTGGTCGGTCCAGTGTATCTCGGAGGAGTGGCTGAAGGATACGTGGTCGCTGGCGGAGTAGATGGGGTTGAGCGTGTGTCCAGCGGTGTGGGTGGGGGTGTTCACCAGTTGCTTGAGTCCGAGGTTGGCATGGTTGTCGAGCAGGGTGGTGGTGTTGGTGTCGTTGTTCTTCTCCAGGTGGAAGTTTCGGTCTCCGAGGAGGATGTAGTCTGGCGAGGCAAGGGCGTGCGGGGAGATGAAGTCTGTGATTGATTCGCTGAATTGGGCGCGTGGGCCAGGGGGCCTGTAGACAAGAGTTCCTCTGAGGGTGGTCCTGGGGTCGGTGTGGATCAGGAAGTGCATGTGTTCGGCTGCGAGGAGGGTGTCTTCGGTGGAGGTAGTGACGTTGATGGAGCTCTTGTAGACGATGGCGATTCCTCCTCCGATTTGGTTGGTGCGGTCTTTCCTGGCGATCTTGTAGCCGTCAGGGATGGCTAGGGCGATGTCGGGGGCCGATGAGGCGTTCATACAGGTCACAGTGATGAAGGCGACGTCTGGTGCAGCTGAGTCCAAGAGGTCCCATAGTTCAATGGCGTGCTTGTGGACGGAGCGTGCGTTGATGAGGATGCACTTGAGGTGGTTGTTGGAGTGTGGGATGGTGGACGGATTGAAGTTGCGGTGGAAGGTATACTTGCATGTATGACAGGCGAAGGGTCCATGGGTGCGTTTCGGGTTGGCTTGGTAGCAAGTGGTAGTTTGTCCGGGGTTGAGTGCGTGGAGGGAGGCGGCGTCGTAGCAAAGCTGGGGGTTTTGGGAGAGCCGGGGGCCAGTGGTTCTGGCGCTGGGCGCGGTCCAGGCGCAGACGGGCTTGCCTTTGGCGCGCCTTCGGCGCGTCCGCTGCGCAGCCGCACAGCAGCCACCATAAGAGGGAAGGGGGAGGCGGGGTCAGCTGGGGGCGGGAGGCAGAGTAGCGAATGGAAGCGGGGGTGGGGCCGCACGGGAGGCAGCGGCGGGAAAGCGGGAAGGCGGGAGGGGGGAGAGCGGAAACGGGCGGGAAAGGAAAAAGGACAACAGAATAGATGGAAAAAAAAGAGATAACGTGCAGCAGGAGAGAAAGAGGGAAAGCGAAGATAGCCCAACAGGAGAGGCAAAAGGAGCGAAGAAGAGCACAATAGGTGAAGAAAAGCGGAGCGAAGAGGGCACAACAGGTGAAGAAGAACGGAGCGAAGAGGGCACAACAGGTGAAGAAGAACAGAGCGAAGAGGGCACAATTGGTGAAGAAAAGCGGAGCGAAGTGGGCACAACAGGTGAAGAAAAGCAGAGCGAAGAGGGCACAACAGGTGAAGAAAAACGGGGCGAAGAGGGCACAACAGGAGAGGTTAATGAAGCGAAGAAGAGCACAGCAGGAGGAGAAAACGGAGTGAAGAAGAGCACAGCAGGAGAAGAAAAGGGAGGGCGAAGATAGCACAACAGGCGAGGTAAATGGAGTGAAGAAGAGCACAGTAGGAGAAGAAAACGGAGCGAGGAAGAGCACAGAGAAGGGAAAAAGCACAGACAAGGAAACGGACGGGAGGGGAGCAGAAGAGGAGCCTAGGACTTACCAGACCAGTGGCAGGGGCCTGGGCAGGTGGAGCTGAGGTGGCGGGGAAGCGACCTACCCTAGGGTCAAGGGTCGCTGTCTCTGCCGCGCAGCGGCCGCCATAAGAGGGAAGGGGGGGGCGGGGTCAGCTGGGAGGCAGGAGGCAGAAGGCGGAGTAGCGAATGGAAGCGGAGGCGGGGCCCGCACGGGAGGCAGCGGCAGGAAAGCGGGAATGCGGGAGGGGGGAGAGCGGGGGACAGGGGGCGTCCGGAGAGCGTCCAGAGAGCGGAAATGGGCGGGAAAGGAAACAGGACAACAGAATAGATGGAAAAAAAAGAGATAACGTGCAGCAGGAGAGAAAGAGGGAAAGTGAAGATAGCACAACAGGAGAGGTAAAAGGAGCGAAGAAGAGCACAACTGGTGAAGAAAAGCAGAGCGAAGAGGGCACAACAGGTGAAGAAAAGTGGAGCGAAGAGGGCAAAACAGGTGAAGAAGAACGGAGCGAAGAGGGCACAACAGGTGAAGAAGAATGGAGCGAAGAGGGCACAACAGGTGAAGAAATGGGGAGCGAAGAGGGCACAACAGGTGAAGAAAAGCGGAGCGAAGAGGGCACAACAGGTGAAGAAAAACGGAGCGAAGAGGGCACAACAGGAGAGGTTAATGAAGCAAAGAAGAGCACAGCAGGAGGAGAAAACGGAGTGAAGAAGAGCACAGCAGGAGAAGAAAAGGGAGGGCGAAGATAGCACAACAGGCGAGGTAAATCGAGCGAAGAAGAGCACAATAGGAGAAGAAAACGGAGCGAGGAAGAGCACAGAGAAGGGAAAAAGCACAGACAAGGAGACGGACGGGAGCGGAGCAGAAGAGGAGCCTAGGACTTACCAGACCAGTGGCAGGGGCCTGGGCAGGTGGAGCTGCGGTGGTGGGGAAGCGACCTAGAAGAAAGGGAAACCTAAGAGCTTTTGAAACAAATTTAAAACATAACAATCCACTGAGAAAATGAAATCAGTCTGGCCTTGACCAGTTATTGGAGAAAAAAAGAGAAACTATTTAAAGAGGGAATACAGTGGATACATCAGAACTTATGATGTAAAAAGGATGAAACTTAAATGCATGGGCTCAAAATCGCAGCCAGCCCTACCCGCAAAAAAATAAAACTATAAAAAAAGTAGAACAATGTATTTTAGCCAAATGTATTGATTTGTAAAAAAGAAAATAAACAAATAAATAAAAATTTAAAATACCCAACAAAGAATACACAGAATTCCATCACGAGACCATGATACGACGTTGGGCTACTCCTGTGAAAGCACCCCATTTCAACACTTTGCCTATGAAAGACATGATGCACACTGCGTGGGGCACCCATGTTCCTCCCACCCATTGCAAGTAGGACTTCACAAATATGTACGCAGACCTCAAGGTTCTGTGCTTCAGCATATGCATTATTTATCTCACCAGAAGTGTACAGAACACAAGACTTACCAGAGCTGTGCAGTCGCACACATATATGGTAGTTAGCAGACCACCCAATGGTGCTCTAGAACCAGCGGATTCTTTCCTCTCAGACTCTACAAAAGAACAAAAATGAGTTACAGCAGACTAGGGCCCTCATTACGACCCTGGCGGTCGGTGATAAAGTGGTGGTAATACCGCCAACAGGCTGGCGGTAACTACCTCCAAATTATGACCATGGCAGTGATATCTCCGATAGACAGCCAATGTATCACACTGACCTCCAGGGCGGAAACAACAGGCACCATGGCAGTGGCTGCCCACTGCCAGGCGGAAGACAAAGTACCTCCCACCATATTATGACCCTTGAATCAACCACCCTTTCTGGGGCAGTACCAAAGCCATCAAAAAGCTGGTGGAAACAGAACACAAAAGTCAGAGGACTCACCATTGGAGACAGAGGGAAGAAATATGCCACCATGGAAACAGAACTGCTTTTTTCCGGATGATCTCCTACGTTATGCTCCACCTGGAACACCAACGCCGGTGAAGACGACGACGGTAAGTGCAGACGCCTAGCACACAAGGGAGGGGGGAGGGAAATGAGAGTGACACACACTCGCACCACACACACCATTCACACACACACCATAAACACAACCAGCTCCATTACAAAAACAATTTGTCCCCGATAATCGGCAGAATAATGCAAGGACAACAGGAATTGGCTAAAGTGATTGTAATCAGTTCAACAAAAAAATCAATATGTCGATGTGGCAATGCAACAGATATGTACAAATGTACAAAAAAGGAACACTGCCCAGTCCATAGTTCATAGGGACCACATGGCCACAGGGCAAAGTCCAAGGCCACACTCGAATCCTGGCCCAATATGGAGGTGCATCAGTTGGCAAATAAGCAGGCACCTCAGCCAGATGCGGAAACAAGACCACTGGTTCTGGAGGGGGCAACATGCCCTGTGCTCTTTGTCCTGGGGTGTGCGAGGCCACAGTCTCTGGAGTGGGTGAATACCCCACTGGTTCTGGAGGGGGCAACATGCCCTGTGCTCTTTGTCCTGGGGAGTGCAAGGCCACATTCTCTTGAGTGGGTGTCTTTCCCACTAGTTCTGAAGAGGGCAAGCCGCACAGCAGCCCATGAAGGCTGGACTACATGGAGTCTGCCGGCGGTGATAGCTGCACTGTGGTGGTTGTTGTGGGAGGCTCCTGCTCAGCCCCTGCACCCTCCGATGGCTGCACTGTGGTGGTTGTTGTGGGAGGCTCCTGCTCAATCCCTGCACACTCTGATGGCTGCACAACCGTGGCTGGCGGTGGGGATTCCGTGACAGCTGCTGGTGCAGGCTCCTTCCCCTTCTTTGTGGCTGGTGCAGGCACATTCCCCTTCTTTGTGGCTGGTGCAGGCCCCTTCCCCTTCTTTGTGGCTGGAGCAAGCTCCTTCCCCTTCAGTATTTGTGGCCTGGAATCCTTTCTACCATGAGTAGGTGCTGCTACCACTGGGCCGTGGACTGCTTGGCTGAGGTGCTTGGCTGGGTCCTTGCTATCATGCCCATTCGTGCAGGACGGGGGTGGTGGGGTAGGGAAGAATCAATCTGGGAAAGGAAAAACTTTTTAGGGACATTGGAGTGGGAAGAGGGAGGAGTAATGGGAGTGGAGGATGAGTGTGTGGTTGTTGGAGGTGTTTGGATTTGGGTGCATGGGCTGTATGCTGTTGTGAGGTGGATGGCTTTTGGGTATCTGAGTGCTTGCGTTTGTGTACTTTAGGAGGGGGAGCAGACACAGTGGAACGTGTGCATGGATGTTGTGGAGGTGTCTGCCAGTGAGGTGTGTGTTCTGCTTGGTGTGGTGATGATGCTGGTAGTGGATATTGATGTAGTGCAGTGAGTGTGGACGTAACTGGGTGGGAGGTGGAGGAGGAGGAGGAGGGGGAGACAGTGGAAATAGTGGATGCTGTTCTGTCTGCAAATGAATGGTGTGTGTGTGAGTGCCTGTTGGATGAAGTGTGGTGCTTGTGTTTGCCTGTGACACTCTTGGGTGTTGTCTTGTGTGCATGCTCGTCTGGCTGTACGCTTGGGATGGGTTAGGGGTTGAGGAGAATGGGACAGGGAAGTGGAAGTTGGAGGGGGGATGGTTAAAACAGGGACAATGGCTGCCATCAGAGAGGAGGCCAGAGCCTGAATCGATCTCTGTTGGGCCGCCAATCCACCGTGAATGCCCTCCAGGAATGCATTAGATGGCTGCATCTGGGCTGCCAGCCCCTGGATGGCATTCACTATGGTTGACTGCCCCACAGAAATAGATCTCAGGAGGTCAATAGCCTCCTCACTAAGGGCAGCAGGACTGACAGGGGCAGGGCCCGAGGTGTCTGGGGCGAAGGAGATGCCCACCCTCCTGGGTGAGCGAGCACGGGCAACTCGCTGAGGGGCTACTGGGAGGACGGTGCTGGTACGAGGGTGGCGGCTGTACCTGCAGCTGGGATGGTGACAGAGTTGTCGACCGCCACCTGGGAGCTCCCATTGGAGGAGGTATCAGAGACTGTATTGTCCCCTCCAGTCTCTGCTGTGGTGCTCCCCTCGCCCCACGTCCCACTGGTTTCCTCAGCATCGGTGGACTCTCCCTCCAGGGTCCTGAGGGATGCAGCTCCCTCTGTCGCCAGTGCCTCTGCTCCTCCGCCAGATGATGCTAATACACATATGGACAGGATGACAAAACAAGAACGGAGAGAGGGGAGGGGGAGAGAGACAAAGGATACACTGGGTCAATGACTGCAACACCACGGTTGGCCTACACAGCACTCTCACACAAAGGGAGCAGGCTTACGCACTATGCATTGCACTACCAGTGAAATGGATACTCAACAAGGAATGAGGAGGGGCACACACCACCAACTGCAGCACACCTGGGACCCACGCAGCCATGACCAGTAGTGAAGCAGTATTTCCCCTTCAGACCCTTAGCCACCAGAGTACCTACGCTGTTATGTCTGGCCTGGCCTTGGGGAACCCACTGACACACAACCACCACCTGGATACCACCCCTCCAGCTGTGAGCTTCAATGATGGTCACTGTACTCACCCCCTGGTGGCTGCTGTGATGCCCTCAAGCACCCATCCAGCTCAGGATAGGCCACCGCCAGAATGCCTCTGCGGTCTTCCGTGCCCAGCGTCTCAGGTCCTCCCACCGTTTCCGACAGTGGGTGCTCCGCCTGCCATAGACCCCCAGGGTCCACACCTCCTTGGCTATGGCACGCCATGTACCCTTCTTTTGATGGGCACTAGCCTGCAGAGGCAATACAGACAGGATAACACCATTAGACAAACAGTCCAGCCAGTAACACAAATGGCTGACCATACAAGTTCCCATCACCATTGGCACACACATAGCCCAGCACACAACGTGTACCTCACCAAGAGTACATACACCCACCCACTCCCCATGCACAATGCCTTCACACCACACAACTCCATGCATTCATGCCACATGCATTGTGCCCACAGTGTACTCACCTGTTGGTCTGGAGGCCCATAAAGCAGTCCGTACTGGGGTAGGACCCCATCCACCAGTCACTCCAGCTCATCAGAAGTGAAGGGTCCTTTCCCCGATCACACGGGCCATGGTAGGTTCCAGACACAAGTCACAGCAGCACATGAAGTGTAGGTCCTCGCCTATAGAAGGTCAGGAAACAAGTGTGGTATGTGTAAGAAAATGGTGGTCATGTACGCGTTGGTGCATACCATCACCGCCGGCGTAGATCCCCATTGGTCACTGTACCCCATAGGGCCCAATTATAACCAATGAGGAGTTACGCGGCGGTTCACGACCACCTACCGCCATGGCGCACAACGTCAGCAGCATTACCTCACTTCCAACTGTCACTCCACACAGGACAGGCGGATGCCATTTCAGGGGAGGGGGAACAGACCTATGGATTAATGCTACGTCACAGGATAAATAGGCACATACTTGACAAATTACA
Organism: Pleurodeles waltl; assembly: GCF_031143425.1. Taxonomy (NCBI): domain Eukaryota; kingdom Metazoa; phylum Chordata; class Amphibia; order Caudata; family Salamandridae; genus Pleurodeles; species Pleurodeles waltl. The sequence continues at coordinate 145,106,676 of NC_090440.1, forward strand.
CTGTCCCATAACATGTTTGGCGATTTCGGACTACTGTTGTGGCTCCATTGTTCAGTTTGTGACAGTCTCTTCACTCTTTTGTCCCTTAGATACCTGCTGCTGTGGATGAATAGGATGAATAGGATATGGAGACATACCCCCATGTACAGACCCCTGATGTACTTGGCTACACTGGAGGACAGGCAAATTATTCTCACCTATAGACTGGACAGGGCCATAATCACAGAGCTGTGTGACCAATTGGTGCCTGACCTGATACCTGCTATCTGTCAGCCCACTGGGATCCCCCCTGTTGTGCAAGTGCTATCAGTTCTCCATTTCCTGGTAACTGGTTCTTTTCAAGTGACAGTGGGCTTGGCAGCAGGAATTTCACAGCCAATGTTCTAAATAGTGCTGACAAGATTGTTGTCTGCCCTGATAAAACACATGTGCGTCTACATTGCATTCCCCCAGGTTGAGGATTTGGCCACTGTGAAGGCCGGATTCTATGCAATGGTACATATCCCCAATATAATTGGTGTGACTGATGGAAGAGATATTGCATTTGTCCCCCCCCGCCAGAATGAACAGGTGTTCAGGAAGCGTAAGAGTTTCTGCTCCATGAATGTGCAGATTGTGTGCTTAGCGGAACAGTACATCTCCCACGTCAATGCTAAGTATCCTGGGTTGGTGCATGATGCCTTTGTCCTGAGGAATAGCAGCATCCCAAATGTGATGTCCCAGCTACAGAGGCACAGGGTATGGCTAATAGGTGAGCCCTGGTTCACACCCAGTATATATTGGTGTATGCCTGTGGTGTTGGCCATATAGGATAGTGTGAAACTAAATGTTGTCCCTCAGTATTTACAGGTGACTCTGGTTACCCAAACCTATCATGGCTGCTGACCCCAGTGAGGAACGCCAGGACAAGGGCAGAAGAACATTATAATGAGGCACATGGGGTAACCAGAAGGATCATTGAAAGGACCTTTGGACTCCTGAAGGCCAGGTTCCGGTGCCTCCATCTGACAGGTGGATCCCTGTGCTACTCACCCAAGACGGTCTGCCAGACAGTAGTGGTATGCTGCATGTTGCACAACCTGGCCGTCAGACACCATGTACCATTTCTGCAGGAGGAGGAGACTGGAGATGCCCCTGTGACAACAGTGGACCCTGTGGACAGTGAGGATGAGGCGGTAGAGGATGAGGATGTGGACAACAGAATGACACACAGATGAGACAGTGCAACTTTACATTTCAATGACTTTGGTTGTAATCTGTGTGGCATTGGCATACTGGCATTTCCCACTTCTTTGCCCACTTACTGTCCCCTCTGGATATTCATTTTGCAGATGTTGGTGACTTGACAAATACTCCTGGTGTGATCACAACAGCCAGCTACAGGTCATTAATTCTATGCTCATTCTATGTACAGTTAATTTGCAATGGTTGTAGCTGTTTCAATCAATACATATTAGTAATACATGACATACTCTAAGTCAACTTTTGACAAAGGGTGTTTATTGTGGTGCTAATATATAGAGGGGAAAGTGCAATGGGATGGGGTGATGATGGAAGAAAGTCCAGAGTATTGCTCCAGTCTGTTCGTAGCACAGGTGCATTGTCCACGGGGACATAGGAAGGGGAGCAATGGCAGTTCAATGTGGACAAGGTGACTGAGTGTGACACAAGGGGGAAAATCAGAAGAGTCTCATTTCCTGGCAGGGTCTTGGCAAGTATCTCTGGCTTTTGTCTGGATCGCAGGGACCGTTTGTGGGGTGGTTCACCTTCTGCAGGGGGAAGGGTGCTGGTGGCTTGTTGGTCCTGTGGCGGGGCCTCCTGGCCACTAGCGGCAGCAGAAGTGGATGGCTGTTCAGATGACCGGCTAGTGGCAGGGGTCCGCTGGTGTGACACTGACTCCCTCATAATGTTGGCCATGTCTGCCAGCACCCCTTCTATGGAGATCAGGGTGTTGTTGAAGGCTTACAAGTCCTCACTGATCCCCTGATACTGATCCTCCTGTAGCCGTCTGTTCTCCTGCACGTTGTCTAGGATCTAGTTCATTGTGTCCTGGGAATGTTGATAGGCTCCTAGGATCTCTAAGAGCGCCTCCTGGAGAGTCAGTTCCCTGATCCTGTCCTCCCCCTTGTGCACAGCAGTCCTCCCAGTGTCCCTGTTGGCCTGTGCCTCTGTCCCCTGAACCGTGTGCAAACTGCCACTGACCCCAGGTCCCTAATTGTCTTATGTGTGAGGTGTAGCCTGGGGTCCCTGTACAGGTGGACACACTGCTGATTGATGTGTCCTGGGGACAGAGGTTTGGGGATGCTGAGTGGTTGCTTTGGTGTTGGTTCCTGATGGGGAGGCTCTGTGGTGGTCTGTGACTGGGCATGGGTGACCGTCTGTCCAGTGGTCCCTGATGGGCCAGGTAGATCAAGATCCGGAAGACCAGAGTTACTGTCATCCCTGTGGGCCTCTTCTGTTGGGGGACTGGATAGTGGTGGCACCTCCTCTCCAGTGACATTGGCTGGGGTATCTGTGGGGATGTAAATGATGTATTATGCTTCATGTGTAAGACATATTGTACATCCCTGGCTTCCCCTCTATGGTTGGTGTTGCCCTGCAAGCTTTTACTTGTGTATGTTGGTGTATGGTGGGATTGTTAGTTTCTCTATGATGTGCATGCTTTAGTGATGAGTGTCCATGCAGGGCTGTGAGGGGTGTCCATGCATTGGTACAGAATGCAGGGCTTGGCATTGGGATTAGTGCGATGTGATGGTGGGGTGTGTGGGATGGAGTGGAGTGATGGGAGTGAGGGCAGGGATATGTGTGTGGCATGCAAGTATGGGGGGTGATAATTGTTGGAAGTTGACTTACCAGAGTCCAGTCCTCCTCCGACTCTGTCCAGGCCCTCATGATGCAGTATTGCTAAGACTTGCTCCTCCCATGCTGTGAGTTATGGGGGAGGAGATGGAGGTCCACCGCCAGTCCTCTGTATAGCGAGCTGGTGTCTTGCTGCTATATAATGTACCTTCTCCCGTAGGTCGTTCCACCTCTTCCTGATGTTGTCCCTTGTTCTGGGGTGCTATCCCACGGCGTTGACCCTGTCCACGATTCGCCGACCTAGCTCCATCTTCCTAGCTATTGATATTTGCTGCACCTGTGCTCCAAATAGCTGTGGCTCTACCCTGACGATTTCCTCCACCATGACCCTTTACTCCTCCTCAGTGAAACGGGCGTGCCTTTGTGGTGCCATGGGTGTTGTGTGATGTGTGTTGGTGGGGGGGTGTTGAGTAATGTGAATGGGGTGTGTGATGTGGAGTGCCTGAGGGGTGTATGGGTGTGAGTGGTGTGTGGCTCTAGTAGTGGCAGTGGTCTTGTTGTCAGTCTGGTGGCAATGATTTGTATTCTTACGGGGTTGTGGGTAATGTGGGTGTGTGTTTTATAGTGGTGAGGGTGTGTGGGTGTGGTGTGTTTATGTGTTTCAGGTGTGTGTTGTTTGAATTGGCCAATGTGGTATTGTTTTGTCCTTGGGTGTCCATTGTGAGCGCGGCTGTATGTACCGCCAATGGTTTACCGCCGTTGAATGTCCAACGTGTTGATTCGTGGGTCATACTGTGATGGGAGTTGTTCTGTTGGCGTAACGGTGTAGGTTTTGGGACCACCAGTTTATCACTGACCTTTGGTCTGGTGGATTTCTGTATGTGGCCTTATTCTGTCGGATTTGTGTATGTGGCTCTATTCTATCGGATTTGTGTGTGTGTGTCGTAATATGGTGGACGGATAACCGCCACCACTGCGGTAAGTTGGCGGCTGTCAGTGTGGCGGTAAGCAGGATTTACCGCCAGGGTCGTAATGAGGGCCTAGGTCTTTTCCATGTCACCCTACCTCACAGCACTGACAACTATCCCACAACACTACCCTTAAACACCACTGCCCCCACACTGCCGCCTTCCCTAAAACACTACCCTAACTGCTTTTCGCAAAATGTTACCCTCTACCCTGCCACCCCCACCCCAACAAACCAACCACTACAGTACCCCTGTCCCTTCTGCTAAACACCAGTCTCTACAACCACCACTATATCCTGAAATAACTAGACCCCACACCCTTGCCCTGCCATTCAGGGGGCGGGCTCCTACATTACAATATCACCCCCTGGCCCAACTGTATGCCCTGTGGATAGCAGGCCCTAATCATTTAAAAAAATTAATGTCCCCAAAGCCCGCTGTATGCCCATGGGCAGTGGGCACTCACCATGCTAAATATAAATGCCACCTGAGCCCTACCCATGGTAAAAATCAAATCCCCACTGGGACGTCACATGCTCTATTGGTGGTGGACCCTAGTCTTTTTTTAAAAAAAATGCCCCCTACCCCTGCTGTGTGCCCATGGGTATCAGACTCAAACTATGTTAAAAAAAAAAAATACCTGGGCCTGCTGTGTGCCCTGTGAGTAGCAGACCCTAACCATTAAAAAGAAAAAAGAAATGCTCCCCAGGCCTTCTGTGTGCCACCTGGGTGGTGGGTCCTAATCGTTCAGAAGAATAAATGCCCGGCTCCACCATATGCCCCATGGGCAGCGGGCCAAAAACATGATAGAAATGAATGCCCCGCCCTCACCAGGTGTCACATGGGCATTTTTATCAAGTTTTGGGCCCGCGGCCCATGGGTATACGGTGGGCCCATGTGTCATGTATTTTTATCAAGTTTTGGGGAACATGATAAAAACAAATACCCTATGGGCCACCGTGTCCATGCCCCATTGGTGGCAGAACCTAATCATTCAAAAAAATAAATGCCCCCTGGTCCTGTCACGTGGCCTGTGGGTGGCAGGCACTAATCATTCAAAAAAATGCATTGCCTCTGGAACCGTCGTATGCCCCATGGACTGGGACCCTAAACATTCCAATAAGTAAATGTTCCCTGGACCTGCTGCATGCCCCTTGGGTTTCAGACTCCAATCAGTCAAAAAACTGCATGCCCCCTGGTCCTGCCCCATGGCCCATTGGCTGCAGGCCCTTAACATTTAAAAAAAGAAAAATGCTCCCGGGGCCTGCCAGGTGCCCCATGGGAAGCAGGCCCTAATCATTTTAAAAAATGCATGCCCCCTGGGCCTGCTGCCTAGCATGTGGACAGCAAGCCCAAAACTTGATAAAATGTACTGCCCCCAAGTGGCCTGTGGGCACGGTGGGGCTTAATTTGCATCACGTTTTGGGTCCACTGACTATGGGGCTCGTAGTGGGCCCAGGGAGGATGAATTTTGTAAAATGTTTAGAGCCCACAGGGCACACGGTGAGCCCAGGGAGCATGTCGTTTTCTCAAGTTTTGGGGAATTTAATGAAAATAAATTCCCCCTGGGCCTGCTGCATGTCCCGTGGGTGGTGGGCCATAATCTTTCAAAAATATAAATGCCCCTTGGGCCTGTCGCATGCACCATGGGTGGCAGGACCTAATCATTCAAAAAAGTGCATGCCCCCTCGACCCGCCACATGCTATCTTGTCTGCCTCTTGTGAGGCCTTCCTTCTTTTGGCCCAGTGGGCAAGCCATTGGATCAGTACAAGAAGAGTCTCATTCTTTAAATTTCGCAAACACTTTTGTAAAAAGTGTAGGCTTTTTACAAAGCTGCTCAATACACATTTTTTTTGCATATTACAAAAACTGCAAAATCCTGGAGGGTCTGTTTAATTCACCGTCATATTGTTTTAGCACCTAAGCACTATCCAACTACATGAATAATGGTTCTGCCCACTCAATCCTAATGTCATTCGGTGATGATGGAACAAACTAGATAAAATGAACAGCGGCATTCTTTTATGACTGAAAAGGATATAGTGAGTGAGCGAAAGGACCTTGAAGTAAGTTTGCAGTTTTGTAACTGGGCTGGGGAAGATTTCTCAAGAACAGCATGAAAAATTACAATGGTTATAAACAAACATTATTCTGCTTTACTTTGTGCTGCAGAAATAACAAACAATGAAATGCGTAGCAGGAAGACAGGGAAGACATCCATTTTGAACAATATGCCTGGGAGACAAAAATTAAGGCATAGGCAGAGTCAGAAAAACACAGTGAGAAATTGAGAAGTTGAGAGGGTGTGAGTTGAGGGTGTGTGAGCCCTTCTCAAGGAACAACCACTATCTTAATCAGGATGACCCAGAAAAGTCAATAATGTATCCTGTGCTTCACCCTCTGGTAGCTTGGCACAAAAGCAGTCTGGCTTAACTTAGAGGCAATGTGTAAATTACTTATGCAACACTTAATCAGTAATAAACTGAAAACACAATACAAGAACAATCCTATTCTAATTTAGAAATACAAAGTAAAATCTAATAAACTATTTGACACCAGAACAACAAAAATCCAATCAGTAGAACTAGAGTTGTACATTTTTAAACTGCAATATAGCACAGACTTCAGGCATGCAATCGCATGAGACTGGGGCCAAGTTGAAAATTATAGCCATCTGCGATGGAGCGCACTTTGGATACATGAAGTGGATTAGGCATGGTCTACACTTACCTTTGGAATTAAAGTTTGTAAAATAATGTCTGAGAAGGTAACGTTCACTGGGCCAAGGCACTTAGCGTTGTCCTTGGAAGAGGCATTGTCCTTGGAGGGACCACTGCATCAACTCTTGGGGAAGATTTTTCTGTTCGGACTCATTCTCTTTTTTGGATATCGAAAATCTCAAGCAAGATGAAGCTGTAGGCAGTAGCTGAAGAGGGCTACACGAGGACAGACATCCCTTCTCCAAGGAGTAGCTAAACAGTATTTATTACTGGTTGAAGAACATATCAGGGGCTACCGCAAAGTCAAGCCGACCAGCAATGCGTCTTAGGTGAATTTTTTAAGTCCCAAGTTTTGAATTTGGATTATCAGAGCACCTTTAGCACCACTTGGAAGGGTTCAGGACTGGGAGGGCACAACGTGGAGGCTCAGGACTCACTCTGGCTGGCTCCAGGTTCAATGTCGTTGTAGACTTTTCAGTCCCTAAGGCCTTAATGAGGAGGCATGTCAAGTAGCCCTCCAAGTCACACTGGAAGTCTGGGGATCAAGTAGAAAAGCAGGTTGCAAACAGAAGGGCAGTACTCTGAATGGAGTTGGCAGGCGTCAGGCAATGCAGCTGTCCTCTTGTTGCATCATGGCAGTCTTTTGAAGTACACAACAGGCCATAAGTAGCACAGCAGTTCTCTGAGAGTCCTCCATAGGTCCAGAAGTGAACTGAAGAGTGGGTCTGAGGGTCCTAATTTTTTCCTTGGTGCCAGTTTTGAAGTGAAAGAAACTTCTAGTTTCCCCCCAAAGATGGAATTGGAATTTTAATTTCCTTCCACTCTGTCCTGGTCCTAGGATGTCTGGGGGCACAAAAGGCTAGTGTGTGTGGAGGGCTGTGGCACCTCCTTTCAAGTATAAATGCACAGCTCTGCTCCCTATTGCTGCCAAGATGGTCCATCCTGCCAACATTAAGAAACCTCATTGTGCAAGTGTCTGGGTGGAATACACAAAGACAAACTGCCAACTACACCTAGTGATAAGACCCAGAAAACAGGCTGCAGGCACCAAATGATTAGGCCAAGAAAATGCTAAATGTGGCATTTGCAGAAATTGTTCCAAATAATGCATAAGCATGCTACAGCTGTATTAAACCTAATTTGATTCACCACCAGGTCAGTTGAAGAGCATCTGGAGCTTAGTTTGTAGGTATTCAGTCAGAAGCAAGACAGAGCAGAACATATTTACAGCCAAAAGTTATACTTTCATCTCTGATATAGGGTAAAGTAAAAGCTGCTTGATCCGGTGACATGGAGTGCATTACACTTTGGTGTGTGTTTCGCCTGCAAAGGACATAGTAATCATTTCTCCCATAATGTTCCATCCAAGAGCTGAACTGGGTACATGCATGTGGTGAGTGCTTAACACACTATACTCTTCAGTCACCACCCAGGGCTAGAGGTATTACACATGGCACAGTGATTGGATGAGTCCTGTGGTACCCTAAGCTTTTGATTCTAATCTGAGGATAGCCCATCATTTGCAATGAAAACATATGATTCCTTATGACTGCATACCTAGCGGTGTAATCAAGGCTCTAGCACATCAGACCCACCCTTTACTGTGAAATGATGAAAGGCTGCAACATGTCTGCTGGGAGACTTTAGCAGATCATACAAGGTTGAATACAGATTAATACATCTCCAGAAGGGCACAGCTCCACAAATACCTCTGACATCCCTATATTGTAATTCCCTAAATGTGCTCATTCCCATCCATAGCACCTCATTCTTCGGGTACGTTTCCATCAATCCCACCCTTCTTATTTGATCCTTGTTAAATGGCGAGCAGCAATGACAGTCTCTGATTTGGAAAGTTGATGCATGTTGCACAGTAATTTAGGTGAGCTGCAATATGGACGGAAAGATGCGATTAGCACTGTGTTTTGTCTTCATGGTGTTACCATTGGGTGCTGCTGCCTCCTATTTTCTGCCAACATTTTGTCCCACTTAACCTTAGAGTTATTTTCAATGCTTTTTTTTAACAACCACTTATCTGCGGCAGCGGCAGACCCGAGAACACTGTCAAGTCAACAGTGTTCCACTCTCCCTATTTAGATGTACTGTGGCTGTACTGCCAACCGCCAGATTGGAGTTCTCTTCCTTGTTGTTAGGCTGGGGACTTCCTGCCGAGCATATTTAAATGTCAGAGCCCTCAAGGCTGTGTGCAGCCAGCAGACTACTGATGGTGGGAGGACATCGCTGGTCCCAATGAACATTGGACAATGGCAGTGGCTATGGAATACAGGTACGTCACAGACACAGACACACTGTATCTCAACCATTTATGCCCCCCTGCACAACAGCCTACACAACACACTACATACACACTTTTTTCCATTGCTATTCCACCACAACAAAACATGTACATGCCACAAACACACACTGACATTAATTCATGAAACAATATGCACACACTATTGACACTTTACCCACACATTACACAACCACAACAACCAACTCAGCTACACACTCATCTACACAAACACACTGGCATGCAAGCGCAACTACACACATCACAACACGACTGCCACACAATACTCACCTGACTGTTGCACACAACAACACAACAAAACATACACAATGATCTCAAAGCCACATGCAAGTGGCACACATACTGACACACCCACAACACCCACGCCAGCTCCCTCAACCTCAACCAGCCAATCACATCATGCACGCACATACGCATACAGACTCACATACACAAGTGGTTGCACAACATGACAGGTACAGGTTCACCTTGCAATGTGTACAATTGACAAGTGTGATTATACCATCATTGCAGTGCTAGCACGCATTTGGCAATGAATTCTGACACCAAATTGTCAGTAGTGTGATATCTGTGATGTACCATTGTGGCCCCAACCTTGTCCAACCCATTTGTGTCCCCGACATATGCATGTCACAGTAATTTAAAAGAAATGCTGTACCATGTATCTGATTGCAGTGGTTCTGAGCTCATATGCAGCGCCCACACATTGTACACAGGCAATGCAGGTTCCCTACCTCTGAGCACAGCGACGGGGTGGGGGCACAGGTGGGAGGGTTTCTCTGTGGGCCAGTGACAGCAGCAATGGAAGGTGTCCAGTTGAAAACAGAAGTGGAATTAGGAGAAAAGGTAAGTATTCACCCCATCCCCCCCCCCCCCCCATCTGCTATCTCAGATTCAGAGGCCGGACTACCACAGTTGGCTTGGCAGTAAGGCACATTCAAATTTGCAAGGCAGTAAAGGTGGCTGGGGTCCCCGCCACCAGTCACTATTTCTTATGGTCTCATTGACATGGATGTAAATCCTTTGCGGAGTCCGTGGGTCTTGTGCGGGTTTTCGCCTATGGGACCACAAACATCTAAATCTGGCAGGCAGATAGCCAAGACGGTGAATGGGTTTTCAGTCAGAAAATCGATGATGGGACCGCTAACATCAAGATCGAAATCAGGCTCTTAGTATCTTTTTTGGAGCTCAAAATTCTCCAGAGATTCCTCCAGCATTGCAAACCTGGAAGCCTTAGCCAATAAAGTCCTTATAATGTTGCACCTGTGCTGAGAGCTCTTGGTGAAGTTCTGGAGTCTTGGTAAAGCTCTGAAGCTCTGGAAGTCCAAACATGTTCTAAGTCTGAACTCATCACTCTTTCAGAATCATTTTCTCTCACGCACTTCTAAGGCTCTCAGGACCTCATGTACCTCAGCAAAAGCACTTAGGGACAAATACTCATTTTAGCAGGGTTCACCAGCAGTGTTCAGTCCAATTCCAGTTGCTGCTATTCAACTGGACACTTCAGGAGAAACATGTCTTGCAGCTTGTTCTGTCTCTGTAGCCAAACATGAGGTCAGGCAATTTTCCCTTGGAGTCCAGGGTACAAGTGAGAGTAGGTCTAGCCCTTCAGTCACCCATACAGGTTTCAAACAATAAGACCAGTCTTCTTCTGTTCACCTACAAATGTAAAGAGTGTTCTGGTAAGCTGTGGCAAAACAGTAGGAAATGGCTGTCTCTCGGAGACTCCCTACCACTGGGCAAAAATGTCGCAGGACAGTGCTTCTCACTTTTGCAGCACATTCTCCTTGCCTCATTATAAACTCTACCAGAGTGTACTACTCTAAGTTAAATCCATGATCGCACAAGCTTTTTCCCTAAAGGGTGTCTTGTGTGCTAGCCGGGGTTTGTCTTCTGTGCTAGCCAGGGTTTTGTTTAAGTATATAAGCAATTTCCTCTTCAGCTCCCCCTGGTCTGGTGCAAAACTTGCTACAGAGAACAGAGAGAAGAAATGATTTCTTAACCAGGTCTCCCTCTTCACTTAACTATGAATAGGCAGGTCTTACCATGGTCCTTTTCAATTCAATGACATTCCTGAACCCTCTCCCAAGCTGCCCTTCCTGAGCTGATGGGAGACGCATAACTCACACTCAATCCTTCCTGCCAAAAGTCCTCAGCCATTGGTTGTGCTGTGGGAACAGTTTCCATGCTTCATTAAGGGGAAGCACTGATGGGGGACAGTTGCTGGAAGGCTAATGCTAATTAACCCGTTGGATGTTCAGATAGACAATGTTTAACTCTTTAAAAGTCACTTTTCCTCAATATTTATTAAAATCCGACTTCATCACTGAATTGGGATTAACAATAGCAATACTAGCTGAATTATTCTGTTCCAAACCAAAGATAGTAACGTTATGATTTTCTTCTGAGCTTTAGTTCTTCTCAATAAAATCATAAAAGACACAAGCGATACATTAGAAATGCATCCGTAGCCATGTTAGGGCAAGAAGCGGATTAAAGTGCATACAGTTTAAACAACCAGCACTACAGCTAAGCTTAAAACTCAGTGTTCATGACAGCACAAGAACAGACGTTCAGGACAGGGTGCATACACTCAAAATGAGCAGCAGTTGAGAGACTCGAATAACATTACTAAGCATTGGTATATTGTTTAAATTCTAAAACATTAATTACATGGCGATGCAAGTGTGGGATAGCCTATGGATTTACAGCTATACAAACATCATAAACATACAAAGGTCGGCTATCATTCTATAGGTAAAAGCTGAGGGCACACTGCTTCAGATTTAATCTGTGTAACCTGAAGCACCGTAAACGATAACGGAAGCCAGGAAGTTAACCATCCACTATTTCCCTAACCTTACTGCCCCTTTGAAAAAGAAACACCCTCTAAAACAAATATCAGGGTTGCCTAAAAACTGCAAACAGAGTAACGCATCCCTGCACTTTCGGGAACTTAAGGCAATTTGAAATAAGTTTTAAATAGAATATAAAAAAAGGTCTAAAAAGTTTACAGAAGAACATAAAGTGCATCAAAGGTTGCTCAGACAGCCATCAAGTGGGCAAGCCAATGCAGTGCTTTCAAAGGCACTCTGATCCACCCAAAAACACAGAAGCTAACACACTGAGCTGCTCTAAAAGGAAAGAGAAGAGACCTTTCCTAGCACGCCAGATCTAACGTTAAATACAGCACAGGCCCGTCTGGCACTGATGGTGCAATAAACTCCGTAACAGAAGGTTAATTACATTCTGTGGGTAGCCTCCATACCTGGCTGACTTCCGGAAATCTGAATTTAAGCAATTGCTTATCGTCTTTAGTTAGAGAGGAATGCTATTTAAATTTATGGGACAAACCTAAATCTTTCAGGCTGCTTTGCACATAGTCCAGCCAGGGGACCAACATTCCCTTCTCAATCCTAGGGCAGTTGAGTATAACCTCCCTATTCAGGCTTGTCTCCTTATTGATCTAGATCTTAACCCACTCCAAAAGAGGGGCCAACTTCATTTGCTCATACATATTGTAAACTAAACTCTGAGTTGATGACAAAGTGGGAGCTGATAACAGGAAGACATAGGAGCCAGCTACATATGCGGTTTTCTTTAATCTGTAGAGGGCGAGGTTTAAAATATACCCAGACCCCTGCGCCATACAGATATGCAGGAACATATTGCAGTCTATATATGTTCACCTGGGGAAAGATGGTCACTCTACTTACAGTATGAGGGCGATTAAATATTGCTCCTGCCAATCTACTAACCGCCTAGCAGGAATTACTGACCCGTGAATGGCAGGCACCAGAGGAATCAAAAACTACTCCATTAACATCTTTGGGGTCGAGTGCCAACCGATATGTCCACATGCCTTAATGTGATCTCGGGCTCTCCTGGGCACACCTGACAGGTTTTATTAGACTGCTGTATACATACCTCTTCATGATAGGCTAACATAGCTCCTCCTCTCACAAGTTCACAAATATATCTGGGTGCTTCGTCATAAGGGAAACTGAGTGCAGCCCCGGCTTTTTCAGATACCAAATAAACCTTAAACCTTCATTTGAGGGGTGTGCGGGCAATAACATCTTAACAGGCTCTTTTACTCTGGGCACTGAAAAGTGCCCTACCACAACTAAAGTACTATGATCCGCCCCCACACTCTGTTCCTAACACAATACCCTGAGAAAAACATTAGAACTTTCTTGTTACAAAGATGTAATCAATGATCGATGCACGGCCTTTTCCTCTAAAGGAAAGCAATAGAGGTCCTCCTCCTGCAAACATTAGGACAAGGTCAACAAGGTCAGCTGCAGCTACATGCTGGCCTAGCTCCATCTCTCAATTTTCGAGATTCCCATGTATTTTTCAAACCCCTTTCTCTCTGCCCCGCAATATTAATCATTCATTTAGCATTAAAACCCCCACACAAAATGAAGTTGGGTTAGGTCAAAGACGGGGCCCTCACTTCCAGGAGTTTCAGATAAATTAGAAAAAGAGCAATTCCATAAAATAGGCACATAAAGTGTTGGAGAAATCATATATATATGGAAATTAATCAAATAAAAATACAAATAACTAAATGTATCCTTAACACCCCTTTTGTAGTATGGTCTGTGTTGACTGGTAGTCAGCACAGGTTACTCTCACCTGTGTCTGTCATTCAGCGGTAGGTAGTAATCCCCTTGCTGGAGGCTGCTTCTTTTGCTCAGATATCTATCCAGCCCCTTTGTATCTACAGGTCAATGGAGTACAGGTTTGAAGTGACTCAAGTATTCCTGTACAGATTCATATCCTACTCTCTCACAACTCCCTGCATGCCCAGCAGCCACCACTGCCCCCTCACCCTCGCCAAGATATGGAGAAGACAAATCCTGCTTAATGGCAGTTGCTGGAGGATCTTACAACTCGTGAGAGACCAGTGAAAGAGGCAGCAGACCGGGGCCAATCTACGCCCACAGAGTGTCAGGTAAAGCACCATCCTAGCAGGATTCAGCTTCACTACCGATGGACGGGGATCTCACTCAACTGGTAGAGCCACTCTGCATTAAGTTTGAATCTCTACCAACCCGGGACAAAGAAGCTCCCGATCATCTGGCAAGATCAGCCCTTTTTCCAAAGTCATCCACTTTGTTCTAGTTGCGATGTTCTGTATTTATGTTGGGAGCAAAATCGGAGGCGCCTTTACCGTTACAAGTTCCATTTGTTTCTCTCACAGGACAGCTACTGTCCATTTAGAGTGAAAATAGCTGTTGTGTGCCAGTCACTGTATGCTCCTGACAACACTAAATTCTTGCATTACCAATTTAAAATACTAGGCACAGTACCTTGTGGGCTACAAGGTTTAATTAGAGATGACTTATTTAATATTTAGAAGTAGGATTCCTTCCTGCCAAAAAAGAAGAACTTAGACAGATTCACCTGCAAACTTAAAAGCCGCAAAAGTCAGGCTACACTGGTAGGCCTGAAGGCATGCTGGATTTGTCTCCCTATTGGATGGCATAACATGTGCTGTAGTACACAGGCGTTATTAAACTCTCCATGCCTTTGGTGTATTTCCTGTACCATATACTATGGCCTTAGTGGAAAGTTAAATAAGTCAATTTTACTATGTTTCAGGGGTCTAACCTCATTCACTGGGAAATGGACAGTAGTGCCTGAGTGCACAGAATCCAAAAACCAGCAGCATTAGTCCTGAGAAAATGCAGGTGACCACACAAAAGGAGGCACTTTCCCAAACCAACTTTGACTACTATGTCCCTTTCTCTACATGTACAAAATCATTTAAGATTCTTAGGCATATGTCTGGAAAATGGCAATAGCCTAAATTTCCAATATAAGACCTACACTCATAGAAGCCGATAAAAAGGTTTAAGAAACAACTCAATGCCATTGGCTATAACCTTAAAGTTGCTGTGATTGGCCCCATTATCAATTTACTTTAACAAGACTGTAAACACCGAACACTCAGAATATCACCCAGACAGACTCCAATTGTTTGTATTGACTCTGGTAACCTCCTTTTTGGAGCCTGACATTTGTTGATCGTAAAATGTTCTATTGACGGCTTTGTTGCTGAAATGTTGCTTTCCATAATCTCATCTCTATGTTTAAACATATTTCTCATAGTTAGTATTTCGTAGCCCAAAAAATAGATTTGCTGATGTTACTGAACCACGTGAATTTATGAATTTGTCTCAACTCTATCAGAAACATTAAGTCTTCCACATATATTTTCCTTAAATGTGTAGCCACTAACAGCTGTGGCATTGGAAACTGTCAGACTTTTCATCCTTGGAGAGGTCTCACTTTTTGCTTCTGTTTCCCAGGTTGTTGATGTGTGATGAACTCTGTTTTGCTGTTTTTGTCACTCTTTTCACTTTACCACTGCAATCAGGTGCTAAAGTGCAAGTTCTCCTATACAAAATGTGTATGTAATTGGTTGATCCACGATTGGCATATTTGATTTACTGGTAAGTCCCTAGTACAGTGCACTAGAGGTGCCAGGGCCTGTACATCAACTGCTACTAGTGGGCATGCAGCACTGGTTGTGCCACCCACATTAGTAGCTCTGTAAATATGGCTTAGACCTGCCACTGCAGTGTGTGTGTGTGTGTGCAGTTTTAAACTGCCACTTCTTTTTTTTTTTTTTTAAATATTTTTTTATTGTTTTCTTCAACTTGCCAATAGTATGGATATAGTGAATTCCCAACAACTTTCACAATTCCCCCCTCCCCCTACATGCATAAATATTACCGTATGATGGACTTGAGTCAATAATTCTTGTTGCAATAAACAGTATGTCACACCTATGTACAATACTATGTTTTAGGCGTGGAGGCAAATTCAGGTTCGGAGTCCAAGGTGGTTGAGGTGTTCTCCGGGGCAGGGGCATCAGGGGTCCTCATGTTCTCCAGTAATGAGTCCCATTGTGTGGCATCGTCCCTGGGTCTCCGCCCCTGCAGCGCTTCTTGCAACAGCACAGCTCCTTCAGTTTCGGCCCATTTTTCTAAGGTGTTTTGCCAACTAGTTACTTGCGGGCCCGCTGACGCCCTCCAGTGTGAGGTGATTTCCCTTTTGGCGAGGACCAAGGCCAGGTCGATAAACCTAGTGGATGTTTTGAGAGCTGAGGGGCGAGGAAAGTCCCCCAGCAGGGCCACCACAGGGGAAAAGGACAGCACCCTGTCTGTGCAGGTAGAGATTCTCTTAAATATTTCTACCCAGTATGAACTAAGCTGGGGGCAGCACCATAGCATGTGCACTAGTCCTGCTGCTGGTTCGGCACATCGAGGGCAGCCTACATCATTTCTGTTGTATATTTTGGCTATCATATGCGGGGTTAAATAAGCCCTGTGGTAAATATATAGGTTTATTAGCTTGAATCTGGCATTTCTGGACACTGAATAGATATGAGAGGTGATCCTAGTCCACTGAGATTCTTCAAAGGTGGTATTGTTCCCAACAGCGTCTTATCGATTCCCACTCTAGTGGTAGCTGTTGTTTTGGCTTCTTGGGATTCAATAATATACCCAATATTCTGTCAGGTGGGTAATTTAATGGGAGTTGTAATCCATTTGTAACTGGAGGGTCGCTAATTAGTTTTGCTAGCCACTGCTGTTGTCCCGCCCAATAATATATCTCCAAATCAGGGGCGGCTAAACCTCCTCCTGCGGTAGGTCTCCAGAGGGAGTGTAGTGCAGTTCTGTGCCTACCCGACCCCCATATAAAATTTGTGGTCATAGATTCTAAATCTCTGAACACAGCTTTCGGACTTATGAGTGGGACAGTGGAAAAATAGTACAGCAGTCTGGGCAATACTATCATTTTGAGCAGTGCAGTTCTTCCTGAGACCGTCAGGGGCAGTGTCTCCCAAAAGCGCATACTAGCTCTAATCCCTCTGAGTGTCCCATGTATGTTTCCTCCTAATAAGTCTTCCATTTTGTGGTATATATTTACTCCCACGTACTTAAACATGCTAGGAGACCAGGGAAAACCCCTAGTGTTGTTAGGTTCAGTGGCGTTTTTAACCATTGGGAAAATGAAGGACTTCCTCCAGTTGATTTGGAGCCCAGAAGCTATTCCATAGTTCTCCAGCATCAACATGGCTCCTGGCAAGTCTGTCTCTAGGTTTCGGAGGAAAAGCTGCATATCATCTGCATAGAGGGCGATGTGATGGGTCCAGTTATTACTTATGATGCCCTCAAAGTATTGTCCTGCTCTGTCCATTTGAGCTAGGGGTTTCACTGCTACTGCGAATAGAAGGGGAGATAGTGGACAACCCTGTCTGGTGCCCCTACAAACCTGGAAAGGGGTGGGTATAGTATTGCCTGTGCGCACCCTTGCAGTGGTGTTAGTGTACATAAGTTTTGTCCATCTTACAAATCCCTCCCCTAGTCCCAACTTTAGCATGGCCTGCTCAAGATAGTCCCATCTCAGGCTGTCAAAAGCCTTCTCAATGTCCACGGATATGATCGCCGCTGGTGACCTTGTCGGGGGTATAGAGTGGAGCACTGATATTAAACGCCTAATATTTTGAGCTGTGCTACGCTGTGGGATAAAGCCCGACTGGTCTTGGTGAATCAATGATGGCATACGAGGGAGGAGTCTATTAGCCAATATCCGGCTTAATATTTTGTGGTCTATATTAAGCATGGACAATGGGCGGTAAGAGCGGACATCGGTGGAAGGCCTATCAGGTTTCAGCAGGGGTATCACAATGGCTTCGTTAGTTGATTGAGGTAAGTTATTGTTGTTCAATTCTTCTCCATATAGTGTACAAAGATGTGGCGCTAATAGGTCTTAGTATAGGTGATAGAACTCCAAAGGGAGTCCATCTTCTCCTGGAACCTTGCCCTTCGCCATGCTTTTGATCGCGGTTTTGATTTCTGCGACCGTTATTGGAGCTGCTAGGGCCGTGCTCTCTTCCGTGCCCAGTCTGGGGAGGGGGAGTTCTTCTAATTCCCGTATTTGGGAGATGCTTAGCGTGTCCGTGGGGGGGGCATATAATGCTGCATAGTATTTAGTAAAGCTAGCATTAATCCCTTTTTAAGTATAAACGCTATTACCTGGGGTTTTTCTTCAATTTCAACTATGACTGTCTGTTGTTTTGGGGGTTTAGCAAGCCAGGCTAGAAGCGCACCTGCCTTATCACCTTCTGAATGTTGTCTGGTTAGGGGTTAGGTACTGTTTATATTCAAAGCGTGTTAATCTAGTGCTTGCTTCAACTATTTTGGTTTTGGTTTAATTTAAAAGGGGGATCAATTCTTGCTGTGTAGGCACCTCGGTGTCTCTGAGGGAGTCCTCCAATCGCCGGAGCTTGGCTCCTATTGATTTCCAGACTCCTACATTTTCAGTGATGCAAGTGCCCCAAATTACTATTTTGAAAGATTTCCATTCAGTGGATCTAGTGGTCGTCGTCCCTGTGTTTTGTTTGAAAAACTCGACAATGGCTACGTGCAAACTCTGTTTGAATGCTTCGTCTTCTAGCATTTCCGCCCTAAGGTGCCAAGTTGGAATCGTTGGCCTCTCTCTGCCTCAGGATAGCGAAATCACCAAGGGATTGTGATCTGAGATTGTTCGGCTAAGGTATTCAGCTGCTGTCACGACATTTTGAATTTCAGGGGATACCAAAAAGGTGTCGAGTCTGACGTGTAAATCATGTACTGTTGAGTAAAAAGAGTAATCTCTCGTGAATGGATTGAGTTTCCTCCAGCTATCTCCTAATTGCCAGTGCTGTTGCCACTCGGTAAATGATTTAACGGATTTTAGAATTTGTGATTGCGATAGGGGCAGATGTGATCTGTCCAGGTTGATATTTACTATGCAATTAAAGTCACCCCCAATTATATTGAGGCCTGCAAGAAGTGGGCCTCTCTCTAAGGATAGTTTGTCAAAAAATGTCCCCTGTTTGTGGTTCGGTGCGTACATACCACCCATGGTGACTTCTCTGCCCTCTAGTCTCCAGCTAACCACCACATACCTCCCCTCTTTGTCTACTATCTTGTGTAATGCCTGAAAGGGTGCCCCTGGGCGGATCCACAGTAGCACTCCCCTTGCGTATGCTGAACAATTAGTGGCAATTATCTGACCTCTCCATCTTTTTTTTTAGAGCCTGGACTTCTTGTTCCACTAGATGGGTTTACTGCAGGAGAGCCATGTGTATCCCTCTGCATTTGAGATAGCTGTGTATTTTGTACCGTTTAGACATATTGTTTAAGCCTCTAACGTTCCAGGTTACTATTTTATATTGTGTAGACATGATCTAGGTGTCTCTTGTTTGAGGCGGCTAGGGTAGAAGTACGTGTAGCGGCATTTAGATTGAAGGTTCAATGACAAGGTTCTAGTTCGAGAATGATCAGCTTCAGTAGTGATAAATGCATGAGGTACCCCTTTAACTAATTTAACAAGTATAACTCCCAACTCCCTCTCCCCAGGACCTGTCACTAAAAGTTTCCCCGTCCAAACCATAATAACTTATCGTAAAGTCCTAATGGTGGGTGTCGCGCCAGAGACGGAGAGCCTACGCTCCAGGTCGTTTCTGGGGCCCCGCAGGAACACATCCGCAACCCAGAAAGATTTTAATCGAGGTTTGCCGTCGACTGCAGTTCCAGTGTTTGCTTCTTCTGATAAGTATTTCAAGTTAGTTATGTTCATAGTATTACCTATGAGGTTTCAGCTCACTTGATAAGGAGTTAAATAATTTCTTCCGATGATCTCGGGTTCACTTTTGGCAGGCTAGTGATGGTGTCCTGTGATGAGATCGAGGAGCCCCCGCAGCTCGAGTTATGGTCCAAGGTGTCGCATGAGGCCCGAGAGGGGGGGAAGACTCCTCAGGTCAGTGCGGCCGCCGCATCCACTGCTTCGCGCATCTCTTGGAGAGTTTGGATTCTGGGTGGTGCAACCTCTGAGATTCGTTTGGAGGACCTGCTGCATTTCCTGTCGGGCAGGCGGTGGGCCCTGGGCCGGGTGTGTATAGATGCAATATTCAGAGATTCCAGCCATTCTCCTATTAGTCGCGGTGATGTAAAAAAGTGTGTTTTACCTTCATATTCCACTCTGAGTTTGGCCGGGAAGAGCATTGCGTACTTCATATCTTTTTCACGTAGGATGCGTTTGGAGTCATTGAAGGAGGCCCTTTGACCTTGCGTACCTTTGGTGAAATCTGGGAATACCATAACACGCTGGTTATTTAGTGTAATTTCACCTTTTAGGCGAGTTTGCGATAGGATGTAGTCTCTATCTTTGAAGTGTAATAGTTTCGCCACTATCGGTCGAGGTCTTTTTCCTGGGGGAGGAGGTCTGCCATGTACTCTATGGGCTCTTTCAATCGCAAAAAATGGTGAGAGGCCTTCGGGCGGCACTATGTCTTTAATCCAGTTTTCCAGGAAGGATTCCATATTTGCTGCCGAGGACTCTACTCCCTCCGGTACCCCGGCCAATCTAAGGTTGCTCCTGCGAGCGCGGTTTTCTGCGTCTTCCACCCTAGCTTCTAGGGCTTTGATCCGAGATGAATGATCAGCAATTGCGGTAGATGAGTACTTCTGCGTTGATGTCATCAGTTCCAGAGTCTTTTTGGTCGTTCCCACTCTCTCCGTGAGTTTACGGTGGTCATCTCGCAGTAGTGATAGGTCTACTGTCAGGTTATCTATTTTTTGCTCGAGCACTTCGCGAGATTCTCTGATGGCCTGAAGGACCATGTCCAGTGTCGTCTCTTGTTGTGTTGGGCTAATTTGAGGATTTGAACATTGAGGTTGGCCGGGCATCTTGGTGGCCACTGGTTCCTCCACGCCCTGCTCTTCACACTTTTTGGGTTTACCCATTGGTGTAGAACTGATGAAAGTTCACAGAAGGAGAGGTTTTCGGGGGTTGTGGTTAGATGCACTCTTATTCTTAAGTTGCTGCAGGATTAGATTCATCATATTTCTCGAGGCTCCGAGTCTGGTATCAGGGTGGGGAGATGTTAATGCCGTGCTGGGGTGTCAAAGCGATCTCCTCTTCTGGTTGCTTGAGTTTTTTATGTCCATTTGGTATCTACAGATAGGTGGGACCTAGAGCAGAAATCCCGCTGGCACACGCGCACAGCGGGCGCCGGCCATCAGGCAACAATCGGGAGCGCCCCACCACTGCACAGACAGGGGCCAATGTTCCTCTCGGCAGACCTCCCCAGATGAGTTTGCACGGGAGTGGAGGGCTCAGTTTACTTGAGCAAGTGTCTTTATTTTAGTAACCCTCCCCTCAGAGCTCGTAAAGAGGCTAAGAGCTTGGTCTTGTCTCCTCACCTTACTGGAGCCGCGGGCCATGGAGCAGGCTGCAACCGCCATTCCGATTCCCGCAGGCCGCTCCGCCCTCTCTCTCCTGCGCGCCTCCCCGGCTCTTTCAGCTCGCACCCCTCGCTCTCAGGTAATCCTTCCCTCCTGGGGAGGCGAATGGTCTGTCGGCGCCTCTGAGACGCTCCGATGGAGCAGGGGTGCCGGGTTTGCAGTCGCAGGCCTCCGCTTCCTCACCTCCCGAGACGGTCCATCAAGGGAGCCGGCTCTTGGACGCACCCGCCATCTTGGCCTCAGGCGGCCGCGAGGAACACCAGCAAACTCCTCCACCGCAGCTGCTTCGTTTCGGCTGATATCGATCCCTCTCAAGCCCGGCGGTTCTCCGGTGTTGGGGACGTGTTTCTTTGGGCTGTCTGGGCTAATTAAAAGTCAGGATTTGACTGGGGTCCGCTCTCGACCCCGGAGCGTCGCGTTAGGCATGCAGCTTCATCGGTTGCTGGCCACGCCCCCCTTAAACTGCCACTTTGACTTGGTAAGTGTACCCACTTGCCAGGCCTAAACCTTCCCTTTTCTTACAAATAAGACACCCCTAAGGTAGGCCCTAGGTAGCCCCATGGGCAGGGTGCAGTGAATGTTTAAGGTAGGACATATACTAATGTGTTTTATATGTCCGTTTTATATGTCCTAACAGTGAAATACTGCCAAATTCGGATTTCACTGTTTCAAGGCCTATCCTTCTTATAGGTTAACATGGGGGGCTGCCTTTAAATATGATTAAAGTGTAGATTCCCTTTGGGAGTGGATAGACATGTGCAGTTTGGGGTCTCTGAGCTCATAATTTAAAAATTCATCTTTTAGTAAAGTTGATTTTAAGATTGTGTATTTGAAAAGGCCACTTTTAGAAAGTGAGCATTTTCTTGCTTAACCCATTCTGTGACTCTGCCTGTTTGTGGATTCCCTGCCTGGGTCAGTTTGACAGTTGGGCTGTTTGCCCCTCTCTCCAGACAGTGACATAAAGGGAGCTGGGGTGTAGCCTGCATATCCTGATGAGCCATCTGTGCTAGGAGGGAGGGGAGGAGTAATCACTCACACCTGAAAGGGCGGTGCCTGCCCTCACACAATGCAGTCTCCAAACCCCTTGTGTGTGTCTGGGGCCTGGCCTGGGCAAGACAGGATTTCACAAACAGGAGAGACTTTTCTTTGACGTAAGCCTACTTCAAAGGGCAAAATGGGTATAAGAAGGGCACCAAAAACCACAGACTTTAGACCACTTCTGGAAACCAGAGGAACCTCTGCCTAGAGAAAAGCTGAAGAGCTGAGGAAGAAGAGCTGCCCTGCCTGTGACTGTGCTTTGTGGAGCTATCAGGCAGTTGCTGCTTCTGCCTGTGCAAGAGGACAAAGACTAGACTTTGTGTGCCTTCCTTCTTGTGAAGAACTCTGCAAGGGCTTGACATTGAACTTGCCTCCTGTTGTTGAAGTCTCAGGGACAGCAAAAACTTCTCTCTGCCAGCACCTGGAGCCTCTGCCAAGTGGTGCCCATCCAGTTCCTGGGATCCTGAAAGAAGAAGCTGGCAGAACAAGAGTAAGAAATCCACGCACAGACCGCTGTGTGGGGAAAAAATAGCCGCAACTCCAAGACGCAGCTGAAAAATTGACGCGCCCCCGGCTTCGCGGCTGATATCGACGCTCGTCTGCAGCACGGTTGGAAGATCGATGCATGCAGCTGGAGAAACGATGCGCAGCATCACTGATGGAGGCTGGTAAGATCGCAACCCACGCTGCTGGGTTTTCTAATCATTGTGCGGCACAATTTCCAATGCAAACATCACTGGGTGTGTAAAAATGATGCAAGGCCTGCCCGGACCCGAGTGCTGTTCAGATCAACGCATCTCTATTCTACAGTGAGAAGAAACGATGCACTCCAACCTGACTGAGGGGGAAACGACGCATAGTCTCGATAGTTAGTGATATCAACACATCGCAAGCCCCTTTTGATGCACACTCACCCGCGCTGGGTTATTTTTGACGCACCCAGGTACATTTCCATGCTAACAGCGTTAACATTGTGTTTAAAATCACATGAAGACTCTTTTTGGGTTTTAATTGATAACTTGACTTGTGTATGGTGGATTTTTGTCATTTTGGTCTTGTTTTGTTTAGATAAATATTTTCTATTGTTCTAAACCTGTGTTGTGTCATTTTGTAGTGTTTTCATTGAGTTATTGTGTCTGTTAGTACAAATAATTGACACCTAGCACTCTGAAGTTAAGCCTGCCTGCTCGTGCCACGCTACCAAGGGGGTGAGCAGGGGGTTAGCTGAGCGTGATTCTCTTTTGCCCTGACTAGAGTGAGGGTCCTTGCTTGGACAGGGGGTAACCTGACTGCCAACCAAAGACCACATTTGTAACAGAAACATAATACTGTGAAGAGAGACTGAGGCCCTCATTACGAGGCTGGCGGTCATGAGACCATCAGCCTCGCCATGGCGGTCCTACCGCCGCGGAGCCAGCAGTATAGACCGCCACATTACGAGTTGTGAGGCTTGGTAGATGCCAAACCTCCACAACTCCGCCTGGCCCACTGGTGCGGTCACACTGCTGTGGACGGCGGTGAGCACCTCCAATCCAGCAGCAGGCCGCAGCCTGCCATCCGGATTACAAGGCTTAAAACTGCCAGGCTTTCCATGGTGGTAACCCTGCCACAAAAACCCTGGCGGTCACGCACCCGGTGACAGGAATCTCCCTTCCTGTCACCGGCACACACATGCAAACATGTCCCCACACATGCACACATCCCCCCCACTCTTCCATACACTCACAAACACCCCTCACCAATTCACGCATGCATGCATTCACATACACACCCATTCAGCATAAGCATACATGCACTCAGACAACCCCACTCACACACATTCATCAACACAGACACCCCCATACACTCACATTCATCTACAGACACCCCCATACACGCACATTAATCAGCACGGACACCCCCATAAATGTGCACATACATGCACGCATTCAGCACCCTCTCCCCCTCCACAAACATGCACACACACACTCAAACACACAAACCTCCTAACCCCCTCCTTTCACATTCCCTCTTACCTCCTCAGTCGAGGGGGACATCCGGGAGGGGATGGGTCCTGGCAGTCTTCCCTCACCACCACCACCAAGCCAGCAGGACTCTACCAAGCCGAATTACGGCTTGTAATAAGGTGGGCGGAGTCCTGCTGGTGTGATGGTGTCTGCGAGGTACCTGCCTCTGCAGCGCTAACGGCCAGCACGACTGCTGGCTGCTTTCCACCTCAATGATGGTGGAAAGCAGCCAGCACTCATAATATGGCGGTCTCACGAGTGCCAGGACTGGTGGTCGTCTGGCGGGTTGGGCTTTGGCGGACAGGGAAATTGACTGCCAAAGTCCAAATGAGGGCCTGACTCTGATTGTGTTCTAAACTTGTTCTGATTTCATAACTACCCTGCTTTACGTCATTCATCCTCTGCAGAGTATTGAAAGACTCCAGCTGCTTGTCCCCTTACGATCTACAAGACCAAACATTGTCCTAGGTTGAGCTTTTCTTCAAAAACATAAACTTTATTTTTGTGGCTAAAAGTGAGGTTGAATCACTAAACTCAATTTTATCTCATAGGCTAGAGGGATGGCGCACCAGTACATGCTCTTCGGCAGAGTCCCAGCAGGAGCAGGAGGGAGCGGTGTCTGAGCTGGGCTTTGCCAATATCTGGGATCTAAAGAAGACCACCGAGAGTAGAATTTTAATGTAGATGTATAATTTCTGTTTTACCATCATTTTGAGAATTATTAAAATCAGAGTGACATTAGAAAAGAAGCAGTATGTGGATTCTTCATTCTGGGCCAGATGCATCAAACTTTTTTGCATTCACAAACAGTGCGAATCGCAGAAATCAGCCGTTTGCGAATGCAAAAACTTGTTTTGCGATGTATGAAAGGCATTCGCAGGCCAAAAACAAGGAATCGCAAAAATTCACAATTGGTTTTGCGTGTCGCAAAATGCGTATCGCAATTTGCGACATGAAAAACCGAATCGCTATTTGCATCCCGCAAATTGCGAGCCCGAATAGCGACTCGCAAATACAGAATCAGTATTTTTTGCCGCAAATTGCGATAGGCAGAATGCGACACGCAAAACCATGTCGCAATTCAATGCATCAAAAAATCGCAAATTGCGAATATTCGCAGAATGGCCTTTTGCACATGCAATTTACCACGGATTGAAACCAGGTGGTAACCAGGTGCAACCTATATAAAGAGGCCCAGAATGCCTCAGCCTCTTTTCCACAATGGCTGCACTCTGCTTCATGGCGAGGAGAATGAAGATCTTGGCAGGTTTGAGGAGAGGGAGGAGGAGACAGGAGCGCATTTTCAGAGTGCGCATTACCCTTTTTGACCAGACTGAGGAGGACATTTTTGATAAGTACAGGTTGAGCTCAGCCATGATACTTGACCTGATAGCTAAGCTACAACCCATACTGTAGCGCACAACACACAGGACCAATAGCATGCCCACCTATGTGCAGGTATTATGCTCCCTGCACCTACTTGCTCAGGGAGCTATCAAGGGGTCATAGCAGCAGCTGGAGGGGTATCAGAGTGCCTTCTCTAGATTTTTCAATGCATTTCTAAATGCCATGCTGAGCGGGATACACCAGTACATCAGATCCCCCCAGATAGCACAGTTCCCCCATGTTCTAGGTGCCATAGATGGGACACATGTTGCAATCTGTCCACCGTTGACCACAGAGTATGTGTACTGCAACCGTAAATACCAACATTCGATGAACATACAGGTGAGATGCGATGCCTCTGACATCATAACTGATCTTGTGGCCAGGTACCCAGGGAGCACACATGATTCGTACATCTTTTGCCACAGCGGGATTCACACAAGACTGCTAGCTGGGGAATTTGGTGAAGGATATCTACTAGGTAATTTCCAACTTTACAATGTTGCATTGATGGCAGTGTGACGTCAGATGGCACTGCTACTCATTATACCCTCTGTTCCTTCCAGGAGACAGTGCCTACGCAGTGCACACCTACATGATGACACCCTACCTAAATCCTGCAACGCCAGCAGAGCGGAGATACAATTCAGCACACAGGGCAACCCGCAATGTGATGGAGCGCACCATATGGCCTGCTGAAGAGTCGCTTCCGGTGCATCCACAAAAGTAGAGGAGCACTACAGTACAGTCCGGACACAACCTGTAGAATAGTGCCCACATGTGCGATCTTGCACAATATAGCTACCACCAGGGGCATACCTGTGGAAATATCGGAGCCAGACTCAGATGAGGATGATGATCCCATACCACCCCTACAGCCAACAGACGGGACCAGTGCAGCAGAGGGCAGGCAAAGGCGTGCTGACATCACGCACAACCATTTCAGATGTAAGTAATGACAACACCAACTCACTGACATGTATTCCGGTAGTTAGCACCTTTATTACCTTGACTTCAGGTAACATAAGTGTCACTAGGACAAAGCAATACACATGAGGCAGACATGAGCCATTAACAGTGTCACACTATTATCATCATAGTTTCACTGTATTGCTACATGTGAAGGTAGTCCCCTGTAGCCCTCAATGTCACTTCTTACGACCATGCATTCCACTTGAGTGCGCAGTGGCCTCACCGGCACCTCTTGTATCAGGCTCACAGGCAGTACTGTGCCTAGGATCCATCACGGGGACTGCAAGACTGCTGAGGCTAGATGACTCCTCAGTATCCCCAACACTCAGTTCGCTGGGTGTAGCACTGCGTGCTGTCATCATAGCATCCAGAACGTTGGTTATTTGCACCTATCCCTGGGCAACGTCCGGACTGCTATTTGCTGCCTCCACCTGTGCAGCCACAGCATGCCGTGATATCAGGGCAGTTGATGTAGCAAGGCGATTTATAGATCTGCAAAAGCCATGGAACATTTCCATGAATTGCCGTTCGCGCCTGCGGTGGCTAACACGCTCCTGCCTGATCTCAGTACAAAGTTCCTTAATGGCATTTGTCAGTTCCTTGGTGTTATCTGCTGAAGTTTGCTGTCCCTCATGCAGCTTGGCATTGTGTGACTGCAACTGCCTGTGCATTGCCCTCATGTTTTTGCATTGCAGGCACTGCACTTTGAGCATGGACGCTTCAAGGCCACCAAAGAATGATGGGCCCTCACCTTCATCTGTGTGCTGTGTGCCTGCATCGTGAGGCCTCCTGCGGGGAGTTGAGTGACGCTGGGGCAGGGACTGCTGCCTTCCTGTGGATTTAGCTTCTGGGGGTGGTGTGTGGCCTTCATCCGCCATTTCATCGGAGTCCAGGTTCAACTCATGGAGAGGTAACACCCTTTCCCTGCGTCTGATTGGTGCTATACACAATGACTCGCTGGTGTTTGAGTCGGACAGAGGCTGTGTTTTTGCATCCCCCACTTTGGCACATTCTGCTGCTGCTGGGCCTGAGCCATTTGCAACGACAATGCGCAGCATGTCAATTATGTATGTATCACCAAATGTGGCACAATGGTAATAAATGTACACTTACATCGTATCACTATGAACTGTGTGTTTTGTTTTTCTGTGTGTCGGTATTCTTAATTGCTATCTATGTGCTATTTTCAGCTCAGGGTTGTGGACTACCACTCCCATAAGGCATTGTTGTGCCGCATGTAAGATGTTGTAGTGCTTTCCTCTTATCTAGTTTCTAAGCACTAACATAACACAACAGAAATGCACTTCTGAGGTCAAAGAAGACTTTTATTGTTGTTAATTCTTCCCCAACCACAATATTTTATGTATGACGAATTAGTAGCTTTCAAGTCCGCGTTAATCAAACAAAATATATCAGTTTGCAATATACACAGCAGGTTATATTTATAAGATATTGAATGCAAAGCAAAACAAATACTTCACCGTGTGGGAATTATTTACAGCTTCATCTTTCTAATGTCTGCAAGCTGATGACCCCTGTCAGCCGCGAGAAAGAGAGATTCATCTACCCACACGGGATTGCTGGCAGCTGGCGCCAAGCTCCAGCACGAGGTCCGGCAGATTCGAATCTGACTCTCTGCAGCCTGTTACATTCGTTACAAAGGTGTGCCCCCTCCTCTCAGACCTGGGAAACTGAGCAAGCCTTTTGGAGACTGGCCAGGTCTCCAAGACTACTCCTGTTCCCAAGCTCAAGCAGAGAGAACAACACCCATGTACTCTCTCTTATCATGTCTAGTCTACTGTGAGAAAAACATCTTGGTTCTCTGGTGCAAAAACACAGCTTGGAAAAATACAGCTTGGATTCTCAACTGCAATGTCTAACTCCACGTTAAAGGCAATGGGCAGCTAACCTAAATATCAAATGCAATGTCATGTTAAAGGCAACAGGCAGCTAACCTAAATATCAAATGCAATGTCTAGTGTCATATCAAAGCCAATAGGCAGCTGAGCTGAATACAAAATGCAATGTATAAGATCATATCAAAGCCAATAGATAGTTAAGCTGAATACAAAATGTAATATATGATATCATGTCAAAGCCAATAGGCAGCGGAGCTGAATACAAAATGTAATATATGATATAATGTCAAAGCCAATAGGCAGAATATCTAATAGCATGTCAAAGTCAATAGGCAGCTAAACTGAATACATCATGTCAAAGTCAATAGGAATGCAATGTCAAAGCCAATAGGCGGCTAGACTGGATACAGCATGTCAAAGCCAATAGGCAGAATACAGAATGTAATGGCTAATACAATGTCAAAGCCCATAGGCGGCTCAACTGAATACAGAAAGTAATGGCTAATGCCATGTCAAAGCCAATAGGCGGCTAAACTGAACAAAACATACCATGTGCTACTGGTGAACATTGAGCAACTAATATGCGCAGTGGTGAAACACAAAGTCATTGGTCAAAACAAACTTTATCAAATGGCAGTACAGATGTGGAATCGACTACTTATCACAATGCTTTGCACTAAATGCTATTTCCTAAGGGGCATTTCTACATGCACATATGGGGATACACATCATCATTGGACTTACCTTTACTGGTGCTGGGTGTGCCGGAAGTGTCAATGTCAGTGACCCCACTGACAGCTTCTGGAAGCAGTGTGGACTTCACCAGGTCTTCCATGGGGGTGGAGGGTGTCTGGGTGGAAGGTCCGCCTCCTGTGCTCCTTGCCTCCTTTAGCCTGCTGGCCACCCTCTCCTTGGCACGGGAGTGCAGGTCATACCACCTCTTGCGTATCTCTTCCACTGAGCGCTGCGCAACCCCCACTGCACAGATTTTGGTCTGGATGTCAGCCCAAAGTTTACGCTTCTCACTCTCTGGTACCTGGAGTGAGCTCTTCCCAAAGAGCCGGTAATGGCTCCTGACCACCTCCTCAGTGGGCACCTCCAATTCTTGCTCACTGAATTTCAGCTTCCTCTTCCTCTCACCCTTCTCCTTCCCATTGCCAGCATTGGCCATGTTGGTGTTAGGTCCTGGCTTGCTCACGCACTTGCTCCCTGGGGCTGGTCTGTGACTCTCTGACTGCTCCTGTGGGTGTGGTACCTGGAAACAGCATGGGCTGACTCACTTCCTGCTTGTGATGTCATCAGGCTGTGCCAGGTAACCGTTTTCGCAATTTGCGATTTTCAAATACCGAATCCCAATTTTGTTTGCGATTCGGCATTTGGACGTCGCAAATTGCATTAGCGATTTTTAAGAAATCGATATTTCCGACTCGCAATTTTGTTACATCACATTTTGCGTGCCGGAAATAGCGATTTCTTAAAATTCGATATTAGGGACTCGCAAAGCAAAATCTTCATACATCTGGCCCTTTGTCTCTGAAATGCAAGCACTTCCTGCCTCGCTAACCTCGCCCTGCTTCACCAGGACATGATGCTTTCTCTACGGCATTGATTACCATAAATGTCTCTCTCTGTATGGTTAGGGTTCTCCCCAATAGCTCTACACATAAATAATACCTTCAAGCAGTGTGAAGGCAACTTTTTATTTAGGCACGTTTTCCATAGAGTAACAAATAGTTTAAAGAATGTGCAATGCATCATCATTGAACAGACTAGTGGGAAAGGGCCAGGCAGGCGCAGAATGGAAAGTTTTGTTCTGAGCTCCAGGGTCTTTTTTTTATTTCATTTGATTCCTTTTCTTTTATTTACAACTCGTTGATCAAAACAGATTTGCTCCTGGCTGCCCAAGTACGCCCTGAGACGAGGATTGCGATTATTGTTTGTCTTTGTCATTGCTGTGCACAAGCAATATTTTTCGGAGCAAATGGCTGATTTATGCCTAATTTGTTTTCTTTCGAAAATTTAACAAAATGGGAGCAGGCAGAACGGTGAAAAGCCCAAAGCGAAGAAGCAGAACACCAACATTAAAAGAACAAAATGCAAAAACCAAAACGTGCTGATCACCAAATGTTTTGCAACTCATCCCAACAAAAACAGCAGCGATGTGAACCAGCAGACTCCGTTCCACGGCTGCGCCTTTAGTTTTACACATTGCACGAAAGCCCCGAGCTCCTCTGAGTGATCGTTTGGTTATCGGAAGCCATTAACGCAAGATGCGTGACCACTCTTGCATTCACGAGGGATCATTTGTATGGTCTTAAAAAGACTGCCCTGAGAGGCCCTTGCTCCACAACTCTCAGTGGGTCCTCAGTGGGTATAATCACGGAATTCATCCAATAAAATGTAAATAAATGATGTCACTGGGAACAATACAATTAACAGACTGTCATCAAAGATTGATGCTATCCCGAAGCTTCTTCAGAAGAAGTGTTACTGGTCTAATTATGATGAATAAGAGGCCCTGTATCTCTGACTGGCAGTACCCTGCTGCTCTCAGTACTTAACCCCACATTAATGCTTCCCTAAGGCAATAGCATCCGTTTATTCTTTGTTTTCTAGAAATTGGAATAGTATTGTATTTAATAAAGCAAAATGTAACTAGACATCAGGATGAGAAACACCTCCTTCTGTGGCTACTACACCATGATATCTCACCATGATATCTCCCTGAGGATAAAAGGAGGTATTGTACGTGGGGTTAGACACCACTGGGTCAAATTTAGCAATGTCTTCTAATACAACACTGAAACTCAGCTGTAGTTATTATAAATCTCCTCATCAATCTGCTGGAATAAAGTCACTTTGTCTTCTCTGCTGGTGTGGAGCAAAAACCCTCATCCTCCTCATCATAGCATATAGAGCAGCCATTGTGGGCAAATATATTTCCTCTCCTATAGTTTGCACCTGCTCTCATTTGATGCTAATATGTGTACACAAACATCAATTTTTGTGACTATCCGCAATTTGCAAGCAGTTAATGTATCTCATTTAGGAAACACAATGAGAAATTCGTGAATAGGTAATTGCCATTTCCAGTCATACAAATAGTGAGTCAGCAAGATATAGTTTCCTATGTTGCAAACAGAACCGAAAGCCACTTTGATACATTTCATGCTTATCTTTTCACGCTTAAAAACCTATTTGCGACTGATTTGCAAGTCACAAAAACTTTGTACATCTGGCCCCTATTATGATGACACTAAAATTGAAGCTGTCCAACATGCACGGCTATGCAGTGTTCTTCATATAAGGAGCTAGAGTCATTCAATCCCTAGACACTGCTGGTTTGGAGACCAGCAACCAAGCTACTGTCTGTAATGCCAGCAATTCTTTAAATATTTGAATGCAAAGGGCTTCCAGGTAATGGGGAATTCTATGATTTCGATAGGAAATGCTAAATCCAAACCTATAGAGAATAGGATGCTAAAGTTAGCAGTTCCTCTAGAACTCAGAGGAATTTCCATTATCATCAAGCCTAAATCAGAAACGTAGCTGACCATGGCACTTTGCACATACATTATGAACTCCTGTACATGCTTGGCTCTGGGGTTTAGATGTCTCGGTGCTTCAAGCAAAGGATCTATATAAAGCCAACCAAGGCTTCTTGGAACTCTTCACTAAAGCCAATATTTTCTTTTCTTTTCTTGCAGCTAGATCGATTGATGTACATCGGCTACCAAGTATGCCTCTTCAGGGCTTTCAGCTGGCAGGACAATCAAATAACTTTAAGAAGGAAGCAATGTTTACGAAGAAGAGAAAAATAGGAACCTCCACCCATCCTTGGGGTTTAATAAGGTAATATGTAGGCCCATATTTATGGAAGCTTAGCGTTGCCTAAGCACCATTCATTTTGGCACTAAAGTGGTGCTAACTTAACTCCATATTTATATTTTGACACTAGACCCGCCTAAAGTCAAATTATTGTAGTGCCATTTTTAGGATGCACAAACCCACCTTGCTTCAATGAGATGCAAGGTAGGCGTTCCCGTCCTAAAAATGACGCTAGCCCCCAGCGCCATATTTAACTCCCAGCGCAGAAACAATGCATGGGTGGGAGGCGGCCCTTTGTAATGGCACTAAGCCCTCTTAGTGCCATTATTTAACGCCTGGTCAGACCAGGCGTTGAATTGCAGGGAGGCCCATTTCCATGGGGAAACACCAAGTAATGGGCACAAAGGTGCCCACCACAACCCCAGCAATACCACCACCCACACCACAGGGACACTTCAGGAGTAGGGAGCCCATCCCAGGTAAGTTAAAGGTGTTTGTGTATTTGTGTGCTGTGCCACTGGGGGCCCTTTACGTTGGGCCCCCTGGCTGGCTCTGGGTATGTAGGGCTTGCCTAGAGGACACTGGTCTCCTGTGATGGGCATTGGGGTGGTGATAATGACTCCTGTCTATACCTAGACAGGAGTCATTTTTTGGCTGCTTGTGCGTCAGAAAATTAGAGGCAGAAATGTTGCAGCTAACCAGCCTAACTTCATTTCTGACCCACTAGCGCCATTTCCCCTAAGGCCATCCCCCACTGGCTAGCTTCTTTTTTTTGCGACACTAGTTATTACTTAGCACCATCGTGCGTCATGTCATAAATTTGGCCCACAGATGGTTTTAAGGAATGGAACTAGCTGGCGTTAAAAAAAATGACGCACAACTGCGTTCGAGCAGTTGTGTGCCATTTTTCATAAATATGGTCCCTAGTCTTTTCAGCCATGCACAGACTCAATAAGCACAGAGGTTTTCAGTGGTAAGGAGGCTTGTATAGCTCAAATAATGTTCTGGAATTGGCTCATTTCAAGACTCCAAAACACAATCGAAATGGAATGAATATTGACCTTTCACGGCAGAGGAAAGGAAGGCAGATCACACAAGGATTTCATCTTTCCATTGGTAATCTTCTATCCCACTTCCTTGATGAAAATCATCACTGCTAGCAAAGGAATGCATGATGGGACAATGCATGCATATATCACGCATGCTTTTACAATGCAGACTCTATAACAACCGCGTCTTTACCACGCATGCATTTACAATGAAATTCGTTGTAAAAGCATGTTTGGTAAAGGAACATGCGTGGCAAATTCTCCCCCTGTACACTACATTTGACACCATATTCCACCAGCCTAAGCCCTTAAAACTGCCCCTTCCACTCCCTGCCCTGAGCCCTAACTCCCCGCCCTACCCTGCCCTGTCCTAAAACCTACCCAGCCCTGTCCCAAAAACTAGCCTACATCCCACCCCGCCCTAAAACCTAAAACCTACCCTGCCCTGTCCTAAAAACTACCCTACCCTTCCCTCCCACCCTAAACAATAAAAGCTGCCCTGCCCTGTCCTAAAGCTTACCCTGCCCTGTCCTAAAAACAAACCTGACCCTGTGCCCTAATCCTGTCCTAAAAACTAGACCTCTCTGTCTAAAAAAATACCGACCTCACCCTAAAACCTAAAACCCACCCTGCCCGTAAAAACTACCCCGCTCCCACCCCACCCTAAACCCTGCCCTGTCCTAAAACCTACCCTGCTGTGTCCTCAAAACTAGCCCGATCCCACGCCCTAATCCCTAAACCTACCTTGTCCTAAAAATTAGCCCACCCTGTCCTAAAACCTACCCTGCCCCCTCCCCCACCCTGAACCCTAAAACCTACCCCGCCCTGTTTTAAAAACTATCCCAGCCCCGCCTTCTCCCTAAACATTAAAAGCTACCCAGCCCTGTCCTAAAGCCTACCCTTCCCTAAAACCTACCCTGCCCTAAAACCTAAAACCTAACCTGTCCTAACACCTACCCTGCCCTGTCCTAAAAACTACCCCACCCCCTCGCTAAATCCTAAAAGCTACCCTGCCCTGTCCTAACAACTACCCCGTCCTCAACCCTAAAAGCTACCCTGCTCTGTTCTAAATCCTACCCCACCCTGTCCTAAAAACTACCCGGACCCCTCCACCCCACCCTGAACCCTAAAACCTACCATGCCCTGTCCTAAAACCTACACCACCCTGTCCTAAAAACTACCTCCACCGCCGCCCTGTCCTAAAAACTACCCCAATCCCCCACCCTAAAAGTGACCCTGCCCTGTCCTAAAACCTACCCCTCCCTGTCCTAAAAATTACCTGACCCCCCTGAACCATAAAAGCTACCCTGTCCTCTCCTAAAACCTACCCTGCCCTGTCCTAAAGCCTACCCGACCCCCATCCTCAACACTAAACCCTACCCTGTCCTAAAAACTACCACATCCTGTCATATAAACGACCCCGATGCACCGCCCTAATCCCTAAAATCTACCCTGTCCTAAAATCTACCCCACCCTGTCCTAAAAACTACCCACAGCCCAGGCCCTAAAACCTACCCTGCTGTGTCCTAAAACTACCCCTACCCCTCCCCACCCTAAATCCTAAGACCTACCATGCCCTGTCCTAAAAACTACAGCACCCCCTCATCCCCACCCTAAATCCTAAAACCTACCCTGTCCTAAAAACAAACCCACCCTGCCCTAAAAACGACCCGCCTCCTGTCCCCACCCTAAACCCTTAAAGCTACCCTGCCTTGTCCTAAAACCTACCCTGCCCTGTCCTAAAAACTACCCCAACCCCCGCCTAAACCCTAAAACTTACTCTGTCCTAAAAACTAACACACTCTGTCCTAAAAACTACCCCAACCCCGTCCTCCACCCTGAATCCTAAAACCTACCCCACCATGTCCCAAAAACTACCCCAACCCCCCACCTTCACCCTAAACCCTAAAAGCTACCCTGCAGTGTCCTAAAACCTACCCCACCCTGTCCTAAAAACTACACCGAAACCTCACCCAAAAACCTAAAACCTACCCTGTCCTAAAACCTACCCCACCCTTTCCTAAAAGCTACCCCACCCTGCCCTAAACCCTAAAACCTACCCTGCCGTTTCCTAAAACTATCCCTCCCCTACCCTAAAACCTAAATGCTACCCTTCCCTGTCCTAACACAAACCCCACCCTGTCCTAAAAACTACCCAGACCCCCTGCCCCCACCCTAAACACTAAAACCTACCCTGTCATTAAAACATCCCTTCCTGTCCCAAATACTACCCTGGTCCCCTGCCCCAGACCTTATCCTGCCCTGTCCTAAAAAATAGCCCAGACCCCCCACCACCACCCTAAAAGCGACCCTGCCCTGTCCTAAAAAATGCCCCACCCCGGCCTAAATCCTAAAGCTTGCCCTGTCCTAAAACTAACCCACCCTGTCTAAAAAACAAAATCCTGTACCCTAAAACCTACCCTGCCCTGTCCTAAAAACTACCCCACCCTAAACCCTAAGTGCTACCCTACCGTGTCCTAAAACCTACCTGGTCTGTCCTAAAAACTTTCCCCACCCCGCCCTAAACCCTAAAAGCCACCCTATCCTAAAAGAGTACCCCAACCCCAAACCCTAAAACCTTCCCCACCCTGTCCTAAAAACTACCCTGACCCTGTGACCCTGCCCTAAAAACTACCCCAACCCCACCCAAACCTGGCCCCACTTACCTCTCTCTCCTCTGGTTGCTACTCCTTCCTGTTCCGCCTGGACTGCTCTCTCTGCCCTTACCACGCATATGCGTGCGAAAGGCATGCATGCTAAACGCATGGGTAGTAAACGCAGATGCGTGGTAATGGCAGCATGGTCAATGCGTAGTAATGTTTCCCCAGCAAATCATTAGGAGAAACATTGTCCCAGAATTTATCTTGTTTGTCCTGAAAAAAGGGGTTCATATGCCTGTTAGTAATTTTCTTTGAGGCCACAAATACTCTAGCTGTAGTTAAATTTTTTGATGGGAGTCACTTTGTTGTCAAAGGACCTCACTCTTGTGAAACTGAATCAATTACTAATACATTTGCATTGATAAGTAGCTAAGAACCTGGCATGTATTCTGGTAAAATAGTGAAATCGATGTTATGGAGAAATGTGTTCACCTAGTTGGTAACCATAACGTGTACAACATAAATAAAAATAGTAATAACTATTTAGAAATAATATTCAATGTATGACGAAATATATTAGTGGACCATATTAACGCATTAATGAAATACTTTTGCTTAAAATTTCTAGGCTTAGAGTAATGGTGAAATATTAGGCCTAGTCGACAAGGCCTCATGTTATGCTTCATGGCATAAATAAATGTTTGTAAATGCTTTTATATCTAAATAGTGAGAACACACTTGTTCATTGTTCCTTGTTCACACCGAGCTGACCAAAATGTAATATTGCAACGTTAAACAGACTGATTTCGCAAACTTTCTTGTGAGAACCATGTTCTGTACTGCTATGTCCTAACCGTAGATACATTTGTATCATTCGTGCATGAGAAACTGATGTTCCCGAGAGGAGACAATAGTACCACTGACTGGAGTTATGTTTGCAACAAAATGTTACCTGGCTACAACTGGTGATGGGAAGGAGAGAAGAGGAGCCAATCATCGACGTGTGAAAGTCTAACTATATCACAGATTTAACAATCAATGTTTGTTGGGTGTATTGTAAACACCCTATGTATGAACCAATGAGAGAACGAGAAACTACTTCGTGACTTTAACTCATTCGGACTGCACATAGCCAGAAAATTACTACCAGCAGAGCAGAGCAGAGGAGTTAGCAGAGTGGCAGATGCCCTTATTTCCATTTCTTTAGCCTCATCATGTGATTAATCTTATCACTGATTGTTAGAGTTAAAGCTGTTTACCATAGTTTGACGTCTTTGTTACGCTGATGCAGTTAATTTACAGCCCAACCGTGATTGAGCCAATCCCCTTCACTCTCCCTTGCCAACGCTGACCAAAAGGATGCCCAACTGACAAAGAAGTCTATGCTTGCTGATCCATACAAGAGAGGTATAACAACTGCAAATGTCTTTGTTGTAGGTTTTTTGTCTTTGTATAGGGACCAACTGCTATTTTTGTAGAGCCACAGTCAAATATTTTCCCAATTATGTTTTTGTCATTTTTTCCTTTTGCATGACGTCCAAACATGCCATTTGAATTAGAGGGTTAGTTAGAGTGTCACTGTCATAATAATTGTAGTTAACAAAGGTTGCCTTTATTCGTCTGTTGGCAAATGTATGCCATCTCTCTTAGTTATTGTTTTGTTGATTTGTACTGTAACCTTTGAGTGTTTAATGATAAATGCTTTGTTTAAGTTGAGATTTTTTCATCATTTTGGTCAGCCTGTGTTGTTTGTATTTGCGTATCATTTGGTATAAAGATTGATTTACTTTACATTAGCATTGTTAATCTAGGGAAATAAACTTTATAATTTACTAAAAGGTTTGGTTATTCATGACCACATGGGTCATGGTGTGTTAGAAAATTACTGACTCCTAAATGTTGATGATGATTTATTGAGCTTTTTGTCCCATTGTTGGCTAAGGTTTTGAATCAGATTTGTGTCCATGGGGAGTCACTCTAAGCACAGTCAAAAGGTCCATCGAACCTCTAATGCGTCCCCTTTTCAATAAAGTACAGAAGTCAAAATAACGCCAGACTAGCTCACAATATTTCAACAAAAAATTGCAATGTCAAAAGAGCTGATCAGTTTGTTGTGAATGTTTGAACACACCCATTACAAAAATGACTTAACTGGATCTATTGCAACATATTTATATATTGCAATATGGATATGTATATATTTATATACCGCAAAGATGAAAAATACATTTGAGTGTAATATGGAAAAACATTTATTTTTATTTTAAGGTTTCCTATATCTCAGATGGCACATGTACTTACAGAGAAAGGTAGATCATGTTTTGATTCTGTCATTTAAATCCTGGCAGGGTCGGTGATAGCAAAGTGTTCGTTTTTCTTTGTATGTGGCTAGAAATAAATTAGGAGATACCATGTGCCAAAAAGAAAATCAATTCAAACTTTCAAAACAACAACATAATAAGAGGGTGACTGTGTCAATTGTTAGGGTAAAAGTGGCAAAGGGAACTATACAATATTAAAGTAGTTATGAGTAGTGATATGTTTAGATATTTCTTACTACAGTTTATCTTACTCCATGTATACCTAATAATATTGGTCCGAGCTGTTCAAGAATTATTTTTGAATATGGCCTGAACACGCCCTGTGGTGGGGATGTCCTGGAACAAGTTTCTGCCCCCATTATCTTTGATGCAGTCTGAGAGATAGTTGAGGCAACACTGCAACATTGTATGTTCACCCTAAGCCTAAACGCTGAAAATGGGATATTGAACTGTGGCATTATCATTATAATTGATTTATATCGGCCGTGAAAAAACATTCTTCCTCTTCTATGAAATGTGTACATGACTTGGAGGAGTGGATACTAATGGAGGATTTACAAAACGTTGGAGTGAGAATAGATCAAGAAGCAACTAAGAGATATTTAGAGGAGTTTGCAGGATGAGGAACCTGAAATCCTGTCACATCCTCAATGTAATTTTAACTATATTCGAGAAATATAGTGCGCCCTCCGAATATGATTTTTTTCACTCATGTGATGAAAACAATGATTTGTATACATTTATGATGTAAATTAAACTCATATTGTTTGTTGATGTAAATTCTTCATTTTATATTTAAAACAATAAAAGTAGAGCATAACCTTATGGCCATGAATTCCATTTGGTAGACTCTATTCCCTTATTGAAGTGGATGGAGACTCATAAGTCTAAACAGAGAGTTGAGATGTAAATCTCCACTCAGGAGTAGTAAACAGCAAACACCGGGAGAATTAGAAATAGGTGTATGAGTAAGCTTACACATGAGTAGATTAAAGCATGCAAACTTATGCTTTTTAATCGGGGGCATATTTCAGGCTGTCTCAGTAGGGTACACAAAGGTATGGTCTATGCTTTCGAAGGAATATTGGTTGTTTTGTGCATTTGCTCGGTTTAGAGTGGATTTTGTAGGAATGTTTTGCTTGAAATAAAAATAACACCTTTTTATCTGTGTTTCAGAGTAAGATATAACTCGTACCTTCCCCATGCACTGCTTTTGCCCTATCATATTACATTACTTATAGCATGTTAAATAATAGCGTTCATAACAACATTCATGACATCTCAAATGACATAATTTATGGGAATAGTGGGCATGGTAGAAGGTCAAGTTACAGTTAGTTTTGTCTTGCTAGCAAGTTGACAAAACTTTGTATGGATGTGCGTGAGTTATAGTAGGGTTTGGGCAAGGTGCAAATTATGACTTTAAGTTATAACTATACATTTTTAACTATTCATTCATTCATTCATTCATTCATTATCGGATTTATAAAGTGCATGGCTACCTGAAACCAGGCCTCCCAGCACTGAAAAGTACCGGAAAACAAGCGGCTTTTACTCTGATTTTGGAAAGAGGAATGTTTTTAGTTGCTTGCGAAAGCATAGCCAATTCTTTTCTCTTCTCAGACTCACCGGGAGAGAATTCCATAACTTAGGTGCCAAGTAAGAAAAGGACCGCCCACCACCCCTGGCTCTTCTTATCTTGGGTATAGTAAGGAGGTCCAGTGAGAACAATCTTAGGGATCTCCTCAATAATCAAAGGAGACTGCATTTTTGGCCCTGCTTGTGTTTGGCCTGATGAACCAAACAGAGGCCCTCATTATGTCATTGGTGGTAATGACCGCCTACTGCCATGGCGACGGGCACCAAAACATCATCGCCGCGGCTACCTACTGTCTGCCATATTATGACTGTAGCCGGAATTCCACCAGAAGGCTGGCAGAATTCTGGGTGCAGCCATGGCGGCGGACGTCGGTAAGGTGGCGCTGCTGCCAGAAGCAGCGCCACACCAGTAGACCGCCGCAGACCGTATCATTACCCATGATACGGCCTGGCGGTGTTCTGCTGGCGGACGCTGCTGCTGGCAGCAGTGCCACATCCCGTCTCCTGCCGGAGGACCCCCTGTCAGGTGCTCTGACAGGAGAGGGGGTGGGGGGCGTTGTCTGTGTGTGTGGGGGTGTGTGGATGTATGTGTGTGCGTGCATGCAGTTGTTGTGTTGTGTGAATGCGTGGGTGCTTGTATGTATGTCAGTGTGTGTGGATGTGTGTGTGAATGTATGTATGCATGCGTGGGTGAATGTGGGTATGAGTGTGTGTATGTGTGTTTATGTTGGTGCTTGAATGTGCGTGTATGTCGTGGGGGAGGACTCTCGGGAGGATGGCGGGGGAGACCCTTATCAGTATCAGGGAAGAAATTCCCTGGCACTGATAGTGCGTACCACCATGGTTTGGCTTGGGCCAAACCACCAATGTCATATTTTGGGGAGAGGTACCGCCAGCCTGTTGGCAGTACCTTTCTCCAAAATGCCGCCGTCCGCCAGGGTCATAATGAGGGCCAGAGTCTCTTAAACTGAATCCTACTCCAAGTTGGGAGCCAATGCAGGGATTTCAGAGCACCAGTTGAGGAACTAAACTTATGGACCACCAGAAGAATCCTAGCAGCAGCATTTTGAATATGTTGCTATTTCCTAATGACTGTTTTAGGACTACTTATGTAAATATAGTTACCGTAATCCAGGCGTGATAATATCAGTTTCTGGATAGTGATCCTTCTGGCTTCCAATGGAAGCCATTTCAAGATTTTATGGAGGGCCCTCAGCAGGCCAAAACAGGTGCCTGTAGTTCTGTTTGCCTGTGAAGCCATGGATAGTTTGTGATCTAATGTAAAGCCCAGGCTTTTTACTTCAGTTTTTGGTTGAGGGCGCTCACCCAGCATAGATGGCCAACAGATTTGTTGCCAAATAGATGAGTTATTGCCCACCACTGGTACCTCGGTTTTCTCCCCATTTAATCTAAGACAACTGTTTCCCATACATTTGGCTACCTCCGTCAAACAGTTATTAAGCTTGGTTGGAGGTGCTCTTTGTATCCTGGGATAATGAGATGACCAATTGAGTATCATCAACATAAGAAACCATCGCAAATCCAGATGTCCCCACAATACCAGATAAAGAAAACAAATAGATATTGAAGAGAGTTGGACTTAGCGATAAGCCTCAAGGGACAACACAACTCAACTTCTAACTCAAAGAGTAACAATATCCTTCAAGGACCTGAAAACTCCATTCGTTCAAGAACAAAGTTAGCCAACTTAGCACGGAACTGGAGACCTGAAGGTTTTCCAGGCATTGTATTAGCACATCGTGAGAGACTGTGACAAATGCCGCACTCAGGTCAAGAAGAATGAGTGCTGCTGAACCACCAGAGTCAAGGATCTGCTTAAGATCTTCAGTTGCTTTTAATAAAGCTGTTTCCGTGCTATGACCCACCCGAAAACCTGTCTGATTGGGATGAAGGATATTATTGGATTTCAAGAAAGTTGACAACTTGTCATTGACAAACTTTTCTAGATCCTTACTGGGCCCTGGCAGGAGAGAGATAGGTCTATAACTCTCCGCCGCCTACAAGTCCAGTGAAGGTTTTTTAGCAAGGGCCGGATAATGGCTTGTTTCCACTCTGAAAGGACTTGACCATTTTGTAAAGAAAGATTGTAAAGCTTGGTCAAAGATGATACTAGCTGGTCCTGGCCCTTCATTAATATATCTATTGGGGCAGGGTCTAGCAGAGACCCTAAAGTTACTGATCTTGCTATGTCAACTACTTCATCTTGACAAAAAATGGGAAAACACGAAAGCCCTCAGCCCTGGGAGTCAGGATTTATTACAGCCTTCTGGTGCCCTGATGAACTAATTATTAAGGCATCATAGATGTTGTTTACTTCTCAAGAAAGTACTTGGCCAGTGCCTCACAGCGCTGTACTGAAGGAGGAGGGCCTACCTTAGCTGGGTTGCCCTTCAGAAAGATCGCCACAATCTGACAGTTTTCCTACTAGAAGTTGGGGCTGCACTGATCTCATTCGCTAATCGTCTACCCATGCTTTGCGTATTGCATGATAATATTTTTTCAGCATATCTTTGCACCTGGTATTTTCCTCTTCTTTGTAATTCCTTCTCCACCTTCTTTCCTGGACTGTACAACCCTTTAACCGTTTTAATTCAGCAGAGAACCAGCTTGCCCTATCCGCAAGTTTGGCTGTCTTGCGGGTTTTAAACGGGATTACTTCATCCAAATAATCCTCAAGCTCAGCTCTTTATAGCACAGTGAGGCATCCCCCTCCTTAAGGGCCTCAGATACTGCATGCTGAATGGTCCACCCTAAGATATTTTCCCAGCTGGCTACATCTAACTCAGACCATTAAATGGAGTTGATAATCATTCCAGACTTAGGAGGTAATGTGGATGGCAACCAGATACAGAAAGGAATTACAAAGTGGTCTGTCCAAACTGTTTGTATCTGGAGGCCTACCTATATACATTTGAAAATATGGGATCAAGGGTATGGCCCCTACTGTGAGTTGGTGAGGTCACTTCTTGAGCTAACTTCAAGACCTGTAGGTCTTCCAGAAAAGAGGACACCACTCGAGATGACAAATCTTCTAGATGCAAGTTTAGATCCCCCAGAAGAGTGAAATTAGCAGGCCGCAGAGACAGAGTGGCTAAGGTTTCTGTAACTACCTTTACGAAATCAGATGAGGACTCTGGAGGACGATATACCAGAGCCCCTGAAAACGTAAAGGAGTGGGAGAGTTTGATGGAGAAAAGTAGATTGTCGCAATTTGGAAGTATGTTTGGAGTGGTTTTACATTCTAGGGTTTGCTTAGTAATAATAGCAACACCTCCACTTACTTTACCCACCCGATCTGATCTGCAAATTTGATATACGAGTGGCAATGAGACCACAATGTCTGGCTCGCTCCCCTTCTTGAGCCATGTTTCAGTAAGGAAGACCATATCTCTGGCTCAATCCTCTAGCATGGTATACACATCCCATTTGTGTTTGGGGAATGATGTGCAGTTTACTAACATCATTTGATAACTTAGATTATGTTTGGGGGGTGCTTCCCTGTCCTGATCTGTACTTGCCACAAACATTTTACTTTCAGACGACAATAGTGGTTTCAGGGGTTTCATAGTCTTGTAGGTGACATAAGCAAAATTACAGTGCTCACATTTGCCCAACGGGCTCTCTGGAATAAAAGACTGGA
Organism: Pleurodeles waltl; assembly: GCF_031143425.1. Taxonomy (NCBI): domain Eukaryota; kingdom Metazoa; phylum Chordata; class Amphibia; order Caudata; family Salamandridae; genus Pleurodeles; species Pleurodeles waltl. The sequence continues at coordinate 145,150,108 of NC_090440.1, forward strand.
CACGCTCCCTAGCCAGCCTAAAGTTCCAGCTGTGAAGCTCAGCTTGAGAATACACCACCCTACCTGGGCTCAAAAGGGCATGATGACTGGTCCTTGGCCTTGGCCGGGCATAGACGGGTTTGCTTTAGGTGGCCAGTAGCGTGCCCGCTGCTCGCTTCCGTGCCCCGGCCTCCATTAAATAAGGAGGGAGGGCACAACTAGACTGCCAACCGTGGCACCGTGCTAAAAATAGAAAGTGGACTACGGCACTGAACAGGGCCAATGCTGCAAAGAGTTACAAGTAGTTAGGCTTCCTCCCATACCCACTCTTGTCACCACTCTGTTTGCACCAAAACACACTATTTAGCTCACTATAACTTTTGAATTTATAATGTTTGTGTAGTTTGAGTTGGTTTTGTTTAGAAATAATAAATTACATTTACCTGGGGTGTGATTGGGCACCCGAGCAAGATGGCCACCCAGTAGTGCAACTCGGCAGGCTAAAATCAACAATCCGCCCAAAAATCCTGACATCGGCTGTCTAATCACAAGAAATAAATGCGATACCTCATGGCGAGTTGCTCACCCCCACAGGCGGAGCAAAAATTGGCAGCGAGCAAATGCTAGCTGGTAGTGGAGCTGCCGCCGACCTGAGATGGCGAGGGAGAGATGGAGCTTGTGGCGCAGAGTGTAGCAGGCCTTCTGGGCTGCGGCCTGTCGGCGGGTGCTGCGGATCCAATCAGCGCCCGGTGGTGGGAGATGAGATACAGATGGACTCTGAAGGTTCGGAAATTTGGACAGCCGGACCAAGGGCTGCTGATGAGAATGAGAGGCTGTGCTGTTTGAGTGAGTGGCGTAGAGGCGGGCTTTGCGACCTAGGGTAAGCACTGACTGTTGTGTGTCGCACAGCCTGGGACTGCCCTGTTACACTGTGAGCATGTCGCCTGATGCCAAAGGAGTGAAGCAGCCTGTGACAGAGTGAGGCTGTTCTCTGTGGGGCTGCGGGGACTCTCCTGGGTTGTGGTACGTGGGTGGGCCACCGGTGAGGGCATGTGCGGGGGAGGACCCCGAGGTAGCGGCACATTGAGTTGTGGCGGGGGGTCTTCGGGCTCATCATTCACCCTGAAAGGTGAGAATGAGATCTTCCTCTGTCATCGGCTCCGACGCTGGGCGATCTCCTGTGGCTGAGGTGGATGGGCATGATGGCCCATCTCAAGAGAGCGAGGCCCCGAGAGCATAGCACACAGTAACATAGGCCCTAATAGGGAACAAGTTCAGCAACTCTGGGCCTTGCTGTGTGTCTGGGCTGCTATCACTGTTGCAGCACTCTGCGAGGGTTCCAGCTTGATGAGCTTGGGTGCCTTCTACGAGCAAGGGATTTTCATTGGGTGCACACCCCCACGGGCTTAATGCAATGACCACTTGACTCTGCTGCTTGGGGACACTACAACATACTGCTTAGCCATTGCTGCAACCCACATTAGTGGTACAACAGCTAATAAAGCCCAATTCCGCTTGAACTTTAAAACCAGATATTCCTCCAGGATCTTATAAGTTGCCGCGCCGGATGGGAAGAAGGCATCAGGCTATGCAGGACCATCATCACTGGAGACAACCCTCCTAGCGATGCTGACTAGCTTGCAGTTTATCAATAGGAAAATAGACTTACTTAATCTGCATGTGGATCGGATGTCTGCTAAATTGGTGGATCAATTGCTCGCTATGCCACTGGATTCAAGCTAGCCTGGCGGATGAGGGGCGATACCCTGAACCAGGTCCCAGGATGGTTATTCTGGTTTAGGGAGGACCTGGCCTGGCATTTCAGGCTGAACTGTTACCATGGGGAGTAGGGTCAAGACTCATTTGCAAATGGCTGGGTCCAGACTGGAATGGCATGGTGAGCAAAACAAATTGATTTAGGGCCAGATCTATGAATGGGGGTGAGTGTCTGACATTGTTCAGCATTTCGTCCATCATCTGTTCTTTGTGAACTTTTCTGGTGGTGGTAGCCTGTTCCGGGGTGACAAGACTGGGTTTAGTTGGACTCTGTTTATTCCTCCTAAACAGCTACACAATAGAGGGGTGAAGTATGTTTGGATGAGCCATGATGGAGGGCGGAGCTGGGGACATACTCTCTTGCAAATGAATAGGCTGTGACCTGTCTTCACACAAATAACTTGTCATCCCTGCATTTTTCATGCAGACAACCAGGGAGCAGGCCAGGATAAGCAGGAAACTCCAAGTAATTCAAAGGGAATTCTCTAGAAAGTTCCATTTCATAGAAAGCACCAGATAAAAAAATAGGGCCCTCAGACCCACTCTTCAATTCACTTTCTCAGCATGCAGAAGGACTCTCAGAGGACTGCCTGCTGCTGTGGCCTGGTGTGTGTTCCAGATACTGCTTTGCTGCACCTGGAAGTACTGCTTGGCTGCCCGAAGCCTGCCTTGAACCCTCAGAGGCCTCTTCTGATGTTTTAGCCCTCTTCTACTGTTGAACACAGGACTACCTGAGTGACTCCAAGGGCTAGTTGCCTTGCCCCCTGATCAGATCCTCAGGGACAAAAACGGCTCCAACTATCTTGAACACACACCTGGATACAGTCTGAGTCCTAACCCACTCAAGTAGTACCCCTTCAGTCCTGTACCCTTGGTGGTGGTTCTAAAACTGCCCAAATATCCAAAATCCAAAACATGCAAAATGTTTGGATAAAACCTGCTCTGAGAATCGAAAGGCGAGCCGGATCAACCTCCTTGTCTATCCACCCATGTTGCATTGCTGGTCCGCCTGATATCGCGACAGCTACCACTACGTTCTTTTCCGGGCAAAAAAAACCCACAGCAGTGGTTCTTCAACAAATGCATCAGGGAACTCTCGTCAACTGCAGCCTCCAGCCTCTTTCCCCTGGAGATTTCTGACTTCCAAAAAGAGACTAAGGGCCTGCTTTAGAGTTTGGCAGATGGGGTTACTCCATCACAAATGTAACAGAATTCCCATCTGCCGTATTACGATGCCATTATATCGTATGGGCATCGTAATACGATGGATGGGATATCTGCCACGTTTGTGACAGATTAACCGATCCGCCACACTGTACATAAGGCCCTACGTCCGAACATCAAAATTTCACAGTAACCTAGGCCTAGATGTATGAAAGTATTTAGCGTTCCTTAACGGACCGAATTGAAATGTTGGTCCTTTAAGAAATGCTAAATTGCTCTTTCAGATGTACAAAGGGCAATAGGGAATCGTAAATTGTGATTTCTAACCTGTAGAAATAGCATTTTGCGAGTCTCAAATAGGAAATCGCAAATAGGGATTTCCTATTTGCCATTTCCTAAGCACATGTACAAAGCATTTCCTAAATGCGTAATGGGCATTTAGGAAATGCTATAACCATTGACTCCAAGTCGATGGTAACTATGTGCAAGTTTAAAAAATGCATTCAAAATGCATTCTTTAAAGTGCCATTCAGTGCGCAAATGCCCCTAGGGCATTTGTGCACTTTACATGTGCACTAATTTTTTGGGGGATTACCGAGGGGGGGCATAGGCTCTAGGCACCCTTGGCCTAAAAAAACATTTGTACGTATGGACCTTTAGGCCCTTTGGAATGAATGGTGTAGCATTTCTTAAACAGCAACTTCCTAGTAGCGATTCCTAGTCTATAGGAATCTCTATTAGGAAATCTCTATTTTTGTACATTCCATTTTGCATTTCCTAACTAGCAATTTCTTAGGATTTGCTATTTAGGAAATGCAAAATAGGAATTTTGTACATCTGGCCCTAAGTCCAAAGCTTACTGACATCAACGCCTCTTCCTCGGACAAAGACTGTAGCCGCACCCCACTGAACTTTGGCTTCTCAAGCTACTTTTTGTTGAAACTTTGAAGGTAAGTGCTGACCATGCCAATTCACGTTTTGTATCTAACTCACGCTTTATCGAGGTGGCTATATTTTTTTACTTTGACCTGATCTTCTGTGACTAGATGACCGTGGTGGGTGCTTTCATGTTTTAGGCACTCGTTTTCACCATAAACTTCAAATAATCATAACTCCAATACTATTGATTGGATTTCTGTTGCAGTGCGGAATCAAATAATGTATTAAAATAAACTCAATTTTTTCTAAATTGGTGTGAGATTGCATTGTGTTTTTACTTTCTAACTGTTTTCATGCTGCACGAATACTTTACACATTGCCTCTATGTTAAGCCTGACTGCTTTTGTGTCTAGCTACCTGAAGGTTCATCACAGGTTAATGTGTTGACTGTTGTGGTTTACCCTGACAGGGATTATGGCTGTTGTTTGGGCAGGGTTAACACTCCACTCAACCAACAACCACATTTCTCACAATACACTACAGTGATGTATGATTGTATTTATTAAACATAACACAAATGCAATTAATCATTGATTAACTTTTTATGTGTTTTCAGACACTATGGGGGGGTCATAACGAGTGTGGCAGTCTTAAGACCACCACATTCGAGGTGGCGGTCAGGATCACCAAGAATGTGGAAGTCCGACCACCACATTACAACCCTGGTGCTTAGACCGCCAGCACTACCAGGTCATGGATCCTGGCGGCCTGACAGAGGTCGTAATGTGTCAGCGGATTACAACCTTGTTCTCCGGCAGCCTTTTCATGGTGGTAACACCGCCATGAAAAGGCTGGGGGAGAGCAGGGGGGCCCCTGCACTGCCCATGCACTTGGCATTACGATTCTGAGCCAGGAACAATGCTGTAGTCTATTTCCAGCTAGGCCGGCTTGTGGAAACTCAGGTTTCTGCCCGTCGACCTAGTGGGAAACTCATAATGACTCTGGTGGGGAGATCAACGTGTAGGCGGCTGCCACCCTTTCAGGAGTTTGGCTGATAAGTGTTCTGCCAAACTCGATATGAGGCCCTATGTCATCATTTAGAACATTTACAGTTCAAGATGATCATATGCTAGTAGTCATAATAAATTACTGGGGAAAAACAAATCAATTGAGTTGTTAAAACCCCTTAGATATTGTGCATGTCCAACTGTTAATATATTTTTTTAAATGTCATCATCTGTGCCAGTCCCTTTAATGACATACCTCCTAAATTATCTTACTAGAACTCATAAGTACAGTTTCTTGGAACAGCCATGCATATCCATTTAGAAATGTACCTGTTTTATGCATAAATATATAGATGGAGGTGATAATAAATATAAATATATTGTATTTCTGTAACTTTGCCAATGAGATTGTTCCTCGTTCATCTTCATCAGAAAAATTTGAAGGTGGAACTCAAGGTCCCCGGGGTTCCAGCCTGTTCATGTGGGAACCGGCCTTTCTCCCCCAAGCCTTGAGCTCCTTTAAATAGCAACCCCTTGTGCAGGGAAACAGAGGAAAACCACTTTCTGCAAGTTGGAGCTGTTTGACATCTGCCACTTGCAAAGCGGAGTTATGTTTAGTTGGTGGGAACTGAGGGTGGGCACCTTGGGAGGTAGCTGGAGTCGGTCCTGGGGGTGGAGGTCCCTAGCGCCATCTATGGCTCCATGAGGGGGGCTGTGCATCCCACCTCTAAACTTTACTTTAGCCCTGGGGCTGGGGGTCTGTGACAAACCCTATACATTATTTTATTTGAGCCCCAGAAGGTGGCAGTCCCCAGGGCTGGGGGAGGCCTTGCTCCCACCGTATATAATACAAACAGCCCCAGGAAGGTGGCGGTCCCTGTGGGCAGGGGCGGTCCACAGGACCCTGCCTACAATTTTAATAGCATTTTCCCCCGGAGAGGTGGTGGGCCGAGGGAGGTGGTGGACCCCGGGATGCGGGGACAACAGGTCCCCTGCATACTTTTCCATTTTGTTCCCGGGGAGGTGGTGGGCCCAGGGCTACTATAATACCTAGTTTTTATCAGCCCACCAACGCCACCGGGACCTGGCCCACCCGGAAGCAAAATAAAATACGAGTGTGAGAGTGTGCTTTTAAAAAAATACATCTCAGAAAAATCCACAGATCCATCAGTGGATTCTTCCAATATTTTTGTAGAGTTATCTTATACAATGGGAGTGTTGACTCAATATTAGAATGTAGTGATGTAGGTGGTGACTTCACATGGAATGTGGAGAGCCAGTTGGGTGAAGGAAAAGGAGAAAAGCTGGAGAAGGAACTGCGCTGGAGATGTTGTGGATTTATCTAATGAAATAAATGCGGATAGACAATAAAGCTGTGAAGACTCATCCTTACATTGGCGATGAGGGTAACTTCCGTGCAGGAGACGGATTACAAAGAACATCTTCACTCCTGGAACCAAATACAGTTCCTACTAACTAAATTCAAGCCTTCTGCGGGAAATCTAATATCAAATTCTCTTCCACGTAACTGCGGTCAGCAAGTTTATTGACTTAAAATATTACAAATACCTTAACTAACTAAGTCTGTTTATTAAGAAGGAGTTCACTGAATTATAACTGACAAATGAAGGAGTATATGCTGCGTTGAAGCTGAAATAATCAACTAACTTTCATTAAGTTAAAAGGAGCGCTTTTAAAATATGCTTGATTCCATAACTGTAATTGAAAAATACACGCGCGAGCCATAAAGTAGAAATTGTGTACGAGCTATCAACGCGCGCACATAACGGAAAACTGAACTGGATGTGCGCTAGCCTATTATCTGCAAAAATCCGTGGCAGCGTGCCAGAGGCGATCAACAGCACATTAAATCAAATCGTCTGCAGCGCGCACTTCACGAGATGATCAGCGGCATCGGAAAAATCCATTGAAAGCAATTATAACAAGCGTTCGTTCCAAGTCTTTTAAACAACTGTATTTCTAACAAAAATTCAAAGGTAATTTACTACGTTTGAATATTAAACCAACCATCTTTGCTCACCTTCATCTTCCATGATCTGGAATAGAAATTAATGAAACTGTGGAATAGAAATGGATGAAAGACTTTATGAACAGAGAAATAAAAGAAGGGCTTCAGTAAAAAAGTAAAAACCTGTCAGGGAAATAAAAGAAGGGCTTCAATACAAATGTAAACAAAAAGATAAAGAAAAAAAAAGAAGGAAAACAAAGAATGAAATTAATATTGCTTCCTTACTTAATATTATTAAATATGGGGGACCAGAACATTTCTTCACCACCACCTTTTTTAGCAACACCTGGCGAACCACCTATTCCATGGAAACAATGGAAAAAAATGTTTACTACTTACATTTTGGCAATAGGCAGTGATCAATATGGTCCTGTCAGGAGGCAGGCAATTCTTCTACATCTTCTTGGCATTGAAGGGAGAAGAATATATAAAGATCTACCGGAAGTTTCTTTAGGAATGGGGGATGGACAACCTACTAATGTATTTGATATGTCCATGCAAATGCTGGATATTCAATTTACGCCTCAAACCAATTTAGTTCTGGAATGTCATACATTTTTTGCAAGAATGCAAAAAGCCGATGAGGATATAGCATACTATGTAGCAACCTTACGTGGACTTGCGCCATCTTGTCGTTTTGATCAACTATCTGATTCCTTGATAAGAGATCAGATTGTGAAATGCACGTTCGACAAGAAAATAAGAGAGAGATTATTAATGAAGGATCCGCGTTTAGAGGAAGCAAGACAAATTGCCAAAAGAATGGAACACGCTGCTGTGTGGCTACAGGAAATGGATGAATCAAACAAAGAAGGAAAACAAAGTATTATTGGAGAAATCAGGAATAAAGGCAACTTCTCAATTGATGAGGAAAAGAAAAAATCGACGAAGAATTGGGAGGACATGGATGGTGAGAAACAGAAAAAATCTGGTTGGAGAGAAATAAAGTGCTATCGATGTGGAGCGCCCGGAAACATTGCTTCTAGCAAAATGTGTGCAGTAAGAAGTGCAATATGTCGCAACTGCGGGAAAAGAGGACATTTTGCTAAAGTTTGTAAATTGAAAGTCAATGAAGGTGATGGGCGAACAATTCAAGAAATTCAAGATGTATTTGAGATTATACAAAAAATAATCTTAACGGTAGATGGAGAGCTTGATGACTGTGAAGTTAATAATGGAATTCCACATCTGCAATTGTCAAATGAGCAGGTTAGAATGGAAAGTACCGATTCATTGGAGAAACCTCATGTTCAAATATGGTTTAACAATGTGTCAATTAAATTATTAGTGGATTCCGGAAGTTTGTTTACACTTAACTCGAAGAAAATGTATGAAGAACAGTGGACAAATTCTAAGAATGAGGACTTGTTGGAACCAGATATAAAAGCTGTAGGTTATGCCGGGAAGAGGATAGAGATGATCGGTATGCGATGGATGACAAGCGCCTTTAAAAGTAGAGCTGTTAAAGGAAAGATATATACTACAAACTATGGTACAAATTTATTGGGTTGGCACCACCAAAGGGACTTAGGCATAGTCCTGAATCCCAATGCTAAAGAACCTGTAATGGTTATGGAAAAACAAGGAATTGATGAGGTGAGTATGAACCTTCAGCATCCTCTGATTGGAAAGTACCCAAAAGTTTTTTCGCCAAAATTGGGTCTTTTGAAAGGTTTCTCTCACAAAATAGTACTAAAGAAGAATCCTAGGCCAGTAGTTCATAAAGTGCAAAATGTACCAAATTTGATGAGGGAGCCCTTAAAACTGGAGTTGGATAAGTTGTTGCAGGATGGTATCATCGAACCCATAGAATCTTCAGAATGGCTCGCTCTGATTGTAGTGGCACCTAAGGAAGCTGGAAAGATTCGTATATGCATCGATCTTAGAGACTTGAACAAAAATATATGGGTTGATAGACAACCGTTGCCAAATATATCTCAAATGTTATCTGTAAAAGGAAAAGGGTGTATATTCAGTGTTTTAGACATGTCATCTGCCTATCACCAGATAAATCTGCATGAGGATTCTAGACACCTAACATCCTTTGTAACGCCTTTGGGGGCTTTTCGTTACAAGAGGATGCCTTTTGGTTTAGCCTCTGCTGTCTTCCAAAGGATGATGGGAGAAATTTTTGGGTTTATGGATAAAGTATTATGCTCTCAAGATGACATATTGATTGTTGGTAGCAATGAAAATTAACATGATCTTTTGTTTGGGGAAGTGATGCCTAGATTAGAAAGGAAGGGTTTAACAATAAAGGAAGAAAAATGTCAGATTTGGAAATCAGAGGTAACGTATCTAGGACACACTATAAATAGTAGTGGTATTAGGCCCAAGAAAAGCACAGTGGCTGCAATTGAGCACGCACCTGAACCAAGCTGTAAAGATGAATTAAGATTGTTTTTAGGTCTTGCAGAATATTGTTCAAAGTTCATAAAGTACTTAACAGAAAAAGTGGAACCCCTAACAAAACTTATGAAAAAAGGGGTAGTGTATGTTTGGAGTGAAGAGTGTAAGCACGTTTTTGAGGAAGTGAAGAAGTGTATCTTGGAAGCTCCCACCTTGGGTGTCTTTGATGTAACTGCGAAGACTTACATAACCTCTGAGGTGAGCAATGTGGGTATCGGAGCAGTTGTAACACAGGCGAAGAACGGTGATGAGTATGTGGTGGGATTTGCTTCAAGATGATTACAAGGTGCAGAACTTTCGTATTCTGCAATAGAAAGGGAAGCCCTTTCAGGTTTTATTTGTGGGGAATGCCTTTCAAACTAAGGACAGACCATAAGCCATTAACTTATATCTTCAAAGGGGGCGTGGGTTAGTAGGTAATGTAACACCACGTGTCTCAAGGTGGTTGTTGTCCGTAATGGAGTACAACTTTGAGGTGGAGTTTGTAAAGGGAAATAGAAATGTAGTTGCAGATTACCTTTCAAGAATGCCCATAGTTGTGGATGAGGTTATAGGAGAAGAAATTGGAAACTCTGTGGGAACAATTTTAGGAGAACTGGCAGTGAGTGAGCGTGAATGGGAAAATGCGAGAGCGAATATCATATTATGAGTAAAGTGGAAAGTAAAGTGATTAATGGGTGGAAGAACAAAGATGAACAATGTAGTGATGTGTCTTGGAACTTCAAAGATAAAGATCAATTAAGTGTACGGAATGGAAGATTATTAAGGAGAGATCAAATTGTTCCTCCAGAAGGCGTGCGGAAGCACATAATCGATATCACACATCAAGGACATTTAGGTCGGGAATGATGAAGAGAAAGGTACGACAGTCATTTTGGTGGCCAGGGATGGATAGGCAGGTAGACGAAACTGTGACGAATTGTGTGGCATGTGCAAATAGCGATACAACTAAAACTATAAGACAAACTCCATTAGCTCCCATGAAGTTTCCAGGGAAGCCTTGGGAGAAACTAGCTGTGGATTTTATTGGTCCTGTTTCTAAGTTGGGTATGAAGTGTAGTTTTATAATATTACTAGTGGATTATCACACTAAATGGTTTGCCATCAAAAAGGTTGACCAGGTGAACACGTCGAGAGTCATGGAGTTTTTTGAGGAAACTTTTATGGAAGAAGGGATTCCTAAAACTATTGTATCTGACAATGGTGTGCAATTTGTGTCACGAGAGATGAAGGATTATTTGCAAAAGGTGGGAATTGTCCATGAGAGGGTTGCCCTGTTCCATCCACAGGCCAATGGATTGGTAGAGAGAGTGAATCGTGTGGTAATGGAAAATATTCAATTATCATTAGCTAATCATCTCTCTTGGAGAAGGGAATTGAATAAAATGATGTGGATATATCGTACAACTCTACATTCGGTCACTGGGGTGTCACCAATTGTATCTTTGAAAAGGAGAGAGCCGGGGGTGAAGGAATGTCCTGTGTGGTTAAAAATGAAAGAGTGTGGGTAAACAGGGAGGTAGTAACAAAAAAGGTAGATGAGATGCAAAAGAAAAACATCCAACATTATAACAAAAGAATGAGTGTGAAACCTTGTTTCATAGAAAAGGGTGATTGGGTGGTGACAAGGAAAAGTGGAATTGTGTTAAAAGGGGATAGCAAATATTCTGCTCCTTAGTTGGTGAAAGAAGTTAAACGAAATGTATTGATTTTGGAGAATGGATCTTCATGGAGCATGGAAAGTGTGTGTAAAATCAAGCGTTAAAATAATAAGTTTTGTTTCATTATTCTGTGTATCCAATACAAAAGCAATTATTAGTTACAGTTATTAGTGTCGGTTCTGAAAGAGAAAAAAAAATTGTATAATATAACACATTCTGTGGTGGATACTGATGTTCCTTAATATTTATTGTTTTGTTAATTATGCACTGTAAAGGGGGAAGAAGTGTAGAGATATCTTATACAATGGGAGTGTTGACTCAATATTAGAATGCAGTGATGTAGGTGGTGACTTCACATGGAATGTGGAGAGCCAGTGGGGAGAAGGAAAAGGAGGAAAGCTGGAGAAGGAACTGTGCTGGAGATTTCTTTAAAAAAAAAAGATTTTTAGCCCTGGTGGGATCCCTGGGGGAGACCTAGATCAAGGCTAAAGGCTCAGAGTATCCCTACCATGGCCCCTTTTCTTCTTTTTTTAATTATTTTTTTGTGGGACTTGGCTGAAGCTGAGTCCCAAACAGGCTGTCAACCCTTTCTTGTGCAGTGTTGGCAGCCAATCAGCTATCAGCAGTGGGACAGTTGGATCAGTGTATCCTCCACGTCCCTAGATATCTACGGGGGTCATTACAACATTGGCGGTAAAAGGCGCTTACTGCTGTGCAGAAGACCACCAATACACCGCCGCGGCCGCAGTAGACCGCCACAGCTATTATGACACACATCTCGGAATCCGCTGAAATTCAGACACCCACACAACACCGCCACACCAAAGGTCAGTGATAAACATGCGGAAACAAATCCTCCACCTCCACGCCAACAGAAACACGCCCATGCTATTACGACCCACGAATCCACGCGGCGGTCTTTCAAACGCGGTATTCCATTGGCGGTACACACCGCCGCGCTCAAAATACACACACATCTCATAAACACCGCCACATTGGACAATTCCAAATACACACACCTGATACACATACAAACAACACTCCCACACACCCAACACTATATAAAACACACACCCACATCACCCACAAACCCCTACGACCACAAATTCTGAAAGAAGGCCAGAGAGACAGCACAGCAATTGACAACCCCATCACACAGAGGCACACAACACCATCACCCACACAACTTCCACGCACAAAACACCACACACCACTACACTCACCACTCTCATCAACACATACACCACCACACACATCACACACACCACCCCATGGAACGCCAAAGACAACCCCGCTTCTCCGAGGAGGAGCTCAGGGTCATGGTGTGGATTTTATTGGTCCTGTTTCTAAGTTGGGTATGAAGTGTAGTTTTATAATATTACTAGTGGATTATCACACTAAATGGTTTGCCATCAAAAAGGTTGACCAGGTGAACACGTCGAGAGTCATGGAGTTTTTTGAGGAAACTTTTATGGAAGAAGGGATTCCTAAAACTATTGTATCTGACAATGGTGTGCAATTTGTGTCACGAGAGATGAAGGATTATTTGCAAAAGGTGGGAATTGTCCATGAGAGGGTTGCCCTGTTCCATCCACAGGCCAATGGATTGGTAGAGAGAGTGAATCGTGTGGTAATGGAAAATATTCAATTATCATTAGCTAATCATCTCTCTTGGAGAAGGGAATTGAATAAAATGATGTGGATATATCGTACAACTCTACATTCGGTCACTGGGGTGTCACCAATTGTATCTTTGAAAAGGAGAGAGCCGGGGGTGAAGGAATGTCCTGTGTGGTTAAAAATGAAAGAGTGTGGGTAAACAGGGAGGTAGTAACAAAAAAGGTAGATGAGATGCAAAAGAAAAACATCCAACATTATAACAAAAGAATGAGTGTGAAACCTTGTTTCATAGAAAAGGGTGATTGGGTGGTGACAAGGAAAAGTGGAATTGTGTTAAAAGGGGATAGCAAATATTCTGCTCCTTAGTTGGTGAAAGAAGTTAAACGAAATGTATTGATTTTGGAGAATGGATCTTCATGGAGCATGGAAAGTGTGTGTAAAATCAAGCGTTAAAATAATAAGTTTTGTTTCATTATTCTGTGTATCCAATACAAAAGCAATTATTAGTTACAGTTATTAGTGTCGGTTCTGAAAGAGAAAAAAAAAATTGTATAATATAACACATTCTGTGGTGGATACTGATGTTCCTTAATATTTATTGTTTTGTTAATTATGCACTGTAAAGGGGGAAGAAGTGTAGAGATATCTTATACAATGGGAGTGTTGACTCAATATTAGAATGCAGTGATGTAGGTGGTGACTTCACATGGAATGTGGAGAGCCAGTGGGGAGAAGGAAAAGGAGGAAAGCTGGAGAAGGAACTGTGCTGGAGATTTCTTTAAAAAAAAAAGATTTTTAGCCCTGGTGGGATCCCTGGGGGAGACCTAGATCAAGGCTAAAGGCTCAGAGTATCCCTACCATGGCCCCTTTTCTTCTTTTTTTAATTATTTTTTTGTGGGACTTGGCTGAAGCTGAGTCCCAAACAGGCTGTCAACCCTTTCTTGTGCAGTGTTGGCAGCCAATCAGCTATCAGCAGTGGGACAGTTGGATCAGTGTATCCTCCACGTCCCTAGATATCTACGGGGGTCATTACAACATTGGCGGTAAAAGGCGCTTACTGCTGTGCAGAAGACCGCCAATACACCGCCGCGGCCGCAGTAGACCGCCACAGCTATTATGACACACATCTCGGAATCCGCTGAAATTCAGACACCCACACAACACCGCCACACCAAAGGTCAGTGATAAACATGCGGAAACAAATCCTCCACCTCCACGCCAACAGAAACACGCCCATGCTATTACGACCACGAATCCACGCGGCGGTCTTTCAAACGCGGTATTCCATTGGCGGTACACACCGCCGCGCTCAAAATACACACACATCTCATAAACACCGCCACATTGGACAATTCCAAATACACACACCTGATACACATACAAACAACACTCCCACACACCCATCACTATATAAAACACACACCCACATCACCCACAAACCCCTACGACCACAAATTCTGAAAGAAGGCCAGAGAGACAGCACAGCAATTGACAACCCCATCACACAGAGGCACACAACACCATCACCCACACAACTTCCACGCACAAAACACCACACACCACTACACTCACCACTCTCATCAACACATACACCACCACACACATCACACACACCACCCCATGGAACGCCAAAGACAACCCCGCTTCTCCGAGGAGGAGCTCAGGGTCATGGTGGAGGAAATCGTACGGGTAGAGCCACAGCTATTTGGTCACAGGTACAGCACACATCAATAGCCAGGAAGATGGAGTTATGGTGCAAAATAGTTGACAGGGTCAACGCTGTGGGACAGCACCCAAGAAATCGTGAGGACGTCAGGAAAAGGTAGAACGACCTACGGGGGAAGGTGCGTTCCACGGTCTCCAGGCACAACATCGCGGTACAGCAGACTGCCGGTGGACCCCCACCTCCTCCCCCACAACTAACAACATGGGAGGAGCAAGTCTTGACCATCCTGCATCCTGAGGGCCTCAGAGGAGTCGGTGGAGGATGGGACACTGGTAAGTCAAATCTCAACTATCAGATCCCCCACCCTACCTGCATGCTATCACACACCCCCACCCTCACACCCTCCCCTATCACTACAACTCATCACTAATGTACCCATAACACAAACCACACATCCCAACACCAAGCCCTGCATGACACAACTAAGCACGGTCACCCCTCACCAAAGCATGCTCACTGCACATACCCAGAACACCCCCCCAACCATCATCACACAAGCCCCCACACAGGAATGTTTGCACTGGGGTTCACACACAGCCACCCATTGCACACCATGACACACACACATGCAATAATCATGATCTTATGCCCCTGCAGGAACACAAAGGACCGTCACCACACCAGAGGGTCCAGACAACACCACTCCACCCCCAGAAGAGGCCCACAGTGACGAGAGCAGCTCTGCCCTACTGGATCTTGATGACAAGCCCGGACAATCGTGGGCCTCAGGACAGTCGGTTCCCCTTGCACAGGCACAGCCCAACACCGACCTTCCACCCTCTGGTAACACCAGCACAGCACCCACCCAGCGGACCCAAACCTCCCTACCCAGGACAGGTCAATCAGCGGTGTGTCCACCACTAAAGGGCACCCAGAGTAACCCACCCTCCCAACAACAACAGGGACCTGGGGGCAGTGGTAGTGGGCACACGGTCCAGGGGACGGAGACCCAGGAACACAGTGGAACTGGGAGGGCTGCTGTGCGACAGGGGGAGGACAGGCCAAGAGAACCCACTCTCCACGAGGCCCTCTCCTCCATCATGGGAGCGTACCACCACTAACAGGAGACGATGGCGACGGTCCTGGACAAGTTGCAGGAGACCCTGCGGCTGCAGGAGGAGCAGTATTTGGGGTTCAGGGAGGAGCTCAGAACAATCAGCTCCCCCTGGGCACCATCGTAGGGGTGCTGAAGGACATACAGCAGACCTTGAAGGACACCATGGCACTCCAAGGGGCCCCTGACACTAGCCAGGACGATGAACTGCCCACCACCTCCGCCGGCGCTAGTGGACAGGACGCCCCGCCACAGGACCACCACACCAGCACCCCACCCCCTGCAGACGGACAACCACCACGCAAGCGGTCCCTCAGATCCAGGAACAGGACAGAGCAAGATGGCAAGACCCACGCCAGGAAATGAGACCACCCTGATTGTCCTCCCACTGTCCCACTTTGTTACCCTGTCCATATTCGAACTGCCCCAGCTCCACTTCCTATGCCCAGATGGGCAGTGCACCTGTGAGACTAATAGACTGGACTCTGCCATGGACATTCCTCCACCATCCCCCCTCTCCATTTTACCACCCCCTCCAATAATTAGCACTTAAATAAACACCCTTGAAACACAAAACAATCTGGAGTCAGTCTATGATTTTGTACTTTGTATTATCAATGACAGTGTCATAATGGCTGTACCATTGTAAGGCTAACATACATATGTCACACATCACAAGCCCTTCAAGGATGCAAGCAGTTGACAAGTAGGTTACCACACCTGTGAAACCGTAATGGAAGGGTACAACTCAGTTAACAAATTGTGATTGAAACAGACAAACAGGATAGAGGTAGACGTGTGACAGTGAATGTAATGTAAAATCTGAAAATGTTCTCACCTGTGTCTCACTGGAAATATTGCTGTATGACTGACTCCCTGTTGTCGTTTTCTTCTTCCTCAGCTTCATCCTCATCACTGTCCACAGGCTCCACAGACTCCACAGCTGCTACAAACCGTCATCTGGATCATCCTCCTGCAGAAAAGGCACCTGGCGTCGCAAATCCAAATTATGGAGCATGGAGCAGGCGATGATGATGTCGCACACCTTCTTCGGTGAGTAGAATAGGGATCCACCTGTCATATGGAGGCACCTGAACCTGGCCTTCAGGAGTCCGAAGGTGCATTCGATCACCCTCCTAGTCCGCCCATGGGCATCATTGTACCGTTCCTCTGCCCTGGTCCTGGGATTCCTCACTGGGGTCAATAGCCAGGACAGGTTGGGGTAACCAGAGTCTCCCAATTGCCATACCCGGTGCCTCTGGAGTTGACCCATCATATCAGGGATGCTACTATTCCGCAGGATGTAGGCGTCATGCACTGAGCCAGGGAACATAGCATTTACCTGCGAGATGTACTGGTCTGCCAAACAGACTATCTGGACATTCATGGAATGATAACTCTTCCTGTTCCTGTACACCTGTTCACTCCTGCGGGGGGGACCAGAGCTACATGGGTCCCATCAATGGCACCTATGACGTTGGGGATATGTCCAAGGGCATAGAAGTCACCCTTCACTGTAGGCAAATCCTCCACCTGAGGGAAAATGATGTAGCTCCTTACGTGTTTCAGCAGGGCAGACAACACTCTGGACAGCACGTTGGAAAACATAGGCTGGGACATCCCTGATGACATGGCCACTGTTGTCTGAAAAGACCCACTTGCAAGGAAATGGAGCACTGACAGCACCTGCACGTCAGCGGGGATTCCAGTCGGATGGCGGATCGGTGACATCAGGTCTGGCTCCAACTGGGTACATAGTTCCTGGATAGTGGCACGGTCAAACCGGTAGGTGACGATGATATGTCTTTCTTCCATTGTCAACAGGTCCACCAGCGGTCGGTACACCGGAGGATTCCGCCATCTTCTCATATGTCCCAGCTGACGGTGCCTACGAAGGACAACAGCGAAGAACCAGTCACTATTCCTCCAGGTATGTACCCACAGTTACACACAAGACTACACCACTCACAAAACCCTTCCTGTAAGTGTGTTGAGTGTAGGCCTAGCTATGTGTGACGCAGTAGTAAATGAAGCCATGTGGGCCCCTGAAATGGCGGCTGCCTGACCTCTAAACTGGGACAATGGGATTGTGGGGTAACTGCGCT
Source organism: Pleurodeles waltl (assembly GCF_031143425.1). Classification (NCBI taxonomy): domain Eukaryota; kingdom Metazoa; phylum Chordata; class Amphibia; order Caudata; family Salamandridae; genus Pleurodeles; species Pleurodeles waltl. Next base: position 145,167,517 of record NC_090440.1, read on the forward strand.
GGCGTTGCACACCGTCGCGGTAGGCGGTCGTAGACCGCGGCACAATGCTGTATTGGTTAACAGTGGACCCTATGGGTCCCAGGAGCCAATGAACAGGTGCGCCGGCGGTGATGATGCGCACCGCCGCGGACGTCACCGCCATTTTCTAACTGTTCAATCACTAGATACCTGACCTTCGACAGGAGAGGACCTACACTGCTAGTGCTGCTGTGACCTCGGTCTGGAAGCGACGATGGCTGCTGCGTCTGGGGAAAGGGCCCCTGCCTTCACTGCACAGGAGTTGGAGAAACTAGTGGATGGGGTCCTCCCCCAGTACACGCTACTCTACGGTCCTCCAGACCAACAGGTTAGAACACAGGGAGCACGTTGTATGGGCTAGGCCTGGGTGGAGAGGGCTGGGTGGAAGAGGGAAGTGGGCAGAGTTGATTGAACATTAATGCATGCGAATGAATGGGCCACATGGCCAGAGTAGGGAGGGGGCCACTCACAACGACGGTGCAGTTGGTAATGACTGTTCCTCTTCCCTTGTGCATGTCATGTAGGTCAGCGCCCACCAGAAGAGGGACATCTGGCGTGCCATCGCCAAGGAGGTCCGGACCCTGGGGGCCCACCACAGACGGGGCACCCACTGCCAGAAGAGATGGGAGGACATTCGGCGCTGCAGCAAGAAGACGGCGGAGGCTCAGCTGGGGATGGCCTCCCAACATGGGATGGGTGCCCGTCGCACCATGACCCCCCTGATGTTCCGGATCCTGGTGGTGGCCTACCCGGAGTTGGATGGGCGCTTGAGGACATCACAGCAGACACAAGGGGGTGAGTACAACCTCATTCTGCGGACTTTGCGTGCAGTGGAGGTGTCTGGGTGGGGGAGGTGGGCTGTGGGTGTCCCTAGGCCAGGGCGAGTTAGGTAGGCAAGGCCCCTCCGTTATGTAGGCCATGTGGCACTCAACCCCACCTCAGCAGAGTGCCAAGTCGAGGTATATTTGCCCCTGTGGCATCCATGTGCGCAGATGTCCACCATTGCCATGTAGGCCATAACCCAGAAATTACGTGTACAGAGTGCAGGAGCACGGCGTAATGCAGGGGGCTGCTGCGTCTGTCTTGTCCGCCAACGGTAGCGGAATACCATGCACTAAAACTCTCGTTCTTCTGTCTCCCCCCCTTTTCCTGCTCTCCCTGTCCTTTTGTACATCAGCATCAACAGGCGGAGGTACAGTGGCACCGGAGCACGAGGGAGCTGCATCCCACATGGCCATGGAGGGCCACACCACGGACTCTGAATGCACCAGTGGGACGGAGGGCGAGGGGAGCTTCACATCAGCCACCGGATCACCAACCAGCGACACAGACTCGTCCGCCGATGGGAGCTCCCCTGTGGTGGCGGCACCATCTGTGCTCACCACTTCTACAGGTACAGCCACCACCTCCCCTACCAGCACCGCCCTCCCAGCAGCCCCTCAGCGTTCGCCTCGTGCCCGCTCACCCAGGAGGGTGGGCATCACCTTCGCCCCAGGCACCTCAGGCCCTGCCCCAGTCACCCCTGCTGCCCTCAGTGAGGAGGCCATTGACCTCCTCAGGTCACTCACTGTTGGGCAGTCTACCATTGTGAATGCCATTCAGGGTGTAGTACGAGAGTTACAACTCAGTAATGCATTCCTGGAGGGCATTCATTCTGGTCAGGCTGTCCTTCAGCGAACCCTGCAATCTCTGGCCTCAGCACTGATGGCAGCCATTGTCCCTGTGTCGAGCCTCCCCCCTCCAACTTCCTCCACCCAGACCCAATCCCCTGTACCCCAGCCCATCCCAAGCACACCTACAGACCAGCATGCACACAAGTCAACACCCAAAAGTAGCTCAAGCAAACATAGGCACCACACATCCCACAGGCACTCACACAAGCATCACACCCATACAGACACAGCAACATCCACTGTCTCCACTGTGTCCCCCTCCTCCTCTTCTCCCTCCTCCCTCCCAGTCTCGTCTACACACACACTTGCATGCACCACATCTACAGGCACCAGGAATCGCACCAGGATACCCAGCACCACAAGCTACTCACTTGCACTCACCACCTCCACAGCTATTTACACGTCCCCTGTGTCCTCTCCCAGTGTGTCTGTGACGCCCCCTCCCAAAGTACACAAACGCCAGCAATCACTCACCCAACATCCATCCACCTCACGACAGCCTCCTGTACCTGCACCTGCACCCAAAACAGCTAAAGTAACACCTCCTACAACCACCTCCTCTTCCTCCACTCCCAGACCCCCTCCAGCTACCCATCCCAGTGTTCGTCAGAAACTGTCCCTGTGTAAAATTGACCTTTTTGCACCCCCCCTTCCAATTCATCAGTCCCGTCGTAGCGCCTCAGCCAAAAAGCCTCCAATACCAGTGGTGCGTGTTCAGGGATTGTGGAGTGCACCGGCCACTAGGGCAGGCAGTAGGACCCGGAGCCTAGGCACTGGCAGCCCACCCCCTGTAAAGGCTCTAAAATTGGAGAGTGGACGACGGGACCGTGTTAAGACTCCTGGTGGGACAACAACTGACCTGGGTTTGGAGGGGATTGGAGAGTCAGCGGTGACTCCACCAAAGGTGGGGAAGGTCCAGAGGAAGTCTTGCCAGCCTGTTGTGAGTGTCACGGCGGAGAAGTGCACCATCATTTCCGGCGGTCCAGACACAACCGTCAGCACCGTTGTCACTGGTCCAGAGACCACCGCCAGAGTCACAGCCCAGGAGGGCCCAAGTATCGTCACTGGTCCAGAGACCGGGAGGGCCCAAGTATCGTCACTGGTCCAGAGAACACCGCCGGAGTCACAGCCCAGGAGGGCCCAAGTATTGTCACTGGTCCAGAGACCACCGCCGGAGTCACAGCCCAGGAGGGCCCAAGTATCGTCACTGGTCCAGAGACCACCGCCGGAGTCACAGCCCAGGAGGGCCCAAGTATCGTCACTGGTCCAGAGACCACCGCCGGAGTCACAGCACAGGAGGGACCAAGTATCGTCACTGGTCCTGAGTCCATGGCCGGAGTCACAGCCCAGGAGGGCCCAAGTATCGTCACTGGTCCAGAGACCACCGCCAGAGTCACAGCCCAGGAGGGCCCAAGTATTGTCACTGGTCCAGAGACCACCATCAGAGTTACAGCCCAGGAGGGCCCAAGTATCGTCACTGGTCCAGAGACCACCGCCAGAGTCACAGCCCAGGAGGGCCCCGGCTGCCACAGCCCCGCTGGGCAATGATGGAACGTCATGCCACACACCAATGCCCAGTGTAGAGATCGTCATGCCACACACCAATGCCCAGTGTAGGGAAATTCATGCCACACATCAATGTCCGTACCAGAACCGCTATGGCAAAGCACCGCTGAACAGGACAAAGACCGCCATGGTGATGACCGCTGAACAGGGCAAAGACCGCTATGGCAAAGCACCGCTGAATAGGGCAAATACCGCCATGGTGAAGACCGCTGAACAGGGCAAAGACCGCCATGGTGAAGACCACTGAACAGTGCAAAGACCGCTATGGCAAAGCACCGCTGAACAGGGCAAAGACCGCTATGGCAAAGCACCGCTGAGCAGGGCAAAGACCGCTATGGCAAAGCACCGCTGAACAGGGCAAAGACCGCCATGGTGAAGACCCCTGAACAGGGCAAAGACCGCTATGGCAAAGCACCGCTGAACAGGGCAAAGACCGCTATGGCAAAGCACCGCTGAACAGGGCAAAGACCGCCATGGTGAAGACCGCTGAACAGGGCAAAGACCGCTATGGCAAAGACCGCTATGGCAAAGCACCGCTGAACAGGGTAAAGACCGCCATAGTGAAGACCGCTGAACAGGGCAAAGACCGCTATGGCAAAGCACCGCTGAACAGGGCAAAGACCACCATGGTGAAGACCGCTGAACAGGGCAAAGACCGCTATGGCACAGCACCGCTGAACAGGGCAAAGACCACTATGGCAAAGCACCGCTGAACAGGGCAAAGACCGCCATGGTGAAGACCGCTGAACAGGGCAAAGACCGCTATGGCAAAGCACCGCTGAACAGGGCAGGCACCATGTAGGAATGAATGGACCGCCACATCAGGCATCCTTATCCCATGTGCAGCTGGGACAGTGACAGGACAGGAACTTTCACATGGAGACTCATCCAGTATGGGCACCAGTCCCACCCAGTACCAGTAGAGAACTGCAACTACTTGAGAGACTGTGGCTTTGCACTCCCCAGGATGGCACAGTGGGCAACCCACCCACTGTAGAGACTTGAGAGACTGTGGCTTTGCACTCCCCAGGATGGCACAGTGGGCAACCCACCCACTGTAGAGACTTGAGAGATTGTGGCTTTGCACTCCCCAGGATGCGTCAATGGGCATGGTGCCCCGTCGTGGATCTGGCTTCGCATTCATCTGGCTGAGGTGCCCCCCTTCCCTTCCCCCTGAGGTGCCTGTAGTATTTCTATCTGATGCCGGGCAGTGTTCTCTCCGATTGTGGTCAGGTGTCGTTTGTGGACTTCGGCCATGCATTTTTGGACTGTTGGTGCACTGACATTGTTGTGTACATATCTGCACTACTTCTCGTATTGTATATAATTATGAGTGATTTTCTAATATATATCAGTATATTTTTGTATGACATGTATATTGGCACATTATAATGTTTGACCGAATTTCGCATTGTGTTTTCATTCTTCCAGGGGGATTGTGGGTTGTTCTTGTGATTTTTGTGAATGCATTGGTGTGTATGTTGTGATATGCGAGGGTGGGGGTGGTGGTGTTTGGTTGGTGTCCCCCTAACTTTTGCCTCCCCGTGTCATAGGTGCAGTACTCACCAGTGTCTTCTGCGCCTACGTAGCTGTTGTTCGTAGAGGAGCAGAAAGACAAGGGCAGGGAGTATTTGCAGCTCTGGTTCCATGGAGTCGTCGTTCCTCGTGGGATGTGTTCAGGTGAGCGTTTTCCCATGGCAAAAGCTGTTTCCGCCGTGTTTTTGTCCACGGTGAATCCGCCCCGGAAAAGGTGGTCGGATTGGCGGGTTGTAATAGTGTGGGCGGTACATTGTCTCCCGCCTGTCTGTTGGCGGTAACTGCCGCGCTGTTTGTCTGTATCGCTGTGGCGGTCGGAGTGTTAAAGTGGCTGTCTTTGTTGGCGGTTTCCGCCAGGGTCATGATTCCCTTTTTTTGGCCGCCGGCCTGTTTGCGGTATTTCCGCAGCTTTAACACCGTCCGCCAGGGTTGTAATGACCACCTATATTTTTTAACCTCTGATATCTTAACAACTACTGAGCAGATTTACACTAAATCACAAAAAGCACAGTTTCTGGACAAAGAGCTGGCTTTTGCCAAATTTGGTGTAATTTCGTCTAGTGGTTTGGGCTGTAGTTGTGTTCAAAATCCCTCCTGGAAAATGCATGGGGAAAATGCATTTTAGGAACCCCCCCTTTTTCTTGGCCCCCACTTGAATGATCACCCTGAAACTTTCAAGACAACAGCTGAACAGACTGTAGTATAAAATTTAATGAGAATTCGTCAAGCAGCACCGAAGTTAATGGTAAACCAAAAATGCTCTTCCTGTGGAAACTAGGTCCTAACTATAACTACCTACTGTCGACCGCCAGTATGTAATACGTATATATAAAATAAATAAAAAAAAAAATATATATATATATATATATATACACATATCTTATATATATATACATATATATATAAAATTTCATAGGAAAATTGAACTGCTGAATGGAATTACGCTAAATTTGACAGAATTGCCAGCTATATCTTGGTTGAGAAAGCGTGTTTTGTGATTTAGTGTAAATCTGTCAAAAAGCCATCAAAAAGGAAAGGTTTAAAAAGTTTGTATATTTCACACCATATAGGATGTGCTAAACTGACAGATCTCAAGATGCAATCAGATTGATTGCCACCACACCAAGTGGTGGCAGCCATTTTAGGACTTTCGGACTCAGTCCCCTGTTCGCAAAATAGTATAAAAAACAATAAGGTAGGATCTTGCCTTGGAGCCTTACCTGGGTATTGTGAATTCAGCGCTTTTTATTGGCCCATTTTAGAATCAATGTATTACATTGGCTTTTAGCTGTTCCTCAAATACAATATCATTGGGATGATTACACCCCCTGCTCCTGTGATGATTTTTCCAGCCAGGATACCATCCACTTTATGTTCTTTTGTTGCCACTTTTCCTCTTTGCGACAACATTATATAGTGCCCCTCTTGAGATTTAAAGGTTTTTAATCAAGCAAAGCCTGCGCTAATGTATTTGCGAATGCTGGAGTCCCCTATCCAGGTGGCCAAGTTTTTGGTGGGGGCTGTGAGAGTCAGAAAAATATATTGTGGGGCTGTTGTTGAATAATTCATTTATTTTTTTAAATGTCAGGTAGAGGATGAGATTTTAAAATTGTATGATTTTTTATAATTGTTTTTTTCCTTTTATAGAGGATTCAAAATGTATTTATTGATGATAAGATGTATTTTAAGTGAGTTTTTTGATTCTTCTTATTGATTTTATGTTTTATTGATGGTACAAGGACTGTGCTTATTCTTTTTATGGATTGTTTCTAATCCAAAATAAAGAGATAAAGACAGAAAGAAATAGGGGGAAGGATATGGATACCCTGCCCTTCTAGGCTTTGGCCCCAGAGGTACCCCCTGAGGCTAAAAGCATATTTTATTTTTTAATTTTATTGCAAATTCACAGATAATGTTCCGTAACATATATATATATATTTTTTTAAAGGCAGGCTCCCTTCTTTTCTTAAAAAAAACAGGCTGAGCCAGGGCCTGTGGGGGATGGCACAATATAATGTACAGGGGAAGGGGGCTTGTGGTCCCCTCACCTAGCTATTTCCGATTCCCGAGGACACCATCCTCTGGGGCTGAATGATTAAAAAAAAGGGCAGGGGCATGTGGCATGCATCCCCGAGCCTCAGGGAAGCCCTGGGGACCCTATCCCCTGGGGTATTCATTCATACAAAGGGGAGAGGGCCATCCAGCATCTCTTCCCAAAGCCTCTCCCATCCCCCCGGGCTGCTTGTTGTTTTGGGAACGGAGGTTTAAACCTACTCCCTGAGCCAATGACGGTCTCCGGGTATCCAATCCCCTGGAGACAAGTCAAGCAGTGTACAGGGGACCCCATCCCCAGGGACACTGGATTTCCTGATTGAGAGAGTGTGGGCATACCCGGTGCCATAGCTGCCAGAATGAGAAGGTGAGCGACTCTGCACCATTTTGATGGGGTTTTCAAGCTCTTCAGCTTTTTAGTCCTTGTCCTTTCAAGCTCTTTGGCTTTTTAAACCTTGCCCTTTCCTACACTGGGGAGTATGGCAAGGTGCTGAAATGGTTTATCAACTGTATAAAAGATCTTACAAAAAACATTTCTATGAACCCCATTAAATCTTGCTTTATGCCTGTGGACAAATGGGTACCACAGGGATCCACACTTAGCCTTATGTTATTTGGGCCCATATTTATACTTTTTGACGCAAAACTGCGCTAACGCAGTTTTGCGCCAAAAAAATTAGCGCCGGCTAACGCCATTCTGAAGCGCCATACGGGCGCCGTATTTATTGAATGGCGTTAGCCGGCGTTAGCCGACCGGCGCTGCCAGGTGTGCGTGAAAAAAAACTACGTACACCAGGCAGCGCCGGCGTAGGGAAAAATGGCGTTTGGGCGTCCCAAAATGGGGCAAGTCAGGCTGAGGCAAAAAAATCGTCTTAACCCGATTTGCGCCATTTTTTGGGGGCGCCCAGACGCCATTAACATGACTCATGTCTTAGCAAAGACAGGAGTCATGCCCCCTTGCCCAATGGCCATGCCCAGGTGACTTATGTCCCCTGGGCATGGTCATTGGGCATAGTGGCATGTAGGGGGGCACAAATCAGGCCCCCCTATGCCACAAAAAAAAATTAAAAAAATACTTACCACAACTTACCTTTTCTTCCCTGGGATGGGTCCCTCCATCCTTGGGTGTCCTCCTGGGGTGGGCAAGGATGGCAGGGGGTGTCCCTGGGGGCAGGGGAGGGCACCTCTGGGCTCATTCTGAGCCCACAGGTCCCTTAACACCTGCCCTGACCCAGGCGTTAAAAAGAGGCGCAAATGCGGGGTTTTTTGCCCCGCCCACTCCCGGGCGTCATTTTTGCCCGGGAGTATAAATACCACGCACATGCCTGGGAGTCATTTTTTAAGACGGGAACGCCTACCTTGCATCTCATTAACGCAAGGAAGGTGTTCACGCCAAAAAATGACGCTAACTCCATGAACTTTGGCGCTAGACGCGTCTAACGCCAAAGTATAAATATGGAGTTAGTTTTGCGTCGAATTTGCGTCGAAAAAAACGACGCAAATTCGGCGCAAACGGAGTATAAATATGCCCCTAAACGTCTATGCTGCCCCTCTGGCACAGTTAATTAAAGCATGTGGTTCGGAGGCAATCTCATACTCTGATGACACACAATTGGTCACCTCTTTTGGTCAGGACCTACCAGGAGTTAAATCTCGCTTCTCTGACTGTATGAGGAAGATAGCGCACAGGGTGTCTGGTAACTGTCTACAGCTGAAAGGAGAAAAAACTGAGATACTCTTATTTAGCAAAGCTCAGGATTTATGGAAGCTGGATTGGTGGCTTTCTGAATTTGGGCCAACCCTGCCCCAAAGCAAGTAGCAAAACACCTGGGTGTAAAGTTGAATCTTAGTCACAGATCTAATATTTGTGGAACCTGCTTTGCCATCATGAGATTATTGAAAAAAGCTGTTCCTTGGTCCCCTTAAAAAAAACTCTTGTGCAAGCCTTAATCAGAACTAATTTAAACTATGACAATGCTTTATTGGTTGCTGCAAAGGAGACTTTGTTGTCGAAGTTACAAGAGGTACAGAATACAGCAGCTACACTTGTTTGGAATGTTCCATCTAGATCCTCTTCTGCTCCAATTCTGAACGTTTTGCTTTGGTTACCCATCAGAAAAAGACTCATCTTTAAGATATGTTGTCTCACACATATTAGTCATTTAATGGAAGTGCTCCATCTTACCTGCAAAACAGGCGCAGAAAACATAACCCTACCAGAATGTTAAGATCTAAAGACAGAGCCCCTCATTAAGACTTCAGCGGACGGAAAAGACCGCCCATCAAAGTCCCGCAGTCGGGTTACCGCCAGTGCGGTCTCCTTCCTGCGGCCCTTATTAAGAGTTTCCCGCTGGGTCAGCAGGCAGAAACAGAGTTTCCGCCCACTGGCCCAGCAGGAAACAGCCCACAATATTGACGCCAGCTCATAATAGACCCTGTCTTAAGGCTGCCAGGGTCATAATGAGGGGCACAGTCTTTTAGCAAATTCAGTGAATTTGCACTGCCAGATACAGGGAAGGATTGTCCTCCTATCTTTCTCGCTTCCACTGGAATAAACTACTTTTGCATATTCGATTATGCCCGGAATTTGGAAAATTCTAAAGCTTTTAAAGAGATGGCTATTCTTGTCAAATGGTCTAGTTCAGTTGCTGTTGCTTGTCTGTATCAGCCTAGCGCTGATATATCCCTACGGGGATGATTCATTTTGACCTATATCAAATGGGGTTAACAACATAACATAACACAGGGAATGGGCCTCTTTGAACCACATTATTATCACATCATCAGTTTAACGGCACCTACGATGCCCCAGTTACTAGTAATTTTAAGGCAGAAAGCAGTCTGCGAATCATTCAAATTGAGCTTGCACTTGGGTGCAAAGATGTTTCATTATGCAAACCGATTACATAATAAAGTTAATGATAAGCGACGGTATGACCTTTTATGTTAAATATTTTTTGGGCTGGTGTATGCCAAGGGTGTATTCTATTCATTTGCTTGGTGTAACCTCAAGACATAAATGGGGTCAATTTTTCAAACTCTCAGGTTACTGTAGGATTACACTAAATACCCACTAGGATACTGCTATCATCCAAATGTCTTTTACCGGTGCGTACTTAAACCACAGATTGCATTATAATAATAAACATAAACGTGTTCTTACTACATCAGAATCAAATGCGTGGATTGATTACAAAGCAGCTGCTTTCCTGGAACATATTCCTCCTCGAAAGGCTCTTGCAGGTTGTTTCCCTGCGATCAAGGAATCCTTAGGGACTTCCCCAGCTACCAACGGATATTAATGACTGTGGCATTTGATTATAGCTCGTACCTGCAGCTTTGTATTGCAGCCAACGAAGCTGGAACAAGGGACTTATTCCCAAGTCACCCATGTTTTTTTTTTAAACTAGAGACGTAAAAAGCCTAAACCACGAATGACAAGTTTGCATCAGCATAAACAGGAGAACCTAGAAATGCTCTGTCACTGGTAACATAGAACGGTCAGTTACAGAGACAACACGCTTTAAAAATACACATGCACTGCTATTAGTAAGTGAATTCTTTTCTAAGCGGTTTAACAACGATATTAGGAAATAAAAAACGTGTTTAAAACACTGCAAAACGTGTCCCTTGTAGACTGAAAAGGAACGTTAATATTTCAGTTCAACAATTACAGAATGATGTATTGGTCAGAGAAAAAATAATAAAAAGCAACATTGAAAGATAAATAATTAGAATCCTAGCCTGAGCGTATCCTTGCCTGTGGTGACTGCAAAACAGTGCGCGAACGCCATTAATTCAAGGAAGTTGGCAACTGTTTTTATAAGGCTCGTTCGTCTTCAAAATACGTTTTAATATTAAATCCAATATTGAAGTGCAATCTTGAGCGATGCAAACACATAAGGAAGCGTTTTATGTTTTTTGTATAGCAAGCAATGAACATTGAACAAATGGGGCCCAGCGGCCATAGCTGCCGGCCTTAAATTGGTAAACCATGTAAGAGTCTCACCCACGTCTCGACATCCGTGCCATATCAATCTAATCTCATGTAACGCATTCTCTGGTGCCTATGTCGAGCCATCTGATGCCCTTTGTCCAAGTTCGTGCTAAACAAAAACTCCAAAAAAGAAACAACGTTTCTGAAACTGAAGGGTCAAAATGGAAGTAGGGAGTACTACAGTACTGAGTTTGCGAAAGTTTTTCTACTTAGCCATCCAAATATGCATCACTACAGGCCCAAGAGGTGTAGTTTAGTCCCATTATCCAGTCAGTTAGAGATGTCTATTCAAGCTGCTATCAAAGGCCGAAACTGTATTAAGATTGTTGGCAGCCAAACTGTCTCATTTACTGATGAATCGTTTTTGGTTACCGGTCTGCGAGCCAACAAACTAACAGAGAGAGACAGCCAATGGTCTGGCTTGGCTCTACGTGTCCATGCATGAGCCGAGTCGTGAAACTGACTGGCACATAAATCGTACAACAAACATTATATAAAGTATGACAACGTGTCTTCAAAACTCAAACCAGTTGAACCTTAGAACATCAGATTTCTAGCACTGCGTTGAAAGGCATTTATTAAAAGTGGTAGTTTTTAAACTTGAACTTAAAAAACATACCTGCTTCATCCTCCTGTCCCACACCTTGATGACAATGCCATTGATAACGTGTCCCTTTATGATAATTTATTACACTTCAGGACTCGTTTTAGGCCAATGAATCTTTTGACCCAGTTGAGAGACACCTTAGGACAAGATAGCTAATCAATATGTCAATCAATACATCAATAATGTCATCAATATTTATTACTACAATGCATTTTACTTTAGTCAAAGACATTAATCAACTCAAGACACCACCATGACCTTGCAGTCATGAATAACCACACCAGTTTAGTAGAATTTTATGAGTTTTATTCCCTATTAGTTACAATTCTAAAAGCAGATGTGTTAATCTCAAAACCAAGAAACAAAATGGCCGGGTCACAATATGGCAACTCTGTTAAAATTTAATTAAGGTGAGAATCACAAACATCAAAACATAACATGGCGTGAACATAGATCAACATTAGCAGAGTGTCATTAACGCGTCAGTTGAACATAGCATAGATTCAGTTGTTTGTCTATTTGCGTCAGCTTAGTGAACATCTGTCCTAACCACTGATTAGCATTGGCATGTTGGGCTTCATGCAAAACAATTTAGAACAACAATTTGGAAAACATCTAACTATGGTCTCTGTCAAAAGTAAGCAGTTGGTACCTAGAAAGGAAAAGCAAACAGACAAATCACAATTTCATTGTCATAGTTACCCTCCAAGGTTTAGGTCAGCACTCAGGATCAGTCTTCGTCTTCAGGACATCAGTTAATTCGCCATCAGTCAAAGGTCAGCTCTGGGGTAAAAAGGGGCACTTCCCTCATAAGGAGGCAAAGTGTAAAATGGGCAATCTAAGGATAAGGATGGTTTTAAGTAATCCAATAAGTCACCAAACAGAGTGACAAAGTTTCTGGATAAAATCAATAGCATTCCCTAACCCACCTAGTCTAATTTACTTCCTGGTGACAGGGTTTTTTATCCCTTTTTCATTGTACATTCCCCTAAAATTTAATTGGCTAAGGGGTTGCACCCCACTATCTCTACCCAATTAGAAAACAGATTATGTCATTAGTCTTTCACCCCACATTAGTTCACAGATCTCTTATTGGTCCATATGATTGACGTCTTCAGAGGTAGCGCGTCCGGTATGACTTCATCCTTCTGTAATTCTTTGCACATCTTTTGGTCAGTAGCTCCATTGTCCGTACCGGTTTGAATAACCTTGTACATTATACTAACCTACACTTGCCTTTTAACTAAACATTTCTACAAGCAATATGAATTTCATGAGAACGGATCCACTATAGTAACATTCAGCTTCTAGTTGAAGAAAACAAGAGGTCATGTCCTTTTGCTAGTCAGCACACTGCACGTTTAGAAAACACATTTAATATGAGAGCCAGGCAGCTAAGGTTCGGCTCATGCTAACTTAAGGCATACAAGATTTATTTAGCACATCTTTAAAACAATCATTAATAATTAGTATAAAACTATTCTTTAATACGAATTTTCATAAGCATTAATCGTTTTCATTAATCCCCGTATACACTGGTGGCCACTCCCGTGGTCACATTTCAAGTGCACATTTAAGCAAAAACACATTTTATAGTTTCTATGCGGTATTATCACACACTAATTCATAAACATTTCATGTTAATATAGATTTTGTAAACTACGCTCTCTCACCATTAACAAACTAAAGCAAGTCAGTCGTCATGTGAACTCTGTGTGTGGCCGAGATCTATACAGGTATCAACACTATGGTCTATATACATCAAACACAAGAGAGGTTTTTTCACAGCACATATCCTGAACTAAATACTTCAAAGTGCTCTCATGTGATATACATTGTCTAGCCTCACATAAAGTATTTGTCTAGCCTCAAACCACTGGATGAAGTGGAGAATCCGGGTCCGTTCCCAGTGTTCTACTCTCACATTGCACATGTAAGCAACTATTTTTTTTTATCTATTTTTCACTCCTGTTTCACATCAAAAGTGGTGGCTTGTCTTTAATTATTCGTGTAAGAAGCTACATCAAAGCTTGGCTCGTTTTGAGCTGGAAAGCCCAAGAGATGGGTGAGACTAAGAAATACAATAGGCCCAGGTAAGAATATAAAAGTAACTCCCAATACAGAATCTGATAGATAACAAAGTGGACACCGTTTGCAGAACAGGACAGTTTAAAACGTTTTCAAACATACAGCTTAGGTGTTTTACAAAGTATAGAACGCTACACAGATTTGTGCTTGTTGGGGGCAATATTTGTGCTACTGTCAGGGAAATCAACAGTAAAAAACAGCCCCTCAAACCATCAAACAAGCCCACAGACAACAAAGTAACCACCCCATGCACTAACCTGCCAGACCAGCCATTCAGGTAATGTCAGATAACTCTGTAGGCTATTTAATCCTGTCCAAAATGACCTCGCATCAGGCATCATGCTTGAGCCTTCAGTGGCTTTCCCAACTCTAGTTGTGGTACTTGTGGTACACATTTTCCTCCAAAAATGGCTGCTGCATGAATTGTGGGACCTGATTCCGCAGGAAACTAATTTGGCTGCCTATTTGTTGTTACTATGATTTTTGGACACACCCCCAAATAAGGGTCCATTTCGAGAAATCAAAGTTTCTTCATAGGGTGTGGGGCATTTAAAAGTTTTTTGGGTTTGACACTGCCACGGTTTCAATGGAAGCTCCATACAGAATGGCCACTTTGGAGGATCTGTCTATGCCAGGTCCACTAAAAGTGTGGTTCCCATGTCAACACTGGCAACTGGTCTGTCATTGGAAACTACACCTTCCCCTACTCTCTAAATGAAGTGGAGGACGTAAGAAGTTAGCAGGAAAAAAGGCAGTTACCACATTATATTTTGGCACTAAATGCCCCCAAAATGTATTTTAATGGCAAAGTCACTATACAATAATACATTTCTTGTAGAACAATCTGGGTTGAACAGGAACGCGTAGGCAAATAAAGGCACAGACCAGTTTGGATTGATGTGTCTGCTCCAAAGTTGTTAAAACATGAAGACTATGTCACAGCACACAGTAAACGTTTTTGCACTGTAATTGTTCCTTGAACTAACATCAGTAGAGCTAGGATGGGTTTATGTGCATGATGTGGACGTTTTTGCTAATCTTCCTAACAACCATGTCTAATTTGAGCCTGCTGTTTCCGGTGTGGGCACCGGCACTTATTTTTGAGGCCCGGCACTTATTTTTTGCATCAGGCATTTGCTGCGAGCAAAAGACACCTATGGGAATGATGGAGGAAGAGAAAAACGAGAAAGCGTCACAAAAGAACAAAACAGAAAGCTGCAAGAGTGAGTTGAAGGGACAGAGAGTTGCTGTAAATGGATTTAAGAGGCCAGAGATGGCTTGAGGATTACGCTGCCTCAGTATTCTGTGCGCGCACATTTAATTGCAGCAGCCGCAAGTTTCAAAGGAGAGCTTTGGGCACCCAGGCTGTTTTTATTTACAAATTAACCACTGGCTAAAAAGTACATGAATTGGTCATAAATGTTGAAATTTGTATATTTGATGCTGATGAGAGGTTGTTTGAATGTCGCAGACACTGGGGACATTGCGTAGGGAGTAATTTAGGGCTTTTGAATTCAAAATCAAATCAATTTAGATCCATTGCAATTTACATTAGAGGCCATCCATGCAAGATTACTACCAGTGACAATACCAGCATCAGACAAAGTTGCCAGCAGTGATGTGGAAATGGCTTTATCTAATCAGAATCCTTTTACAGGCATAATACATGATAGCCACAGCTGAAATGCCCCGGGTACCATGGGAATTTTTAAGAATACATCTCCCCAGCGCCTCATGATTTTCAGAAAACTGTTAGCTTCAAATATATTTCCGAAATTCAGACATTTGTCTATAAACATCAGCTACGCTTCTGAGTTCTGAAAAATGCACATGTTTTCGTCTCAAATATATTGTTCACAAATTCGGGATACATACATTTCAATTAAGCAAATGCGTTTACTTTGGTAGGCTGAGGAGCACACACATGAGCTACTTACAGATAGCAGTAGAGCTACCTGTAGCCCAGAAGCTATTCGTTGGAGAAGCCTGCTATAGATATTACACTCATTGGGAAGCAGAATTATCATGATTATGTACAAATAATTTTGATGTTCAGTAAAGGTTTCTTTTGATTTAAAATATTTCTTATGGAGTTAACGGCAAAGGCCTCTTAAAATGGACTTTACAGTTAAAGTGCGTCCTTAAGTGAAAAGTAAAACATCTCTGCTTCCCTCGAAAACATGTACCATGGATTGGAGCATCCTGTTTGGTATTTTTAACTCCCTAAATGTCCATTCTATATAGTGCTAAAATGTACCTGTGGCATAAAAGATTAAGGGCCAGATGTTCCAAAGGGTTTTACCCATTCTGCATCTATTGGAAAATGTGTTTGTACATATGGCCCTAAATTTCACACAAGGACTGCAGTGAACCCGCATATGTGTTTAGACAATATATTTGTCTAGGAGCACCTCAGTGCTTTGTGTGGGCTACAGTTTGCACTGCGGTAACACATGACAATGAAAAGTGTCTTTGCCATGGAGGAAAACTATTGTGATACTATTACTATGTCACCCCTAAAGGATATTTTGTAAGCGCATAAGGCAGCGTATGTTATTTATAAGAAGTGCACACTCTATAATTAAAATCATGCCTTCACATTGGCTGAAGGCCTAAAAGCTATATAATTGAGTAAATCAAATTACATTTTCCATAGGATAGCCTTAGGTGTGGGCATGGACGTCAATTCACCGAAATACCAGGGGTAGCAGAAGTGACATCACACGCCCTTTGACCTCCACTTTCACTCATACATATACAAACAAATTCACACTTACATACACTCTCACAAACAGACTCTCAATCACAAACACGCACACAACATACATTTAAAGGCATTTTTTACTTACCTCAGCTGCCATGGAAGGGCACATTCCAGCTAAATATACTCCTTTTTTTATTACACTAATAGTGACTAATATATTATTATTAATTGTTCATGTAATTCAACATTAACAGAAAACAAAGAGAGTGGAGCCTTAACTGACATCCTTAAGAAGGAGCTGCCACAGTATTCCTAGCACTGAAATTCCCAACTCTGAGGCCAGGGATTGCAAAGGAAATTCCAGGGGTAACAAAGAGCAAGCCAGGGGTCGTAGCTGCAACCCCTGGCAACCCCTAAGTGAGGTCCATGGGTGTGAGTGATATTTTATGTTATATTTCCACCTGGACATGGTTGCAAAGTCTTTCAAAGGTATTCTCAAATCCGAGTCAATGTTGAAATTCTGATTTTGATAATTTAGAAGGAAAAGTAATATAGAAATATACTTTAGGCTACATGAACCAGAAGTGGGTTCAGGCCAATTCAGTCATTAATTTCACATCCAGAGGAGGAATACACATTTTTCCAAAGGGGTAATATTCATTCTTATCTGAGGCAGTTAATGACCCTGGCTCAAAAAACAATGGCTTGCTTCTCAGCTCAGTTATTAAAAGGAGGTTTTACCTCCTGACTACGTTGTAGTAACTAGTTACGACCATGTAATCGCTGGTGGAAAGGGGGGTCGTAATCCCCAGGAAAGCACTGTTTGCAGCAGTGCCCAGGTGGATTGGGACCGCCAGCCCCTCCAGTGGAGGAGAAGTGGCGGTGCTGGAGGTCCGACCGTGGCGCAACCAACACGGTCGTAATGTGGCTGTCGGACCGCCATGTTGGCAGCATTCTGACCGCCACCGCAGCCCTGGCTGTCTTAAGATTGCCAGGGTCATCATGATGGGCACAGTCTTTTAGCAAATTCAGTGAATTTGCACTGCCAGATACAGGGAGGGATTGTTCTCCTATCTTTCTCGCTTCCACTAGAATAAACTACTATTGCATATTCGATTATGCTCGGAATTTAGAAAATTCAAAAACTTTTAAAGAGATGGCTATTCTAGTCAAATAGTTTAGCTCAGTTGCTGTTGCTTGTCTGTATCAGCCTAGCACTGATATATACCTATGGGGATGATTAATTTTGACCTATATCAAATGGGGTTAAGATCATAACATAACACAGGGAATGGGCCACTTTGAACCACATTATCACATATCAGTTTAACTGCACCTACAATGCCCCAGTTACTAGTGATTTTAAGGCAGAAAGCAGTCTGCAAATCATTCAAATTGAGCTTGCATTGGGGTGCAAAGATGTTACATTATTGTTAGACTTTTCATCCTTGGCGTGGTGTCCCTTAACTTTATGCCTCTGTTTCCCAGGTTGTTGATGTGTGCTGGACTCTGTTTTTGCTGTTTTTGTTACTCTGGGCACTTTACCACTGCTAACCAGTGCTAAAGTGCAAGTGCTCCTATACAAAATGTGTATGTAATTGGTTGATCCATGACTGGCATATTTGATTTACTAGTAAGTCCCTTGTAAAGTGCACTAGAGGTGCCCAGGGCCTGTAAACCAAATGCTACTAGTGGGCCTGCAGCACTGGTTGTACCATCCACCTAAGTAGCTCTGTAATCATGTCTCAGACCTGCTACTGCAGTGTCTGTGTGTGCAGTTTTTAACTGTAAATTCGACTTGGCAAGGGCACCCACTTGCCAAGCCTAAACCTTTTCTTTTCTTACAGGTAAGGCACTCCTAAGGTAGGCCCTAGGTAGCCCCAAGGGCAGGACGCAGTGTATGGTTAAGGTAGGATATATAGTAATGTGTTTTATGTGTCCTAACAGTGAAATATTGCTCAATTTGTTTTTCACTGTTACGAGGCCTGTCCCTCCCATAGGTTAACATAGGGGCTACCTTTAAATATGATTAACGTGTAGATTCCCTTTGAGAGCGGACAGACATGTGGAGTTTGGGGTCTCTGAGCTCACAAATTAACAATACATCTTTTAGTAAAGTTGATTTTAAGATTTTGTGTTTGACAATGACACTTTTAGAAAGTGAGCATTTTCTTGCCTAAACCATTTCTCTGACTCTGCCTTTTGTAGATTCCCTGTCTGGGTCAGTTTGACAGTTGTGCTGGTTGCAGCTCTCACTAGACAGTGACACAAAGGGAGCTGGGGTGTAGTCTGCATTTCCTGATGAGCCATCTGTACTAGGAGGGGAGGAGTGGTCACTCACACCTGAAAGGGCTGTGCCTGCCCTCACACAATGCAGTCTCCAACCCCCTGGTGTGTCTCTCAGGCCTGGCCTGGGCAAGGCAGGATTTCACAAATAAGAGAGACTTTTCTTTGAAATAAGCCTACTTCAGAGGGCAAAATGGGTAAAAGAAGGGCTCCCAAAACCACAGTCTTTAGAACACATCTGGAAACCAAGAGGAACCTCTGCCTGGAGAAGAGCTGAAGAGATGAGGAAGAAGAGCTGCCCTGCCTGTGACTGTGCTTTGTGGAGCTATCCTGCAGTTGCTGCTTCTGCCTGTGCTAGAGGACAAAGATTGGACTTTGTGTTGCCTTCCTTCTTGAGAAGAAGTCTCCAAGGGCTGGATTTAGAGCTTGCCTCCTGTTGTTTGAAGTCTCAGGGACAGCAAATGCTTCTCTCTGCCAGCACCTGGAGACTCTGGAGAGACTCCTACTCTGCCAAGTGGTGCCCATCCAGTTCCTGGGACCCTGAAAGGAGAAGCTGGCAGCCCAAGAGTGAGAAATCCACGCATAGACTGCTGTGTGGAGAAAAGATCGATGCAACTCCGATCTGCGGCTGAAAACTCGATGTGCTGCTGGCTTCGCGACTGAAAATCGACGCTCGCCTACAATGCGACTGGAAGATCGACACCCGCGGCTGGAGAAACGACGCACAGCATCGCTGACGGAGGCTGGTGAGATCGCAACCTGCACTGCGTTTTTTTGGACCATCATGCGGCTGAATTTCTGATGCAAACACCACTGGGAGTGTAAAAAGTATGCAAGGCCTGCCCGGACCCGAGAGTGCTGACCGGATCGACGCATCACTGTCCTGTGGAGAGAAGAAACGACGCTAACCAACCCGACTAAAGGAGAAACGACACAAGGTCTCGTGAGTGAGTGAAATTGACACATCGCAAGCCCTTTTTGATGCGCACTCATCCTTCCGGGGTTATTTTTGACGCACCCAAGGTAAATTTTTAACGCTAACAGCGTTAACATTGTGTTTAAAATATCATGAAGACTCATTTTGGTTTTTAATTGATAACTTGACTTGTGTACTGTGGATTTTTGTTGTTTTGGTCTTGTCTTGTTTAGATAAATATTTTCTATTTCTCCAAACCTGTGTTGTGTCATTTTGTAGTGTTTTCATTGAGTAACTGTGTGTGTTGGTACAAATACTTTACATCTAGCACTCTGAAGTTAAGCCTACTGCTCATGCCAAGTTACCAAGGGGGTAAGCAAGGGTTAGCTAAGTTAGGGTTTTACACTGACTAGAGTGAGGGTCCTTGCTTGGACAGGAGGTAACCTGACTGCCAACCAAAGACCCCCATTTCTAACAATTATGTAAACCGATTACATAATAAAGTTAATGATAAGGGACGGTATGACCTTTTATGTATAATATTTTTTGGGCTGGTGTATGCTAGGGGTGTATTTTATTCATTTGCGTGGTAGAACCTCAAGACATAAATGGGGTAAACTTTTCAAACTCTCAGGTTACTGTAGGATTACACTAAATACCCTCTAGGATACTGTTATCATCCAAATGTCTTTTACCGGTGCGTACTTAAACCACAGATTGCATTATAATAATAAACATAAACGTGTTCTTACCACATCAGAATCAAGGGCCAGATGTAGGAAACGTTTAGCGAGTCGCAAACGGCAAAAATTGCCGTTTGCGACTCGTTAAACGCGTTTCCCAATGCAGAAATGCATATTGCGAGTCGGTACCGACTCGCAATATGCATTTCAGAATCGCAAATAGGAAGGGGTGTTCCCTTCCTATTTGCAAGTCTGAGTGGTATGTAATACCATTTGCGACCGCGTACGCGGTCGCAAATGGTATCGCAGTTACCATCCACTTCAAGTGGATGGTAACCCACTCGCAAATTGGAAGGAGTCCCCATGGGACCCCTTCCACTTTGTGAATGGACCCAAAAATATTTTTTCAGGGCAGGGAGTGGTCCAAGGGACCACTCCCTGCCCTGAAAAAATACAGAAACTAAAGGTTTCGTTTTTTTTTTTAAGTGCAGCTCGTTTTCCTTTAAGGAAAACGGGCTACACCTAAAAAAAAAAAAACTGCTTTATTGAAAGCAGTCACGAACAAGGAGGTCTGCTGACGACAGCAGGCCTCCATGTTTGCGAGTGCCTATACTCGCTATGGGGCCGCAATTTGCGACCCACCTCATGAATATTAATGAGGTGGGTCATTGCGACCCCATAGCGAGTCGCAGTTGGTGTCTGAGACACCGTACTGCATACCAATTTGCGACTTGCAAATTGCGAGTCGCAGGTACTCGTAATTTGCAAGTCGCAAATTGGCGTTTTGCTACATCTGGCCCCAAGTGCGTGGATTGATTACAAAGCAGCTGCTTTCCTGGAACATATTCCTCCTCGAAAGGCTCTTGCAGATTGTTTACCTGAGATCAAGGAATCCTTAGGGAGTTTCCCAGCTACCGACGGATATTAATGACTGTGGCATTTGATCATATCTCGTACCTGCAGCTTTGTATTGCAGCCAACGAAGCTGGAACAAGGGACTTATTCCCAAGACACCCATGGCTTTTTTTAAACTAGAGACGTAAAAAGCCTAAAACACGAATGACAAGTTTGCATCAGCATAAACAGGAGAACCTAGAAATGCTCTGTCACTGGTAACACAGAACGGTGAGTTACAGAGACATCACGCTTTAAAAATACACATGCACTGCTTTTACTGAGTGTATTTTTTTCTAAGCGGTTTAACAACGATATTAGGAAATAAAAAACGTGTTTAAAACACAGCAAAACGTGTCACTTGTAGAATGAAAAGGAACATTAATATTTCATTTCAACAATTACAGAATGATGTATTGGTCAGAGATAAAATAATAAAAAGCAACAGTGAAAGATAAATAATTAGAATCCAAGCTTGAGCATATCCTTGCCTGTGGTGACTGCAAAACAGTGCACGAACGCCATTAATTCAATTCCAAGGAAGTGGGCAACTGTTTTTATATGGCTCGTTAGTCTTCAAAATACGTTTTAATATTAAATCCAATATTGAAGTGCAATCTT
Source organism: Pleurodeles waltl (assembly GCF_031143425.1). Lineage (NCBI taxonomy): Eukaryota > Metazoa > Chordata > Amphibia > Caudata > Salamandridae > Pleurodeles > Pleurodeles waltl. Next base: position 145,189,158 of record NC_090440.1, read on the forward strand.
GAGCGATGCAAACACATAAGGACGCGTTTTATGTTTTTTGTATAGCAAGCAATGAACATTGAACAAATGGGGCCCAGCGGCCATAGCTGCCGGCCTTAAATTGGTAACCGTGTAAGAGTCTCACCAACGTCTCGACATCCGTGCCATATCAATCTAATCTCATTTAACGCATTCTCTGGTGCCTATGTCGAGCCATCTGATGCCCTTGGTCCAAGTTCGCGCAAAACAAAAGCTCCAAAAAAGAAACAACATTTCTGAAACTGAAGGGTTAAAATGGAAGTAGGGAGTACTACAGTACTTCGAGTTTGTGAAAGTTTCTCTACTTAGCCATCCAAATGTGCATCACTACAGGCCCAGAAGGTATAGTTTAGACCCATTATCCAGTCAGTTAGAGATGTCTATTGAAGCTGCTATCAAAGGCCGAAACTGTATTAAGATTGTTGGCAGCCAAACTGTCTCATTTACTGATGAATCGTTTTTGGTTACCGGTCTGGGAGCCAACAAACTAACAGAGAGAGCCAGCCAATGGTCTGGCTTGGCTCTAGGTGTCCATGCACGAGCAGAGTTGCGAAGCTGATTGGCACATAAATCGTACAAGAAACATTATATAAAGTATGACAACGTGTTTTCAAAACTCAAACCAGTTGAAGAAGTATTTCACCCTAGAACATCAGATTTCTAGCACTGTGTTGAAATGCATTTATTAAAAGTGGTAGTTTGAACTTAAAAAAACATACCTGCTTCATCCTCCTGTCCCACACCTTGATGACAATGCCATTAATAAAGTAAGGCAAGTCAGCCGTCGTGCACTCTGTGTGTGGCCGAAATCTATACAGGTATCAACACTATAGTCTATTTACATCAAACACAAGAGAGATTTTTTCACAGCACATATCCAGAACTAAATACTTCAAAGTGCTCTCATGTGATATACATTATTTGTCAAGCCTCACATAAAGTATTTGTCTAGCCTCACACCACTGCATGAAGTGGAGAATCCGGGAATGATCCCAGTGTTTTGCTCTCACATTGCGCATGTCAGCAGCTAGTTTGTTATCTCTTTCTCCCTCCTGTTTCGCATCAAAAGTGGTGGCTTGCCTTTAATTATTGGTGTAAGAATCTACATGAAAGCTTGGCTCGTTTTGAGCTGGAGAGCCCAAGAGATGGGTGAGACTAAGAAATACAATAGGCCAAGTAAGAATATAAAAGTGACCCCCATTAAAAAATCAGATAGCTAAAAAAGTGGAAACTGTTTGCAAATCAGGACAGTTTAAAACGTTTTAAAACATACTGCTTAGGTGTTTTACAAGGTATAGGACGCTACATGGATTTGTGCTACTATCAGGGAAATCAACAGTAAAAAACAGCCCCTCAAACCATCAAACAAGCCCATAGACAGCAAATAAACCACTCTGCGCACTAACCTGTCAGACCAACCGATCAGGTAATGTTAGATTACTCTATAGGCTATTTGATCCTGCCCAAAATCACCTTGTGCTAATACCAGGGAAGTCAACAGTAAAAACAGCCCCTCAGACCGTCAAAGAAGCCCACAGACAACAAAGTAACCACCGCACACAGTAACTTGCCAGACCAGCCATTCACGTACTGTCAGATAACTTTGCAGGCTATTTAATCCCGTCCAAAATGACCTCGCATCAGACATCATGCTTGAGCCTTCAGTTGCTTTCCTACCCCTAGTTGTGGCACATATTTTCCTCCCAAAATGACTGCTGCATGCATTGTGGGACCTGATTCCACAGGAAACTAATTTGGCTGTCTATTTATTCTTACTGTGAATTTTGGACACACCCAAAATAAGGGTCCATTTCAAGGAATCAAAGTTCCATCATGGAGAGTGGGGCATTTGAAAAGTTTTTTGGGTTTGGCACTGTCACGTTTCAATGGAAGTTCCATACAGAAAGGCCACTTTGGAGGATCTGTCTATGCCAGGTCCACTAAAAGTGTGGTTCCCATGTCAACACTGGCTACGGGTCTGTCATTGGGAACTTCACCTTCCCCTGCTCTCTAAATGAAGTGGAGGAAGTAAGAGGTTAGCAGTAAAAAAAGGCAGTTACCACATTATATTTTGGCACTAAATGCCCCCAAAATGTATTTCAATGATAAAGTCACTATACAATAATACATTTTTTGTAGAACAGTCTGTGTTAGACAGGAACAAGTAGTCAAATCAGGGCACAAACTAGGTTGGATTGATATGTCTGCTCCAAAGATGTTAAAACATGAAGACCAGGGGCGGCTGGTGTTCAAGGGCTAAGGGGCTGCACCCCTAGCCTTTTCTGTCCTCTCTAGTGAAGCATATACTTAATTACATGATGAAAGTAAAACATTTTCTGCACAACATTTTCCGAGTAGAAGTTGTGCACTTTCAAAAGCCCCACTACGCCTGTGTGAGTATGTGACTGAAAGCTGCACAGAAGGGCTGACAGGGCTTGCCCAAGCAAAGCCCTTACGTTTTCTCAGAACGCAGTGATGTCCCTGGCTTATCTCCTCCTCCACCAGAAGCCCTGATATTAAACAGTCTGGAGTGGTTTTTGTTCAGCCCGGGTTTCTGAAAACTTCATGCCACTCCGATATTATTATCCACCCTTTCCTATATACTCAATGGTGGGGTGTGATCAGAAGGGTCTATGTACTAGAGGTCACATTTTATTAAAGGAATCTAGCATTGCACAAACAAAATCCCCTTTTCCTGCATTACAAGCAGTCTGTGGCAGAGAAATGGAATAACTACAATAAATAACTCCATCCAGGGCTCTCTGGGAGACAGGAGTGTGACCTGAAGACCTCAAGTCATAAATATGCCAAAGACAACCCTGCACACAAGTAAGTTGGAGATCTTTCTTTTTTACAGACAATAAGAAAAAAATATGTTCTCTCAGCTCTCCTCTCCCTTCCCTTCACTGCCTCTGCAGGTGATTTCGTCTCTCTGAAAGGCAGTAATGGTTCCAGTAATTTATCATGGCTAGTTATGCTCGTTTTATTTCTTCTGCAGACTAATGATGTGATATGTCATATTAAACATGTAATCTGCAGCTCAAATAAACGTGTAGCTTTGTATCACTGAAACTGCTGGATACTGGATGGGTGAAGCGATGTGTGTTTGTTTGAATAAGTGTTTGCAGGGCTTGACTGAGTGGCTGAGAAAATGTGGATGTCTGTGTATAAGAGTTGTGTGAATGGCAGTGGATGACAATGTGGATGAGTGAATGGGTAGGCGACCAAAGGCAGTGGGTGAGTAGGTGAATGGAAATAAGTGGGAAGTGAGGCTCACTCACAAGGTGAAATTCCGTCTTGTATTTGTTGCCCCACCACTGCTTTCAGTCCACCACTGATGAAGACTATGTCACAGCACACAGAAAACATTTTTGCACTGTAATTGTTTTGGAACTAACATCAGTAGAACTAGGGTGGGTTTATGTGCATGACATGGACGTTTTTGCTAACCTTCCTAACAGCCATGCTTAATTTGAGCCTGCCATTCCGGTGTGGGCACCAGCACTTATTTTTGAGGCCCTGCACTTATTTTTCTGCATCAGGCATTCACTGCGATCAAAAGACATCTATGGGAATGACGGAGGAAGAGAAAAACGAGAAAGCGTCACAAATGGAAAAAACAGAAAACTGCAAGAGTAAGTTGAAGGGCCAGAGAGTGGCTGTAAATGGGTTTAAGAGGCCAGAGATGGCATTAGGATTAAGCTGCCTCAGGATTCTGTGCTGGCACATTTAATTACAGCAGCCGCAAGTTTCGAAGGAGAGCTTTAGGCACCCAGCCCGTTTTTATTTACAAATTAAGCACTGGCTAAAAAGTACATGAATTGAACTTTTTATATTTGATGCTGATGAGAGGTCGTTCGAGTGTCGCAGACACTGAGGACATTTAGTAGGAATTAATTTAGATCTTTTGAATTAAAAATCAAATCAATTTAGATCCATTACAATTTACATTAGAGGCCACCCATGCACGATTTCTACCAGTGACAACCCCAGAGCATCAGGCAAAGTTGCCAGCAGTGATGTGAAAATGGCTTTATGTAATCGGAATCCTTTTACAGGCATAATACATGATACCCACAGCTGAAATACCCCTGGTACCATGGGAATGTTTAAGAATACATCTCACAAGCAACTCATGATTAGCAGAAAACTGTTAGATTCAAATATATTTCTGAAATTCAGACATTTGTCTATAAACATCAGCTAAGCTTCTGAGTTCTGAAAAATGCAAACGTTTTCGTCTCAAATATATTGTTCACAAATTCGGGATACATACATTTCAATTAAGCAAAAGCGTTCACTTTGGTGGGCTGAGGAGCACCCAAGTGAGCTACTTACAGATAGCCACAGAGCTACCTGTAGGCCAGAAGCTATTCGTTGGAGAAGCCTGCTATAGATATTACACTCGTTGAGAAGCAGAATTATAATGATTATGTACAAAGAATTTTGATGTTCAGTAAAGATTTCTTTTGATTCAAGATATTGCTTATGAAGTTAACAGGAAAGGCCTCTTAAAATGGACTTTACAGTTAAAGTGCATCCGTAAGTTAAAGTACATCTCTGCTTCCTCCGAAAACATGGGAGCATCCTATTTGGTACGATATGTCCATTCTATATAGTGCTAAAATGCACCTGTGGCATAAAAGATTAAATTTCACACAAGGACCGCAGAGAACCCGCATATATGATAAAACAATAGATTTGCCTAGGAGCACCTCAGTGCTTTATGTGGGCTGCAGTTTGCACTGCTGTAACACATGACAATGAAGTGTCTTTGCCATGTAGGAAATCCATTGTTATACTATTAGTATGTCACCCCTAAAGGGTATTTTGTAAGCGCATAAGGCAGCGTGTGTTATTTATAAGAAGTGCACACTCTATCATCAAAATCATGCCATCACATTGGCTGAAGGCCTAAAAGCTATGTAATTGAGTAAATCAAATGACATATTCCATAGGATAGCCTTAGGTCTTAGCATAGACGTCAATTCACCAAAATACCAGGCGTAGCAGAAGTGACATCACACACCCGTGACCTCCACTTTCACTCATACATATACACACAAATTCACACTTGCATACACTCTCACAGACTCTCAATCGCAAGCAAGCATACATTTAAAAGCATTTCTAACTTACCTCAGCTGCCATGGAAGGGCACATTCTAGCTAGATGTACTTCATTTTTATGACACTAATATTAAATAATATATTATTATTCATTGTTCGTGTAATTAAACATTAACAGAAAACAAAGAGAGTGGAGCCTTAACTGACATCCTTAAGAAGGAGCTGCCACAGTGTTCCTAGCACTGAATTTCCCAAGTCTGAGGCCAGGGGCTGCAAAGGAAGTACCAGGGTAGCAAAGGGCAAGCCAGGGGTTGCAGCTGCAATCCCTTGCAACCCCTAAGTGAGGTCCATGGGTGTGAGTGATATTGCATTTCATATTTCCACCTGGAAATGGTTGCAAAGTCTTTCAAAGGTATTCTCAAATCTGAGTCAATGTTGAAATTCTGATTTTGATAGTTTAGGATGAAAAGTAATTTTATAGAAATATACTTTAGGCTACATGAACCAGAAGTGGGTTCAAATAAGTTCAATCATTAATTTCACATCCAGAGGATGAATATACATTTTTCCGAAGGGCTAATATACATTCTTATCGGAGGCAGTTAATGACCCTGGCTCAAAAAACAATGTCCTTCTTCTCAGCTCAGTTAGTACAAGGAGGTTTTACCTCCTGACTACGTCGTAGTAACTAGTTTCCTGGAAATTAACAAGAACAGTAATCAGAATAAAACACAACATTAGCACTACCTCTTTTGACTTTGAAATACCAGGGATGGCTTTCCCTATCTACTTGTGGACCTTAATAGACAGTCAGGTTCCAGATAGAAAATGAGAGAGGGCCAGTTCGAATTGTGTCTGATGGAAGGACATCTCATCTAAATAACACAGACCTGCCTACTTGCAGTAGAGTTCTGCTATATAAAACAGGGACTCCTGAGTAATTTTTAAGTAAGTCAAAGAGGAAGTGCTGCAAAAGAAGGTGGAGGGACTACAAAAAATACAGTTAGGACTGGGTGGCAGGAGGTTTCCAATTACTTTCTAGAACACTACCTTCTTTGAAATCTCCTGACTTCTGGAAGAAGATTATTCAGTCAAGGACTGAATACTGCTGGCCCCCAGGGAACATCAAATGCCAAGTGTTTGTCCTCCTGCTGGCCTGCTTCAGGGACACAAAAAGTACAAGGACTCCTGACTCCAAAAGGGCCCAACTAACCACAGAGGACTGCACTCTGCAGGAAACCTGGCTGGAGAGCATCATTGTGCCTCAAAGCCTGCCTCGGGAGCTACAGGCTGAAGTATCCATGAGAAGATACTATTCCAAAATATAGGCCCTCGTTACACCCTTGGCGGGCGGCAACCGCCGCCCGCCAAGGTTGAACCGCCGGGCGGCCGCCAATGCGGTCACACTACCGCGGGGTCCATTATGAAATCCCCGCCGGCCCAGCGGAGATTTCAGCTGCAACACGGGAGCTGGCTCCAAATGGAGCTGGTGGTGTTGCGGCTGTGCGACAGGTGCATTTGCACCCGTCGCGCTTTTCACTGTCTGCATAGCAGACAGTGAAAAGCTCCATGGGGCCGTGGCAGGGGGTCCCTGCACTGCCCATGCCAGTGGCATGGGCAGTGCAGGGGCCCCCAGGGGCCCCACGACTCCCCTTTCCACCAGCCTTTTCATAGCGGTTCTTACCGCCATGAAAAGGCTGGCGGGAGGGGGACTCGTAATCCCCTGGGCAGCGCTGCAAGCAGCGCTGCCCTGAGGGATTTAAACCGCTGGGACCAATGTTGCAGGAAACCTTGGTCCCGGCAGTGCGACCGCTGCGCTTCCGCCGTGGTCGTAATGCCTCTGGAAGCACCGCTAGCCTGTTTGCGCTGCTTCCTCCAAAACAGCCCTGGTGGTCGAAGACCGCCAGGGTTGTAATGACCCCCTTAGTAATCTATTAAAACAGTTGGTAAAAAAGTGGGAATTAATATTTTTTTGCACCACTGAAGGACTGAGAGATTAAATGATTTGGAAGGTCACACCCAAAGCAGGTAAACGTCCAAAGGTCACACCCAATGTAGTAAGAAAATTGCTCTGAGCTTTTAACCACATTGAGAACATGTTCAGTTGGAACTCATGGCAAAGATATTTCAGCCTTGTAAATGTTGGGGAGCCCTACCTAGCTTCTACCCTTACACCATTAGAGAATTTCAACTTCTGAAAAAATGACGAGGGCCCCATTATGATTTTGGCTGTTCGACTGACAGACCACCAATACAACTGTGGCCAAGCCGGCAGCCTCCCCAGCACCGTATTATTAGTTCCCTGCAGGGCTGGTTGGTGCAGGCAGTGCAGCAGCATTGGCTTCGGCTCTCAGTTCTGTCTGTGCCGGCAGCACACTTGGAATGTGCACTGTCTACCAAGCTGACAGTGGAGCCCCAACAATGCTCACAGCCTGGTCATGGGCATTGTAGGGACCCCCCTGTGGCCCAATTCCTACCTTTCTGCCAGCCTTTTCATGGCGATAACCCTGCCATGAAAAGGCTGGCAGAAAGGCAAATCGTGATCAGCACGGTGGTGCTGACATCAGCACCCATGCTTCACTATGACTTGCACTACCGCCGAGCCATCGGGATCCATGATCCTGGTGTTGGCGGCAGTCTTCTGCCAGTCTGACCAACAGAATCATAATCTGGTGGTTGGACCACCAAGATTGCGGTGGTCAGACCACTACCATAAGTATGGCGGTCTTAGGACCGCCCTACTCATAATTAAGCCCTAAGTTTGAGATTAACATCCTGCACCAGGGCAAAGTGGCAAATCTGTCTGATCTATGAAGCATGAATGGGGGTCATGAAAACTGCATTTGTCCTACTCAAGGCTTTCTGGTGACCACTGAATCCCATATAATGAGCTGGTGTGAATCAAATGTATCTTTGCCAGGAGGTTTCTTGAAATGAATAGCTTAAAAATCATTTGAAAGGATAGAAACATACTTAATGAAAATTGGTAATCAGGTAATCAGGGTTTGTGCATTTAGGTTTTCTCTGGTAAACTTGCTAAACCTAGTAAATCTCAAAATAAGGTGGAAACAAAGATGGAGTTCTTTGACTTTTGCAAGATACATTTTTTGTTGTTGTTTAGAATCAGTTACTGTTTCTGGAATTCACAAGCAGAATACTGAAATTCTAGATGAATATAGTAATATAGGCCCTCATTACAACCCTGGCGGTCGGTGAAAAAATGGCAGTAATACCGCCAACAGGCTGGAGGTATCTACCTCCAAATTATGCCCATGGTGGTGAGAACTCAGATAGAAAGCCACTCTACCACACCGACCACCAGGGCGGAAACAACAGCCATCCGCCTACAGCCAGGCAGAAGCCAATGTTCTGCCCACCGTATTAGGACAATGGAAACCGCCACCTTTTCCGGGGCGGTGCAAACGACATCAAAAGCCTGGTGGAAACATGCACAGAAGGGAAAGGACTCACCTTAGGAGACACAGGGAAGAACCACGCCGCCATGGAGCCTGAGCTATATGTCTTCCCAATGATTTTCTACGTCCTGCTCCACCACGAACACCAACGACGGCGAAGACAACGACAGTCAGAACAGCCACCTAGCACACAGGGCAGGGGGGAGGAAAAAGAGAGTGACACACACAAGCACAACACACACCCCCGCCCCCAACACCATACACACAATCAGCTGCAGTAATAAAACATATTTATCCCGTACTCCTGTAGAATAATGCAAGGACAACAGGAATGTACTAAAGTGAGTGTAATAATATCAACACAGTAGAAATAAGAAAATACAATGTAACTGTTATATACAAATGTACAGTTCAAGTTACACTGGCCAGTCCTTATTGTGCGTGGGCCACAGGGCCAGAGGCCAAAGTCCAAGGCCCCACTTGTCACCTGCATCAACACGGAGAGAACACTGCAGGGGCATCAGTTGGAAAATAGGCAGGCATCTCAGGGGGACGGGGAATGTAAGGGCACCTCAGCCATCAGATGAAAGAAGACCACTGGTTCTGGAGGGGGCAACATGCCCTGTGCTTGGTCCTGGGGAGTGCAAGGCCACAGTCTCTCAAGTGGGTGACTTGCTCACATGCTCTGGAGGGGACAACATGCCCTGCGCTTGGTCCTGGGGAGTGCAAGGCCACAGTCTCTGAAGTGGGTGACTTGCCCACATTCTCTGTAGGAGGCAACATGCCCTGTGCTTGGTCCTGGGGGATGCAAGGCCACAGTCTCTCAAGTAGGTGACTTGCCCACATGCTCTGGAGGGGGCAACATGCCGTGTGCTTGGTCCTGGGGAGTGATGGGACACAGTCTGTCGAGTGGGTGTCTTGCCAACTGGTTCTGGAGGGGGCATCGTGCCCTGTGCTCATGATCCTAGGGAGGCTGGGGTTGGTGGGTGTCTTACCCACTGGTTCTGGAGGGGGCAGCGTGTCCTGTGCTCTTGATTCTGGGGAGACTGGGGTTGGTGGATGTCTTACCCACTGGTTCTGGAGGGGGAATCGTGCCCTGTGCTCTTGATCCTGGGGATGCTGGGGTTGGTGGGTGTATTATCCACTGGTTCTGGAGGGGGCATCGTGCCCTGTGCTCTTGATCCTGGGGATGCTGGGGTTGGTGGGTGTCTTACCTACTGGTTCTGGAGGGGGCAGCGGTGTAATTTGTTGGAATGGGTGTAGGGCACATGGTTCAATGTGTTTGTAGATCACTTGGACATGAGGTGTAGGATAAGGGGTTTTATGTTATCACCAGTTTGGTGGTTATTGTCACAGTATGAAAGTTCACACTCACTTCTATGCATGTAGAGCACGGGAAGAATTACAACAGTTCCCTGTACGAAGGCACTATAACCAAAACTATATATATGTTTCAATTCATATTTAGATTTTATTTAAAAAAAAGGATGCAGTGCCTATTTTTGATATATTGCCCTGATGAAGGTGACATACACATTTGTGATTGAATTGGATGGTGTAAGTGCACCGAAACGCGCTTCGGCAAAGGCAAAGGCGAATTATATGGCAACGACAACAGTGAACTATTACTCAGATGAGTAAAGATGTGTGGATTTCCACATTAAGAAAAAGCCGGGTTAAATACATATAGACTGTCTTTCATTACCCATAGCCTTATGTTATGATGGAGACATATACTCTGGACATTTATCTCTGTACATATTGGTACTGAATTTTTTAGAATGATTTGGAGATTTATGATCATTTTGACCTCAGTTCTTTTTTTAAATTTATGCAATATTTAGAAGTTAGAGTTGGTTATTTGACCACTTTAGTTTTTTTACATATGAAGTGTATTATAGTAAATATACAATAGTTTTCATGTGAAGTTTCTATATACGTGTTTGTCTATATGTATGTGATTGTTGTGTTGATGTCTTGATGACATTTTGGTTACATTTTTGGGTGTTGTGTATTTTTATATGTTGTCTTATGATATCTTATGTGTGTGATTTGTTATATAGGGGGGAGTTGTTGTATATCTGTTTCTTTTTTTAAATGTTGCTATATCAGTATCTATATTTTGTTTAAATAAACTATTGAAGTCTGATATATTGGGTTGAATCTTAATATCAAATACATAGAGGGAGTGATTAGGAGAGAGATGTGTGTGTTTTGTATTTTCTGGTTATTTCCCTGAAACTCTCTCCTTATTTGGTCAGGGACCCTCTTTTCTATTGAAGACTGTCCCTCCAGCAGCCGCCTGTTCTCCTGCACATTGTCCAGGACCTGGCACATCGTGTCCTGGGAATGTTGGTAGGCTCCCAGGATCTCGGTGAGTGTCTCCTGAAGAGTCGGTTCCTTGGGCCTGTCCCCCATGGCACACAGGAGTCCTCCCAGTTTCCCTGTTGTCCTGTGCCTCTGTCACCTGAACTGTGTGCCCACTGCCACTGATCCCAGGCCCCTGATTGTCTTGGGGATGAGGTGTGCCCTGGGGTCCCTGTAGAGGTGGACACACTGCTGATTGACGTGTCTTGGGGACAGAGGTATGGGTATGCTGGGTTGGTGCTGTGGTGGTATTCCCAGATGGGGGAGGCTCTGTAGTTGTCTGTGACTAGGCCTGGGTAACCGTCTGTCCAGAGGCCCCTGATAGTCCATGTTGGTCATCCAGGTCCAGGCAACCAGAGTTGCTGTCATCACTGTGGGCCTCTTCAGTTGGGGGACTGGATAGTGCTGGCACCTCTTCTCCGCTGATATTGGCTGGGATACCTGTGGGGATGTAAATGCTGTGTTATTGTTTCTGTGTGTGACATATTGTGCATCAGTGGGTTGCCCTCTTTGGTTGTATTTGCCCTAGCAGCTTTAACTTGTGTAAGTTGGTATGCAGTGGGTTAGCTGATTCTCTCTAGTGTGCATGCTTTTGTGATAGGTATCCATGCATTGGTGGTGCATGCAGGGCTTGCCATTGGGATATGTGGGATGTGATAGTGGGAGGTGGTGGAGTGATGGGAGTGAGGGTGAGGGTCTGTGATGGCATGCAAGTAGGGGGGTGATAGTAGTATAGAGTTGACTTACCAGAGTCCAGTCCTCCTCCTACTCTGGCCAGGCCCTCAGGATGCATGATTGCAAAGACTTGATCCTCCCATGTTCTAGTTGTGGGGGAGGAGGTGGGGGTCCATGCCAGTCCTCTGAATAGCGAGCTGGTGTCTTGCTGCTATGGATCACACCTTCCCCCGTAGGTCGTTCCACCTCTTCCTGATGTTTTCCCTTGTTCTGGGGTGCTGTCCCACAGCGTTGACCCTGTCCACGATCCTCTGCCATAGCTCCATCTTCCTAACCATGGATAGCTGCTGCACCTGTGTGTGTGTCATAATATGGTGAACGGACATCCGCCGCGGTATGTTGGTGGCAGTCAGCATGGCGGTAAGTGGGATTTTCCACCAATGTCGTAATGAAGGCCATAGTCTCCTACCAATTATGCAAAATACATGCAGAGACAGTTTATGGTGCATTTTGTAAAAACTTTCAATCATTAGTTTTTTATAGATTTGTTATATGAATTTGGCGATTCTGAAGGAAATTACAAAGAAAATCCAGCTTTCCTTATCTTTAAATTGGCAACTGTTAAAATTAACTGTTTGGAATTAGTTGTTAGTATAACTGTCATCTTCTTATATGTAATATTGTATATACTTATTTAGTGTATGTGGCTTAACCAATTCAAATTCATCAAAATAAATTAAAAGAAATATGAAACTGACTCTCATGCATTTAAAAAAGAAACTCATGTTAGTGGACTATATTTTGATGGCAGTCTTTCCTTTTATCATCTTACCTATAACATTATTAATGTTTGGCCTCAGGTTTACCATACAACTGTTTTTCCTTCTCATTCTTCTTGGTTTTTTGCCATTCATTTTCAATGTCTTAACAACCCCTCTCTTTCGCTTCATGATAGGTACCTTCTTCGTTTTGCACTCTGGATATATCATCTCTAAAACATCCTATTTTTGTTAGATATTTGAATATATTGTGCAGTAGTGGTTTAGGGGTTCAGGGCTACACCTGCCACACCATGCTCAGCTTGTGCTTTCTGCTCCACCCAGTGCCCTTGCTACGTACCTTGACTCTTCCACCTGCTTCCTGCCATTTCAAGTCTTTACTTATGACCCCCTACAGCTTTTCTCCCCACCACAGACTGCCTCCATTGTCCCTGCCTGTCTCCTGTCTCCACTACTTGGTACAGGCATCAGGGTGTGTGTTTCAGAATATTCTGGCCTCTCCTGAAGTCCCGCGAGGTTTGGGACTTGCTTCACTCATACCACTTTGCCTTACTTGGCTTTGACTAGCTCACAATTTTTTCATCAATGATTTTTACTGCAAATTTGACAATGATATTATCAGTGATGTCATAGAAGATGTGATGTGATATCTGGGGTAATTAGCAGTGCATGGCGATGGACCAAGTTATAGTAACAGTAGGACACGAGTTATAGTTACTTGAAATTGCTCTAACTATAACAGCTGAATTTCTATGGTTTTGGTCATGTAAAATCTGAACCTAACTATAACATCCCTGTAACCTTTTTTTTTTTCAGGGAACTTGTAAGTTTTTTTTAATGTTAAGTAAGATGCCCATCACAACGCATGGTGGGGGGGTTGGACGAATAACCTGGCCTGGCATTTTGCTGCCCCCACCCAAGCTTACTGCTCTTGGCCCCCCTCCTTGCCATCCATGGTCCATGTCCATGCCTCTGCTCCATCATTATAGCCCCGTGTGGCCTTTGTTCTACCACTGCACTTCCCACCTGCCCTGAACAGTTAGCTTGCTGCCCTATCTACCTCCTACGTACCCTCTGTTGTCCAAGTCAGTGACCCAGCCCTTCACTCCTGACCTGAATGGTCCAATTTGCTTCCACAGCCCTCCATTTAGCTTCATGTCCCTGCCCACTCTTGATGCTCTCTGAATCAGTTCTATGCCCCACCATTGCCCTCCTGCTTAGCCTCTGTGCTTAGCTTGCTGTCCCTACGCTCCTTCCCCTTGCCCTCCCATGTCTGTGTACATGCCCCTGTTCCCTCCTTTTTGCCCACCATGTTTCATGGACCTTGCACTGCCCCTGCTATCTACTTTGAGTGTTCTGTTTAGCAGCCACTGCCTCTCTCACCTGCCTATCATGGTCAGATGGCTGCCACCAATCCCTGCCACCTCCACCCTGCCTGTTTGAGTTCATTCCCCTTACCCCTCCCTCCTGTCCTCCATGGTCCATTTTGCTGCCACTCCCTTCTGCCCTCTACGCTCTGCTTTTTGTTTGAATCTATTTTATTGCTTTTGTATGGTTTACAATTATTTCCAACCCTTTAATATTATATTGCATTTCAATGCATATAGTACTGTGAGGTAGTGGTGCACATATATAATTTGTGTTGTGTATACACAACATTTAGTACAGATAGCATTACAAGGGTGCATCCAATGTGCTGCAGTGTTACAAAAGTCAGGGAGGCAACTAGTCAATACTTGAAGCATTATCATGAATGTGCAACAGTATGGATTAAGTAAGATGAGCGTGAGCATGCATTCATATATGGCAGCGGCATCAGATTCATGCATTTGTATTGGCAGAGAACAGTTTAAACATTTGGGAACAGAACAGTAGTAGAATTGTTTAATCTGTGAGTGGGAAATCTAGATGAGAGAGGGGGGATAGAACTAGAGCTGTTAGCAGGAGGTTGTCAAGGATGCTGATATATATGTGCAGTAGGAAGTAATTGTTGCATGGCATCAGTGACTGGATGAGTATCAATACGGGAATTGATAAAAGGTTGATCACGTTATAATGTAGTGTGCAGAGTAGAAATTGTGAAGCTTGTGCATTACATTCTGCTAGCTGAGTCACAATGGTGATTTCTCTGTGCCCACTGCGCTTCCCTGTGACAACTTGGATGCTCGTGCAGGTGTGCTGGGTATTAATGTGTGTGAATCGACGAGTATTGCATCCCAATTAGTGACTATTGGATATTTGCAGAGGCCAAGAGTGTCCTCCTGATTAAGGATGACACTTTCTGCCTGTGCCCGGATTATCATGGATTGTAGCCAGGTATCATAACATGGTGGGTCAGGTGATCGCCATCTGCGAGTAATGAATCTCTTGGCTAAAATGAAGCCCAGGTCCAAAACCTTGTTGTGCCTCTGTGCTTTTTGGCCCTGTGAAAGAGTTCCAGTATACATGCCTCCCAAGTGATTGGGATGATATGATTCACCCAATGCAAAAGGCAGTGCATCCCCACACTCTAATAACACTGTAAATTTGGGCAGGACCATAGCATGTGCAGTAGATCTGCATCAATTAAGTGACAGTGTAGGCATTCTGCGTCTGTTCAGTTGAAGTATCTGTTGATTTTGGTGGGAGCGAGATAGACTCATTGGGAGATAAGGACCCTCATTACGACTTCAGTGGTCTTTGACAAAGACCGCCGAAGCCACGGGTGCCAGAAGACAGCCAGTGCTGGCAGACTTCCAACTGCCGTAATACGACTACCGAAGAATTTCCACCACGATTTGGGTGAAAATCAGCCAGCAGTCATGCTGGCAGTCAGTGGCACAGAGGCAGTTCCACAGCTGTCACTGCCACACCAAAAGGACTCCGTCCATCGTATTACGAGCAGTAATACGGTGTGGCGGTGTCCTGATGGCAGGACGCTGCTGGCAGTGGAAGCACCAGATACCATTTCCTGGCTGATGACCTCCTCGCCGGACAAGGTAAGTCGATCGTCCGACAGGGGAGATGGTTGGGAGGGTGGGGGGTGTTGTGTGTGCATATGTGAGTGGATGTATGTCTGTGTGTGAATGCGTGTGTGATTGTTGAAGTGAGTGCATGTTGTTATGTTTGTGTGAATGCAAGTCTGTTGGTGCGAGTGAATGAGTGTATATAAGTGTTGATGTATGCATGTATGTAAGTGTTGGTGAATGCATGTATGCCAGGGGGCTGTTGTCATGGAAGGGGGTAGGGTGGGGTGTGGTCATGTAATCGAAGGAGGGTTGGGGGAGTCGCCTGCTGGCAGCAGGAAAGGAATTTCCTGTTGCCCGTAGTCTTTCCCCCAGGCATTTCGTGGAGGTGCTAGTAGGATTAGAAGGGCAGTTTGGAGCCACTCTCATCTCCCTCCTGCCTCTGCTATCCGAGTCCATGAACCTACCCCATTCCTCCTGCCGTTTGTGATCCAATGTACCATACTTGCCAACATTTTTAACTTGGCAAAATGGAGATTTTGAAAAGAAACCTGGGGAATTGATTTTTCCAGTTGACTTACAATGAAAAAGAGATTTTAGGCAGAAGACAGATAAAATAAAGCCCTTTTGGCCTTAAAAACACTCGGATTCTGCTGCCTGAATTGGATCTGTTGAAATGTATGATTGTACAGCCACTGCCTCTTCCTTCTGCACTCAATGGTCTGGTATACTTCCACAACCTCTCTTGCCTGTCCTGCATGGTTGGTTTGTTGTCCCTGCCCCCTTTCACCTGCCATGCATGGTCCATTGTGCTGCCACTGCCCATCCCGCCTGCTCAGCATGCTCAACATCTTGCCTCAGCACCCTCCTCTCTGCAATATATTATCCAAGGCTGTGCCCCTGACCTCAACCTCCCCACAATATTCTAATGAACAACTACATTGCTAACATTCTATATTTATTTAAAAAACACTTTTTTTTTATCTTTCTGCTTTTTTTAGCCAGTTGATCTCTTGATTATATGTTACACTTAGGGTAGAGAATGTAGCTTGTAGACTGTGCAACTGGGGAACCAGGTTCAAGTTTTGGTATCAGCTCACCATCCTGTGATTCTGGGCAAATGATTTAATCTCCCCATGCCTAAAACTAAAATGAATATGTCCTTGTGTAATGTAGCTGATTCTCATGTAAAGCACTCCAGTACCTTCAGGTCAAATCAGTGCTGTATAAAACTGCAAAAAAGAACCAAAATAATTGGGGGGCATATTCGCAAGCCCCCTGGTGCAGGGCACCAAGTGGCCTTGCTGTGATGCCCTGTGCCATACGGAAAGGGTAGAAATGCACTACATTTACAAGATATGGTACATTTCTGTCCTTTCCATGCGCCTGTTCACAAATTGCTGCCTTGCATCAATGTAGTGTTCTTCTGTGTTCCTCTGTCTTCCTCTGTCTTCCTCTGTCTTCCTCTGTCTTCCTCTGTCTTCCTCTGTCTTCTTCTGTCTTCTTCTGTCTTCCTCTGTCTTCTTCTGTCTTCTTCTGTCTTCCTCTGTGTTCTTCTGTCTCCCTCTGTGTTCTTCTGTCTCCCTCTGTGTTCTTCTGTCTTCTTCTGTGTTCTTCTGTCTTCTTCTGTGTTCTTCTGTCTTCTTCTGTATTCTTCTGTGTTCTTCTGTATTCTTCTCTGTTCTTCTGTACTCCTCTCTGTTCTTCTGTGTTCTTCTGTGTGTCTTCTGCTCTTCCGGTCTTCAGTCCTTCCGGTCTTCAGTCCTTCCGGTCTTCTGCTCTTCTGTTCTTCTTGTCTTCTTGTCTTCTGCCTTCGGCTCTTCTGCCTCCTCCGTCCTCTTCTCCCCGCGCCTGCCCTCCTGCTCCTGCCTCATCCCCCTCCCCCACTCGCATCCCCCCCTCTATCTCCCCTATCTAACCCGTTCACTTTCTACCTCCCTCACTCCTCCTATCTACCTATCTCTCCATCTCTCTATCCCACTATCCAACTCCCTCACTCTCCACCTCCTCCTATCTTCCTATCTTCCTATCTCTCTATCTTTTTCCCTATCTATCGATTTCTCTATCTACCTTTTCTCTCTACCTATTTCTCTATCTCTCCCCCCGTCCCGCCACCCCCTCTATTACCTATCTTCCTATCCCCTCACTCTACCTCTCACCCTCACCCACCTCTACAACCCCCCCTCCCCTATCTTCACAACCCTACACCTATCTTTCTCCCTAATCTCCTAAACCTCCTAACACTCTCCCCCCTCCACCCTTAAACCCCCCCTCCCCCAGCTCTTCTCACTCTACCTGTCCCCCCCCTCCCTCGCGCTTTCCCGCCGCGACCTCCTGCACGCCCCGCCCCCCAGCTCCCATTCGCCCCCAGCTGACCCCTCCCCCCCTCCTACCTCATATGGCGGCCGCTGCGCGACAGTGGTAGCGACCCTTGACCCAAGGGTAGGTCGCTCCCCCTGCCGCTGCAGCTCCTCCAGGTTCCTGAGTTCCTGAGACCCACCCCACAGTAAGTACCCCCCACCTCCCAGCCCCTCGTTCTGCCCTGCGCTACTCACCCTCTCTCCTGCTCCTGCTTCTTTTCCTCTTTCCTT
This sequence comes from Pleurodeles waltl, assembly GCF_031143425.1. NCBI lineage: Eukaryota > Metazoa > Chordata > Amphibia > Caudata > Salamandridae > Pleurodeles > Pleurodeles waltl. The sequence goes on from NC_090440.1 coordinate 145,207,018, forward strand.
CTTCTCTGTTCTTCCTCCTCGCTCCTCGTCTGTATTCTTCTTCTGTACTCCTCTTCTCCCCGTCTTCTCTCCTCTTCTCTTCTTCCTCATCTTCTGCTGTGGTATTCTGCACCCTGTTTCTTCGTTTTTTGTATCTCCCTCCGTGATCTTCTGTGTTCTTCTGTGTTCCTCTGTCTTCCTCTGTCTTCCTCTGTCTTCTTCTGTCTCCCTCTGTGTTCTTCTGTATTCTTCTCTGTTCTTCTGTCTTCTTCTGTATTCTTCTGTATTCTTCTGTGTTCTTCTGTGTGTCTTCTGCTCTTCCGGTCTTCTGCTCTTCCGGTCTTCAGTCCTTCCGGTCTTCTGCTCTTCTGTTCTTCTGTTCTTCTGTTCTTCTTTTCTTCTTGTCTTCTTGTCTTCTTGTCTTCTGCCTTCGGCTCTTCTGCCTCCTCCGTCCTCTTCTCCCCGCGCCTGCCCTCCTGCTCCTGCCTCATCCCCCTCCCCCACTCGCACCCCCCCCTCTATCTCCCCTATCTAACCCGTTCACTTTCTACCTCCATCACTCCTCCTATCTACCTATCTCTCCATCTCTCTATCCCACTATCCAACTCCCTCACTCTCCACCTCCTCCTATCTTCCTATCTTCCTATCTCTCTATCTTTTTCCCTATCTATCGATTTCTCTATCTACCTTTTCTCTCTACCTATTTCTCTATCTCTCCCCCCCTCCCGCCACCCCCTCTATTATCTATCTTCCTATCCCCTCACTCTACCTCTCACCCTCACCCACCTCTACAACCCCCCCTCCCCTATCTTCACAACCCTACACCTATCTTTCTCCCTAATCTCCTAAACCTCCTAACACTCTCCCCCCTCCACCCTTAAACCCCCCTCCCCCAGCTCTTCTCACTCTACCTGTCCCCCCCTCCCTCGCGCTTTCCCGCCGCGACCTCCTGCACGCCCCCGCCCCCCAGCTCCCATTCGCCCCCAGCTGACCCCTCCCCCCCCTCCTACCTCATATGGCGGCCGCTGCGCGACAGTGGTAGCGACCTTTGACCCAAGGTTAGGTCGCTCCCCCTGCCGCTGCAGCTCCTCCAGGTTCCTGAGTTCCTGAGACCCACCCCACAGTAAGTACCTCCCAGCCCCTCGTTCTGCCCCGCGCTACTCACCCTCTCTCCTGCTCCTGCTTCTTTTCCTCTTTCCTTCTTCTCTGTTCTTCCTCCTCGCTCCTCGTCTGTATTCTTCTTCTGTACTCCTCTTCTCCCCGTCTTCTCTCCTCTTCTCTTCTTCCTCATCTTCTGCTGTGGTATTCTGCACCCTGTTTCTTCGTTTTTTGTATCTCCCTCCGTGTTCTTCTGTCTTCTTCTGTCTTCTTCTGTCTTCCTCTGTCTTCCTCTGTCTTCCTCTGTCTTCCTCTGTCTTCCTCTGTCTTCTTCTGTCTTCCTCTGTGTTTTTCTGTCTTCCTCGGTGTTCTTCTGTCTCCCTCTGTGTTCTTCTGTCTCCCTCTGTGTTCTTCTGTATTCTTCTGTCTTCTTCTGTCTTCCTCTGTCTTCTTCTGTATTCTTCTGTGTTCTTCTGTATTCTTCTCTGTTCTTCTGTACTCCTCTCTGTTCTTCTGTGTTCTTCTGTGTGTCTTCTGCTCTTCCAGTCTTCTGCTCTTCCGGTCTTCAGTCCTTCCGGTCTTCTGTTCTTCTGTTCTTCTTTTCTTCTGTTCTTCTTTTCTTCTTGTCTTCTGCCTTCGGCTCTTCTGCCTCCTCCGTCCTCTTCTCCCCGCGCCTGCCCTCCTGCTCCTGCCTCATCCCCCTCCCCCACTCGCATCCCCCCCTCTATCTCCCCTATCTAACCCGTTCACTTTCTACCTCCCTCACTCCTCCTATCTACCTATCTCTCCATCTCTCTATCCCACTATCCAACTCCCTCACTCTCCACCTCCTCCTATCTTCCTATCTTCCTATCTCTCTATCTTTTTCCCTATCTATCGATTGCTCTATCTACCTTTTCTCTCTACCTATTTCTCTATCTCTCCCCCCCTCCCGCCACCCCCTCTATTACCTATCTTCCTATCCCCTCACTCTACCTCTCACCCTCACCCACCTCTACAACCCCCCCTCCCCTATCTTCACAACCCTACACCTATCTTTCTCCCTAATCTCCTAAACCTCCTAACACTCTCCCCCCTCCACCCTTAAACCCCCCTCCCCCAGCTCTTCTCACTCTACCTGTCCCCCCCTCCCTCGCGCTTTCCCGCTTCGACCTCCTGCACACCCCCGCCCCCCAGCTCCCATTCGCTCCCAGCTGACCCCTCCCCCCCTCCTACCTCATATGGCGGCCGCTGTGCGACCGCGCAGCGGGCGCGTGCAGCGGGTGCGCCGCTGGCGCGCCGGAGGCGCACCAGAGGCAAGCCCGTCTGCGCCCGTCTGCGCCTGGCCCGCGCCCAGCGCCATGACCCCTGGTCCCCAGCGCTCCCAAGCCCCGATGATCCGCTATGACCCCACCACCCTCCATGCCCTCAACCCAGGACGCTCCAACACCTGCTTCCAAGCTCACCCCAAACGCACCCATGGACCCTTCGCCTGCAACTCCTGCAAACGCATCTTCCACCACGCAACAACTACGACCACAAGCCCACGCGCCATCAACCACCTCAAGTGCATCCTAGTCAACGCTCGCTCCGTTCACAAACACGCCGTTGAACTCTGGGACCTCCTAGACTCCACAGCACCGGACGTCGCCTTCATCACGGAGACCTGGATGAACGCCTCCTCTGCTCCAGACATCGCCACCGCCATCCCCGAAGGCTACAAGATCTCCAGGAAAGACCGCACCAACCAAGTAGGAGGAGGCATCGCCATCGTCTTCAAAGACTCCATCAGCGTCACCACCTCCACTGAAGACTCCCCTCTTGCCGCTGAACACCTGCATTTTCAGATTCGCACCGACCCGAGGACCACCCTCAGAGGATCCCTCGTCTACCGTCCTCCCGGACCTCGCGCCCCTTTCAGCGACACCATCGCCGACTTCATCTCCCCGCACGCCCTCGCCTCACCGGACTACATCCTCCTAGGCGACCTCAACTTCCATCTGGAACAAAACAACGACCCCAACACCACCACCCTGCTCGACAACCTCGCCAACCTCGGCCTCAAACAACTGGTGAACACTGCCACCCACATCGCCGGACACACACTCGACCCTATCTTCTCCGCCAGCAAACACGTCTTCTTCAGCCACGCCTCCGCCCTTCATTGGACCGACCACAGCTGCGTCCACTTCACATTCCGACGCGAGACCCGCCACCTCCGCACTCAACCCATCCCTCGCCGACAGTGGAACAAGATCCCTGAAGAGCAACTGTTCGCCGCACTCGCCACCAACCAACCCACCCTCACCACCGACCCCAACGTCGCAGCCCTCAACCTCACAAACTGGATCTCCAACTGCGCAGACAACCTTGTTCCCCTCAAACGCTCGCAGCGACAGAACAACACCAAGAAACCCCTCTGGTTCTCTGACACCCTCAAAGAATCAAAGAAAACTTGTCGCGCACTTGAGAAAGCCTGGCGCAAGGACCGCACCGCTGACAACATGACCGCCCTCAAGAACGCTACCCGCAAACACCACCACCTGATCCGCACTGCCAAAAGGAATTTTTTCACCGACAGACTGGACAAAAACAGCCACAACAGCAGAGAACTCTTCAGCATCGTCAAGGAGTTCTCCAACCCCAGCGCCAACGCCAACGCCGTCACGCCCTCACAGGATCTATGCGAATCCCTCGCCACTTTCTTCCATCGCAAGATCAGCGACCTCCACGACAGCTTCGGACACCAGACCCAACCTAACACCACCGAACCCACATCCCCGACCATCACCCTCAACAACTGGACCCACATCAGCACGGAAGAAACCAAATCCATCATGAACTCTATCCACTCCGGCGCCCCTTCGGACCCCTGCCCGCACTTCATCTTTAACAAAGCCGACAACATCATCGCCCCGCACCTCCAGACCGTCATCAACTCTTCTTTTTCTTCTGCTACCTTCCCCGAATGCTGGAAACACGCCGAAGTCAACGCCCTACTAAAGAAACCTACGGCTGACCCGAGCGACCTGAAAAACTTCCGCCCCATCTCCCTTCTGCCTTTCCCAGCCAAAGTATTAGAGAAGACCGTCAACAAACAGCTGACCACCTTCCTGGAAGACAACAACCTGCTCGACCCCTCACAGACCGGATTCCGAACCAACCACAGCACTGAAACCGCCCTCATCTCAGTCACAGACGACATCAGAACCCTGATGGACAACGGTGAAACAGTCGCCCTCATTCTTCTTGACCTCTCGGCTGCCTTTGACACCGTCTGTCACCGTACCCTAATCACCCGCCTCCGCTCCACCGGGATCCAAGACCAGGCCCTGGACTGGATCGCCTCCTTCCTCGTAAACCGCTCCCAAAGAGTCTACCTCCCTCCGTTTCGCTCAGAACCCACTGAGATCATCTGCGGCGTACCTCAAGGCTCATCACTCAGCCCGACACTCTTCAATGTCTACATGAGCCCCCTCGCTAACATCGTACGCAAGCACGACATCATCATCACCTCCTACGCCGACGACACCCAACTTATACTCTCCCTCACCAAGGACCCCGCCAGCGCCAAGACCAACCTACAAGAGGGTATGAAGGACGTCGCAGATTGGATGAGGCTCAGCCGCCTAAAGCTGAACTCTGAAAAAACTGAAGTCCTCATCCTCGGCAACACCCCGTCCGCCTGGGACGACTCCTGGTGGCCCACGGCCCTCGGCACCGCACCGACCCCCGCAGACCACGCCCGCAACCTCGGCTTCATCTTGGACCCCCTTCTCACCATGACCAAGCAAGTCAACGCCGTGTCCTCCGCCTGCTTCCTCACCCTCCGCATGCTCCGCAAGATCTTCCGCTGGATCCCCGCCGACACCAGAAAAACCGTGACCCACGCCCTCGTCACGAGCCGCCTGGACTACGGCAACACCCTCTACGCTGGGACCACCGCCAAACTCCAAAATCGCCTGCAACGCATTCAAAACACCTCAGCCCGCCTCATCCTCGACGTACCCCGCAACAGCCACATCTCCGCACACCTGAGACACCTGCATTGGCTCCCAGTCAGCAAAAGGATCACCTTCCGACTTCTCACCCACGCACACAAAGCCCTCCACGACAAGGGACCGGAATACCTCAACAGACGGCTCAACTTCTACGTCCCCACCCGCCCCCTCCGCTCCTCTGGCCTCGCACTCGCCGCCGTCCCTCGCATCCGACGCTCTACGGCGGGTGGGAGATCTTTCTCCTTCCTGGCGGCCAAGACCTGGAACTCCCTCCCCACCAGCCTCAGGACCACCCAGGACCACTCCGCTTTCCGGAGACTCCTAAAGACCTGGCTGTTCGAGCAGCGATAACCACCCCCTTTGTCCCTAGCGCCTTGAGACCCGCACGGGTGAGTAGCGCGCTTTATAAATGCTAATGATTTGATTTGATTTGATTTGATTTGATTTAGGCACCCTTGCATCACTGGTGTCTGTGTTGTCAGCAGGATTGTTTTTGTGCAGGAAGGTGTCCCTTCCTGCACAAAAACAATCCAGGGAGGCATTCTCCTCTTTCTATATGTAATGCAGAATGCAGCACACACAGAAAGAGGAAACAATGAGGAGAAATAAAGATACTTCTCCTTGTTGCTCCTGCACTGAGGAGGCGTACAGTTGTGAGGCAATCACAGGTTTCCTGATTCATGTAAAAATCTGTAAATGCATTGAAATCCATGGGTGCTGTGTGGGAACACCCACCGCAGTACCCATGGTAGGCCTTCCTGATGTAGTGTAAGGAAATGCAGTGACTTGCGTTGCATTGCCTCACACCAGATCCACAAGGCCAGGAAAAGCCATGCAAAGTGGCTTTGCCTGCCTTGTATAGATGGACCTGCACTATACCCCACCAATACATCACAAAAAGTGACTCACCGGCAGGGCATGAGCTTGTAAGTATGCCCCTGAATGATTGCACACTTCTGTGATTGGTCTATACTTGGGCTACATTTGGGTAATATTTGAGCTCGCGGAGCGGGGTAGCGCCGACTGCCCGGGGGAGCCGCGCAAATTGCAGCGGGAAAACAGCACCGGAGCTGGGAAGAGGGCTGCGCTGCACACCGAGGTGAGGGCGGCCGGGAAGCGGGAGCTCGAGACGTCCACCGAGAGGCTCGCAGCAGCCGCCCCCGAGGCTGCCCGGCAGAGGAGCAGCGCCGTCGTCGCCCCCAGAAACACCGTGACCACCAAACTGCACATATTGCAGCTGCAGTGCCTCTTTCCATATCCTACTAATCCTGTTTTTGCGTCACACGCCCGGGCCGGCTGCGTCACACGCCCCCAGAGGGACAACCCCAGGGGCCCGGAGACAGCCCGGAGACAGCTGAGGGGTGACCGCGGGGGGCCCTGAGACAGGCTGAGGGACGACCCCGGGGGCACGGAGATCGGCAGGGGGATGACCCCGAGGGCACTGAGGGCACTGAGAGCGGCCGAGGGGCGAGCCCGGGAGAGGCAGAGGCCCCTCAGGACCCAGAGACCCCTCAGGACCCAGAGACAGGCTGTGGGACGACGCAGAAACCCCCCGGACTCCTCAGGGAGGCGACCCGGCCCCCGGTAGGCCCCTCTGACGCCCTGTCGTCTCCCGGGCGGACAGAGACCCTTGGAGGAGAGCCGAGAGCGCCTCCGGAGAGACCGCTGACCCACAGACCCGCTGTGTGCAGGGGCAGCCGGTGATCTGCGCCCTCCACCGAGACTTCCACGGACCCCAAGGGTGCCATATTAGACCCCATCACACACTCCATCACCTAGAGGGACCCGAGGAGCCAGCGACCCGAGCACCGGAGCACCGGAGACCGACTGTGGCACCAGAGAGAGGTCCCGGAGACTGACCCCTCACCACAGACTGACCCAGGGCGCCAGAGACTAACCCCGGCCACAGGGCACCAGAGAGAGGCCCTGGAGATTGACCCCTCACCGGAGACTGACCCCGGCCACAGGGCATCGGAGACTGACCCCGGCCACCAGAGACTGACCTCCAGGCACCACAATCTGACCTCGGGTACCAGGGAGAGACCACAGAGACTGACCCCGGGCACCAGAGAGAGAGATCGGGTACCAGAGACTGACCCCGAGCATCCGAGACAGGACCCACATCAGAGACTGACCCCGGGCACCTTACCCCGGGCACCATACCCCGGGCACAAGAGGCAGACCCCGGGCACCGGAGACAACCAGCCGCGCACCCCTGTAGGACACAGGGCTGCCGGTTCGGACCGCCGCCGCCGTTGTAGGCTGCCTGCTAAAACATGCTGGGAGGACTACAATACCCAGAATCCTCTGGGTTTCCTGTGCGCCAAGTGGCGCGAAAGTGCTGTTACGCCCGCCGGGCCCGGGCCCTTAAATTGCAACAAGGTACCACGCACCGTGGGGCGCGCGCGGGCGGCGCCGGGCAAAGGGCGGGCCCTCTGTGGCCCTCTGATTGGACTGGGCACGGGACTCTGCCTAAACTGTAAATTAGTTGTATTACATCTTGATAACGCGGTTTTGTGTTTTGTATAGCTGAATTATAGCTGGTGGTACTTACTGCAACCAACCTATGATGGCTAACTGTAATAACTCCGCCAAAAATCTAGGGGCTACTATGCTTGATAACTACCTGGTTAAGGTGGTTAAAAAGATTAATAGCGATCGCAGAGTCTCCCTAGGGAAAGGAGGTTCCTCCGTTCAGACACACCCTAGTTCCTCCCCACATATAGTGTCTACTTTTGAGGATCTGGGCGTCAACACTGACAAGGATATGATACTAACTGAGGCACAGATACTTTCTAATCCCTTAGACTCAACGGATATAATTGGCGAGAGCCCATTTAGCCCCGTGGTTATGGCAGTGACTCCCCCCCAACCAGCAAGAGCAGTTAGGGCTTGCAGAAAGTCGTTGGGCAAAAGAGGAGTGGGGAAGGTCAGCAATTCTCGAAAGCCCCTCGAAGCAAAAACCCATACTATTAAAACAAAAGGATTAGACGGGGGATCTGATAAGCCAGTGGGTTGCTGTCATAACAGGCAGTATATAGAAAATATACTGGCAACAGTAGAGGATAAGTTAGCAACAAAATGGCTGAAATCTTTAGCACATTATTGCTGAAAATTGAAGTACTTACCCAAGAGGTTCATAGCCTGAGGGTACAAGCAACATCGACACCAGCAGATGTACTAACGGTACCTCTAGATTTACCATCTGGAAACTGTGTTGAGCAGGCAATACTCGCGGGCAGCAGTTTAAGACATAAAGCCCCATGTAACGAAACAAGTTTGGAGGCGGAGCCCACTATACCTAGCGAACCCGAAGTGATTCGAGGGTCCCTAGAGGGTAGGCCTCAACCAACTCGAGTCCATAAGGTAGCAAGAGAGCCCAACAATAATTATAATGTTAGGATTGATCTCCCACCGGAGGCCGCTCCATTTGTATGTATATTGTCAGGAGTCCCAGAACTTAGTTCAGGTAAAAAAGAAGGTTACAATGATTTAAAAAACAAAGTAGCCTTCTGGCTTACTAAGAATAGACCCCTCCCCCCTACCATTGATGGTAAAATCTTAAATGTGAGAAGGGTGGGTTGGCTTGGCCACATGATTAAAGATATCCCAGGTGACCTGGTAATAGTTAATTTCAGGAGTATTAATGTGGTCCCATTTTTGAGAGGCTGGTGCCCGCAACTTGCAGATGGACCAATAGTCACGTGGGAACTACTAGATTTTTATCCTACGGTGTATCCCGAGGTGAAGGTGCCTTCCCAGATTAACAAAAATGTCATTAACCCTCCCAGGGGTTGGTTCGCACCAGAAAGCATTGAACCCTTGATTACTGCCGGGAGATATGGGCCGTTATCCTGCCTAGATGAGAATGATTGACTCATCGGTAGAGAAGAATTAGTTAATTTAACTTTATTGAAATCTCCCCACATAGAAGATATAAGTTGGAAGGCTATTGCCACAGATCAAAGTAATAATCCTGACACTACCCCTGTTGGTACATTGTCTGCATTACCCAATTTTAGTACGGACTCACCCTCTGCTTTAGCTGAGCCTGTTGATATGTTATCAAGGTATATATCCTGGAATATAGCCGGTCTGGAGTCCAGCCAGTGTATTCCTGATTGGAGGGACTTCATAGATCAGGGCGATATAATTGCATTCCAGGAAACTTGGGCTATCACACCGATATTTCGGGTGGGGTATCTGAACTTTAGCAAGCCAGCAATTAGAGGCCAGAAAGGGCGTCCTGTTGGAGGTCTTACAATTTGGGTCCGCCAAAGTGCGGGTGTAAGAGTTGAAGAAGTGACAATTGATAGTCCAGACATAATTGTCTTAAAGATAAAATCCAACCAAGGTACAAACATCCTGTTGGTTAATATTTATGTCAGGGGCCTCCAGGGAGGAAGGGTTTCTCCGACCCTCCTCCTGTTGGATGACATTCTATCAGGAACAACGACCGATGGCCACAAGATTGTGATGGGGGATTTTAATACTTGTTTTGAGCCTTTGGGTATTGAGGACGGCCCGCTCACCGAGGATGAGGATCTATCCTGGGGTATTCCCCAACTCGAGATACCTCCGATTGCTAAGTGGTCGAGCTCAGCCACCTATATTAAGGGGTTATGCCTGGATATGGGTCTAAGAGTTGTTAACGGAAGGGTCAAGTCAGGTAGGAAGGGCAGGCATACGTTCAACAACAGCAGACACAGTAGTTGTATCGACTATATTTTGGTCGATGTGAGGCAGTGGTTTGCAGTTGTTGATATGTTAGTTACGGAACGCCCAGACAGCGATCATGACCCGCTGGTTTTGACCTTAAGGGATTCCAGCTTTCAGAGGTCTGAGGGCAGTGGTCCTAATATAATAGAAAAAGAGGTCATTGTGAGCAATGATACGCGCAGGGTACGCTGGCCCAAAATAGCTGTGGACGCTGGTGCCCGCAGGGTGATAAGAACCTTAGTGTCTAGTTCTGTGGAGCTTTTAAACAATTGTGGCTCACATGACGAGATTAACAGCAAACTTATACATACCCATTCTGACTTGTTTCAGGAACTTAAAAAGTTGTTCATTAAATTTATTCCTAAACAACCTAGGACCAAGAAATACTCATCCACTACCTGGTTTGATAAAGAGAGTAGCAAGACAAAAAGAGTTCTCTTTGAGGCTATTAAAAACAAAAATCATAGCCAGATTAGATCTTGTAGAAAACTCTATAATGAGGCAAAACGCAAAGCAAAACAAAAGTGGGACGAGGAACGCTGGCTTATGCTGTGAGAAGCCTGTGGTAAACGCAATATGGAACAGTTTTGGTACCTCATAAAATGGGGTATCTCGCAGGACGCCCACTATAGTCCAGCATCTGTCTCTAATCATCAGTGGGTAAAAAAAAATTGAGGATCAGTTTAAGTGTCATACAGTAGAAGTGACTATACCCTACTGTCTTGAGCCCGTCGAGTCGTTAATTTTCTCAGTTACTGAAGTCATTAATTGCCTGCAAAACATTCCCAAAGGGAGGGCCCCTGGCCCAGATGGCATTCCAGCTGACATTTTTTTGGAAGACCAGGACCTGTGGGTACCTTATATACTCCACCTGGTGAATGCAGTTGCAGCAGGCGCTAAAATTCCTGACTCATGGTATGGGGCAGAAATCCTTCCTATATACAAGAAAGGCGATCGCTCAGTACCCTCAAATTACTGGCCTATCAGCCTTATTGATGGGATCCAAAAAATCATAGCGCGCCTCATTTTAGGGAGGATACAGGAATGGATAACAGACTCAGATATTTTGACTCCGTTGCAGGCGGGTTTTAGACCTCATGTAAGCACCCTTGATCAAGCCTTTCGTTTTGCCCTTTTATATTGGAAAACAGTTTTTTTGGGTAAGGGCAAGTTGTATGCAGCTTTTGTGGATCTAAGATCTGCATTCGACTTGGTTCCTAGGACTAAATTATGGGATTGCATACTGGAACAGGGAATGCCCAGGGCTCTAGTGCGACTTTTAATGAATCTTCATGCATACACTTATGCCCAAGTCCGCTGGGGTAAGCCTGGCGAGGTTACGGACAGGTTCCATGTTTTGAAAGGTGTTAGACAAGGATGTGTCCTGGCTCCCACTTTGTTTTCCCTGTTTTTTAACGGGGTTACCAAATATTTTGCAACACATCCCACGGATGCTCCCCAGATAGCGGGAATGAAAGTACCATTGCTCATGTTCGCGGATGATACCTTGTTATTATCTAAGAGAAGGCAAGGGCTTCAGCAGGCCCTACTCAGATTTGAGTTATTTTGTGATGAGCATGAGCTAGAAGTAAATGTTTCTAAAACAAAATTCATGGTTCTAAGAGGTCGAACACAAACTGTGGCAAGGGTTAAAATGGGTGGTGCTATTCTTGAGCAAACTAATGTATTTACATATCTGGGTGTGCATTTTAGTGATAATTTTAGTTGGAAACCCCAGATTGATATTCAAGCACTTAAACATGTTCAATTGGGCGGTGCCCTTCTTAAGGAATATAAAAGATCATTTACCCGCCCGATTTCCCCACTTATGGAAATCTATGGGTCAAAAATTCTTCCCTCAGTTTTATATGGGGCAGAGCTTTGGGGTTATAGCAATCTGGACCGACTGATGCTGGCCCAAAACAGATTTACAAGAGGGGTGGTTGGTCTTCCGAGGTCATCCCCACGCATCCCGCTCCTTTATGACCTTGGGCTCCAACCGGTGGAAGATCAAGCCAGATTTCGGCCCTTGGCCTTCTGGCGGAGGTTGTGGTCTACCCCAGAGCTGTTATTATATGCGAAAGCATGTCTCGAGGTAAGGGACACCCTAGGATCCGATAAGATTGGTTGGTTTAAGGGTGTTAGAACCACCCTTTGTGCCATGGGTCTAGGTGCCCTTTGGCACAAACCAGACTCAGCTACTTTTCCTTCAAAAAAAGAGCTGAAACAACTATATTGGGAATGGGTGGTAGGCATAAGACACTCATCCCTTATAGGTAGTTCCCTTACAACAACATTTGTACACGTGAAAGATGTCTCTGCAATTGAAATGTATTGGGATGTTATTACAAAACCTATGGACCGCAAATTATATCACCAAGTTAGAGTGGGCTCAATACCATTAAGGTGTTTAACCTCAACCTGGGGCATTGGAGGCCCAGATAAATGCCCATTGTGTACTGAAATGCGGGAAAATGTGAGCCATTTGTTCTTTGTCTGTCCATTATATGCTGCCCCAAGGAAGAAGTGGTTGGTACCCCTATGCAAAAGTCTGGGCACACAATCGGCCGAGACTGCTTGTAGGATCCTTAAAACTGATCTTTCACCTACTATAGCAATAGGGGTGGCCAAATTCCTGGGGTGGGCAAGGATAATTCGTTCTGAACTACTAAAACAGTTACATGTTTTAGATAAGTAAAATATCTTGAACATTAGAACTGAGTTTTTTAAAGTAATGTACATCCTTTTTTAATATGTTAAAATATTTAACAAATGAAGCATTAGTAGCTTTTATGAAATATTGTATTTATTGTTTTAATCGTTAGCACTGTTAATTTTATAAGTATTATGACGTGTAGTATGTCTTTTATGATGAAATATCGAATAAAGACTTCATTGACTTGACTTGACTTGACTTGTAATATTTGTGCTATAGTTGGGCTCTATTTTCTCTGCTCACCATCTTGGGAGACTTATTTGTTATGAAGTTCCCTAATTTCCTCATTTACTGCAGTATCATCAGTAGAAATCACTTTCAGTTTTACGCCAAACAACAGAACTGACACTTTCTGTACCAAGAGCGACCTTTCTGCCAAATTTGTTGTAATTCCATCCAGCGGTTCAGGCTGCACGCATGTTCAAAACCCCCATGGGAATTAACATGGCACACAAACTTTATTTACCCCCTCCCCCCTTTTTCTTGGCTGCTGCTTGACGGGGGATGAAATTCACTTAAAAACCAAAGGTTATAGAGACGTTTCAGGGATGTTATAGTTAGGCTCACATTTCAAACGTTTGCACTTTTTTTGATTCCCTCTTTTTTCTGAGCCCCTGCTTGAAGGGGGCCAAAATTCACTTAAAAATGTCATGAGTTCCGTAATTTGTGGGTTAATTAGCAGTGCATAGAGAACTACAGTGTGGTGTAATCTCTGCTGCTGCTCCTGCAGTGATTGCAGATGTGATAGAATTCAGGCATGTCTGCTGTGGCATTCATGTCTTCTGTAGCACGAAGGCACGATGGAACTAGTCAGCAATTCACAAACCACAAACCTAAGACAAGGTGTGTTTCCCACTGCCCCCTCAGTTGCCTTCTAGTGCTTCACGTCATCATTCTGTCTTTCTGACCCAGCCTACCTAAAAAAAAGTAAATACTGTATCAGGATGTGATGTCTGTGCCACATTTCTCTGCCCAAGTGAACTTATCTTCCATTAAGGATTGACGGTTCCAATATTTTTCCTCAAATCAATCAATGTGACTTTTTCTTCACATTGATTGATGGGAGGAAAACTATTTGAACCATCAATCCATAGTACATGATCATTTATTGATACCCAACCAACCATTCCATTTCTAAACCTCCCTATAACTTACCTCCCTGTGTAGTAATTATCCCCACTACCAAGTGAAGGTATTTCTTGAGAGTAATCTGTGTTGGGGGCCTGGGTGTAATGTGGGACTAAGAGCCTATTTTAGATTTTGGCACATGTGGTACTGTGTGATAAATAAAAGATCCTGTTTGCTGCACTACAGTTCATCATATTCTTCTATGCAATGTCAACTGTCATAAGGCGGATAGGATATCCGTTATATGCCAAGCGTGTCCTATCTGCCAGACTATCAGCCTGAGCCTATGACCTAAATTTGAATTTAAGGTAGTAGAATGGAAGTGGGAATTGGATAAGAGGGGCTATTGGATTTATAAGTTCACATAACATGCTACTACTGACCTGCCCCAAAACATGCAGGGTAGTAACCAGCTCTGCCACCATGGCTCCAGTATGTAACATAGTCAATTATTAAAAGTGTAGCATAATATTTAAATGCCTTGCTCATTGTTGGCAGGTAAGGTAATCCAATTTTATTAGCACACTAAGGGCCTGATTTAGATGTTGGCAGATGGAATGCTCCGTCACAAATTTGAAGGATATCCTTTTAGCTGCATTACGATCCCCATAGGATATAATGGGATTGTAACATGGGGAACGGGATATCCATTACATTTGTGATGGAGTATTCTTTGCCACCAACATCTAAATCAGGGGCTAATTATATGTTCTGTTTCATTATGAAATTACATCCCTTCAAAAAATAATGTTTTATTTTCTTTCTTTTAATTACATGTTGGTGTTGTGGCTTAAAGTTATTCCCTGCAGCCAGTGCTATGATTGATTACCTAGATATGATAATTAGCTGCATGGGTGGGAAAACCGTGATCCAGGTTTATGGATGACTGACTAGTACAACTACCAATATCAATAATTACATCCAAATAAAATTCCAATGGCTCTGGGGGAACAGCATTGTTCTGTTGCTGTACTTTGCGACTATCAACAGTATGAAAAAGTGTTTGAGGTGAGCATCACAATTTGTGTTTCTGTATTTTGTTCTTCTCTTACTTTCTTGATATAGCTTCTCCTGCTGATGGCAACCAGCAACAACCTGCACTGGCCTACCCAACAACACATCAGGGGATAGCTGCCCAGCTGCAGCAGCAAAGGTTAGAGGTAGTGAATGCCGAATATTGCCAGCTGGAGGCCCTGGTATTTGAGGAGCAGGAGGTACAGGCCCAGGTCTGACAACAACAGGGTACCTCAGGCCACCAGTCAGGTCCACCTCCAACTCAGCCACAATACAATCGTACCTGCAGCCAGGGACCTCCATGACCATCTGTGCCACCACCACCCCCCTCCTCAATGTAACACACCACCTCCTCCACTGCATCATACAAAGGCTGGTTCATCTAATGCTCAAGACGGCACTGCTCTGGCAAGGCCAGCAGGACCTGGACATTGAACCTGATGCCCTCAGGGCCCTTTTTTATTGTTTTTTTTGTTTGTTTTGGTGGAAGGGCATGTTGTAGGTAGAGAGGGTGGGGCTCAGAAGTTGAAAAAAGGGTTTTACACTAGACTTTGTTTCTTTAGAGTTTGGAATAACATTTTGGGACAGTTTGACTTGGGGAGGGAGTGGGCCTGTTGTAGGTGGAGAGGGTGGGTTCTAAAAATAAATATGTTTTACTTTTTTCTTTGCCATCATTCATTATCTATCTTTCTATTCCTAGTTGGTGAAGAATAATTTATTATATCATTGTTAAGTGTGCTGTTGTTCCCCCTAGACTTTCCCTACCTGATGTCCCTTGCCATGTATTATTATTCTGTATGTTACTTACTTCTTCTTGCAGTCCATTTATACCCTGCCACCAGAGGTGCACTGTCTAGGAACAGAAAACTGGTTAATTTAAATGTGTTTCACTTGATGAGGTTTTGCAGCACCCAGGCACCAATCAATTACACAGCATGGTAGTAGTTTGTGTAGCAGTTGCCCTTGCCCTACCACTTGTAACTAGTTGCCCAGTAGAGTCTCCCAACATAGACAAAAATCTGATCCCTCTCTCTCCTTCCAAAGAACAAAAACTACTAGGTTAATGTGTTCTAGTTCTTCTTACCAGAACTGACTAGGCAATGGTACCTCTCAAATATCTTCCCAAACCTTATTGCATGGTTTATCAAAGGGACATTTTTATTAATGGTGCTGGTATTAGTGTTCTCTCGCTGTGATCCTAGGGAAGATATAACAAAGTGAAGTCCCACACCGACCAATTCCAAAGAGGTGAACTCCCAACTGTCAGATTCATCAGAAAGATTATTTATTCATCACAGCCAATTAGACTGAAAGAAAACACACACTTAGTGCGTTATTGCCAAAGACTGAGACCAGACCACCATGACAAAAGACCCTTGGTCTAGTGTGCACTTTTGTGAGACACTGGAAGAGAGTCAGACATTGTTCTGACTCTTCTGCCCTTTGATGGTGTATTATTATGTCATCCCTTTCATGCCTGGGTGAGTAAGTGGGGCTGCTGAGAGGTATTGCATTGTTCAGGTAAGAAGATCCTGCAGTGAGTTGCTGTCGCTTTCACCACATCCACCCCACCAAGTGTGTGATACATTTATGCTTTAAATTAAGCTACCCCTCAATAATTCACACAGAAAGAGGGTTGGGGGTTTGATGACCGGATGGGATTGGGGAGCTGGGGAAATGTGTGGCATAGACAAACACTACACAACAACAATAGTCATCAGGTCAATGAGCAGCACATCATGAAATCTGTTGTGGAAGGAATGTAGGACACAGTTCAATTGAATGCATTGCAAACAGTCTTTCTGCCCCAAAAAACAAAGTTATTATTTATCTCAATCTTCTGTCACTCAAAGAAGTTCCTAAAAATATGATTGTTTAAAAGAAAAATTACACCATATTAAATGCCAAATTGGGTGGTGCATCTGAATTCTTCTTGGGATGTCCGTCTTGGGTTCCTGGCTGCATTGGCCTAGTAAGAAAAGCAGGAGTGTTATGGAGCTTTCACCTTTCATGTAGAAGAAGAGAAGGCTTGTGGATTTTAAAAGAGTAACAATATTGTAGAGTTAAGGAGAAGGCAGGACAGAAGGTAAGCTTCATGAGGAGTGGGCCAAGAGACAGACCAAGAGCATAAGCTCCTGCAATCATTAATGATGACTCATGTGTGAATAACTGAGGGCAATTTTACTACCAATGTTAGACAAGTAGCTGCATGGATCTGGCTGATCAGTCTCACAGCTGTCATAACATTTAACCAAGTACGTCGATAATGTGATAAGGTGACTGACATCCACATGTCTGTCTCCAGTTAAACACCCCCCCCCATCACAACCCCCTAATACAGGAGTGTGACATTTGAGCCAGCACACCAGCTATTCTGCATTTACAAAATCAGCGCACCTCTCTCCAGTCCACAGTTCTGAGTAGTTGTCATGTTGGTTTCCCTTTGAAGTAGATATCTTCCTTTTCTGTCTGTTGAGGTAGTCCTGCCCTGAGTCCTAACTCTGACTCCAAGTAATAAATCAGTATGATTCCCAACCCAAATTCGATGGAGAAAGAAAGACCTTTAGTGCACTGCTCTTGATAAACAAAAAGAGCACATGAATTTGAGCATTTGTTGTAGATATGTATTTGCTATCTAAACTGACTGGAATGGTCTCTGATGAACCCCAAAAATGTACAGCAAGGGTGGACCATGCAATTAAATTGTCAACAACAGGACAATGTGCGCTCTACGGGTAACATAATGCAAAGAAACAAAACTTGTGCAATGTAATAATTCATGCATTGTGTGCTGATATTGCATATTAAAGTTTTGCATTGCAGGTATTTATATTGATGTACTTTAATACTGTTTGTAATGTATTGTTCATTTTCAAGCCTTTCCTGCAGCCTGACTAGGTGTGGCTGTGTGTGGCAGTGGGCGGGGTTTGGGTCTATTTAAGGAACCCAGCCCAGCTCCACATGCTCACTATTCAGAGGTCCCGGTGCAGAGCAGCAGCAGACTACTCGTGCCAAGCTTCCAAGGGGGTGAGCAGGGATTATCTTGGATGTGTAACTCCCTTGCCCTGACTAGAGTGGGTGGGTTCTGCCTGGCTTAGGTGCATACCCTAGCCAACCAGAAACCCCATTTTTAACAATCGTCAACTGCTTCAGGGCTTTAAAAGAATGGCTAAAATGTGTGCAGATTTTTCTGCCAGTGGTCAGTATGCTGTTGACTATGCCTTCTTGTTTGAGAAAGCCCTGCACAATCAGGTTGATGCAATGCGCCAAACACAGGACCCTGAAATATCCATCATCTGCTATGGCCTTGACTATATTTCTGCCACTGTCCATTGCAACACATCCAATTCAGAGACTTCTGGGTTGTAGTGATTCATACACATGCTGTTGAAATCTTCCAAGATGCTTGCAGCTGTTTTGGATTTCTCTATGGCAAGCATCGCTACTGTTGCATTCTGCTGAACGCATTTAAAATATTCTTCAGTTCCGAGACCTGCAGATAGCTATTGCCTAACCCCTAGCATTCTGCTGCAAAGCTTGTCCAACCAATTGCAGCACACCATGATGGAGTGCTGGAAAAGCAACTCTAGCAAAATAGGTCCAGCTTGGAACTCTCTATTTTAGGCAGAGGGCCACCACAAATTCAAAAAATTAATCTCCTTCCTCAAAAGAAAAAGGGAGTAAGTCCAGCCCTAATAGCTTACAATTGTACAAACCTACTTTTGGGTGGTTGCCTTTATATGGACTCTCCTACCTAAAAATGCATGTAATAGTAGCTTGGATTGTTTTTTTTGTGGTGCCACTGATGCAGGTGACTTTTGGAGAGAACCAGATGAGTTATACACAATGTGCATCTTAGGATAGTGACTATATTCAGTGTTGTTGCCATCTGAGTCTTGTGCCATTTCGAAGTTGCTGATGAGGATTATGCTGGCGCATTGCTGGGGACAAGGCTGTTTTGTGTAAAGCTGTCACCTTCTTCCTCATCACCTCCCACCATGATCAGAGCTGATTCCTCTTTCTCATCACCACCTGCAACAATTTTTTTAAGGTGCTCCTCCCACTGAATTGTGTGATTTTTTTCATATGGGTTGTTTGGCCTCCAGCACCATAGTGTGAACCAGGCTTACCTCAATGAACACTCACATGACAAATGGAGCATATTACAATGTCACCCTCCAGCTTGCTAATTGTAAAGAAGTTCCAAACTGGGAGGGGAACTTTTTAGTGTGTCACTGGTGCCACTGCCAATGCTCAAAGAACTGGAGGTAGGTGTGTGTGCCAATTGTTGCCCTTCTGCACTGCACATTCTGAGTGAGGTAGTGGTGGATATAGGTCTCAGCAAGGGTGTTACAAATAAGGAAGCTGGCAGTGGTGGTGTAAACAGTGCCACATCCATTTGAGCATGTTGAACAGGAGGGGTAATGTTGGTTTCATCGGGGCCAGCTTCCATGACAATGACTGGCTTGTCGTCCTTGTCCCCTTTCATAATTCTAAATAAGGCTTTTAGGAAGCTTTCACTTTTCTCTTGTGGCAGGTCAGGGACTCAGTCAGCATCCAATCACTGTCCAGATGATCAGAAGGGGGGTTTGAAGAAGATGGTGGCGTACCCTTTCTTTTTCGTGCTGGAGATCAGAAAGCCAGTGATTCAAGAAGGCTCTTGTGTACCTAAAAGCAAACAATAAGGAAATTATTTAGAGAAATGTGGAATTTTTACAGTTTGAATTACCGATAGTACAGACAATATAATTTAGTGAGGTTATTTGAATAATTAACAATAATAGTGTATCAAGTCCAATTCACACCATAACATAATATTTCAATGACGATAACAACATACAGATGTAACTGCTTGGCATGCATTTAAGGGGAGACACCTGCGGTAGGCATTGAGGTGCAGGGCAAAACGGAATAATCTAAAAAACATGAATGCTGGTGTGTTCTTATGTAGGCAGGGAGTGCAGGTGAAAAGAAAATCTTCCTTAAAATATGAATGCTGGTGTGAGTCTATGGCAGACAGGGGGCGCAGGGGGAAATGAAACAATCCTTAAAATTAAATGCTTGTGTGCACATATGGCAAGCACAGGGTGCACATGAAAATGGAATACTTCCTAAAAATGAATGCTGATATGTGCCAATGGCAACACAGGGTGTAGGGGAAAAAGGAAGAATCCTTAAACAATTAATGCTGGTGCGTGCCTTTAGGAGGCAGGGGGTGCATGGGGCAGTGATATAATCCTTACAAAATGAATGCTGATGTGCTTCTATAGCCTAAGAGAAGAAGACCTATAGCAGGTAGGGGGTGAAGGGAAAATGTAAAATAAATCTGCTGGTGTGTCACTAGAGACTAAAGGACATCCGATGGGAAGCAAAGGGGTGCAGGGAAAACATGAACAAATAAATATAACATTATAAACACTGTTGATACATTTAATACAAAGATCTTCAAGCACATTAAGCTGATATCCGGGAAAAAGTAAAAAAAATAACACACAATGGCATAGGCCTCTTTTATCAATGTATCTAGAAATAGGCTTTGAAAACTGAGAAAAAAGAATTAATACACTATGTGGCTGGCTGAAGATGGCTATTGGTCACATTGCCAAACAACAACAGCAAGCAAAAATAGAGGCATGGAGAACAAAGAACACATGCAGGCCTATTGTAAATGCACACTGGCTAGCTGCACAAAATGTCTCTCGGCTTCATGGTGGTGAAACAACAACAGCAAGCAAAGAAGCATGGAGAACAAAGAACACATGCAGGCATAAGGTAAATGCACACTGACTGCTTACATAAAATGGCCACTGGCCACATGCTAGTCAAACAACATTAGCAAGCAAGGAGGCATGGTGGACAAAGAACATATGCAGGCATAAGGCAAAATCACACTGACTGCCCACACAAAATGGCCACCAGCTACATGGTGGCAACAAACAACAGCAAACAAGGAGGCATGGAGAATAGAGAACACATGCAGGCATATGGCAAAAATATATTGACTGCCTTCACAAAATGGCTGCCAGCTACGTGGTGGTCAAACAACAACAGCAAGCAAGAAGGCATGAAAAACAAAGAACACATGTGATCCTAGGACAAAAGCACACTGACTGCCTATTCAAAATGGTTGTCATCCACATGGTCAAACAATGATAGCAAGCAAGGAGTCAGGGAGAACAAAGAACACATGCAGGCTTATGGCAAAAGCAAATTGATTGGCTGCACAAAATGGCAGTCGCCACATGGTGGTCAAACAACAACAACAAACAAAGAGGCTTAGACAACAAGAATCAACACAGGCCTATGGATGGACACTGACTACACCAAATAGCCACCAGCCACATGCCATGAAGAACAAAGACAAATGGTAAACACACATAGTAGCCTGCCAAAGGAGGTATGGTAAACAATGAAGAAAACACTACCATTAATTCAGCAATGCCAAAAATGAAAATTAAGTCAGCTATGAAAATCTTTACAACAACACACAACCTCCCAAGGCATGATGTGACCCCACAAAATACACATTTTGCAAAAAAACAAAGTCATTTAATCCAGTGCCAACCTTGGCCTAAATCATAGATATTTTAAAAGAACATATGCCACAGTAACATTTGTTTAATTTATCCAATGATTACTACTGGCTGGATGGCCCATGGGCAGACTAGGCCACATGGCAAAATAAATGAACAGTGCAAATTTGACAGACATGGATCAAATGTATTTAAATGTACATCCTTTTTCACTTATACAAGATTAAAAAATTGAATTGAAAAAATTCTAGCACCCCCCTTCCACTGCAACTCCAGGCCACTCACCATAACCACAATCACATTTTAAAATTTAATAAACGTACACATAAGATATTGGTGCATGTCAACACACTTATCCATAAAATGTTGAACGTACTTGTGATCTCACAAAAACAAAGCCTTTGAAATTCAATTGTATATATGCAGTAGGAATTGCAGACAAAGAGAGTGATTCGTTCACCTTTGAATCCAAATTAAAAAAGACCAGGCGATGGACAACACACTGGGAAAGGCCTTATGATAGGAAGAGGAAGTGGGAGTCCCTAAGACACTTCCTTCTGGTTTAAAAAAAAGTAAAGTAACGAAAATGTTTTTCACGCTAAAAAGCAACCTTGGCCATCCTTTTGAGTAGAATATCAAGTCACAATGGTATTTTTAAGGTGACTTAGCTGCTTCTTGATTAGAAACTTTACTTGAGAAGCAGCCGCAGCTGCTTACGATCACTGGCATATCAAAATGGCACTGGAAAGTTCCATGGCGACTGGATGTCGTGCAAGCACAATCAAGGCTTGTTTGTGCTTGTGAGTGCATGTTCACGAAGCCTCGCATGTGCACCTTCTCCATTAAGTAGGCACAAGGCTTAACAATGTCAAACCCACATGTAAAGACCACTTTTCTGGCTAAAAACTTGCATAAGCAATCAGTTCACATGACATTGTGGTTTTCAAGAGGGTGTAGAACATTTAAAACATTTTCTTGTAGTTTTCTCTAAAGGGCTTTCAACATATCAAAAGGCCAACACCCGTGCAAGAAGAAAAGGAGAGTAAGCAGCACCGAGGCAAACCTCTTAAGATGAATTCTGGACACAGTCGCCATCCTTCTCTCATCTCAAACACCCTTCCCCTCAGAGGCTATTGCCAGTGCCTGGTGAAAGTTTTCATGTAGTGAGCCTTCAATCCTCCAGGGGGATCAGTGGCAAGCTCTTAATCTCCATATACTGCTTGGAGTACGGGTTAGTAGAAACTTGTGCTATCAATGCCACCCCTTGCTTTCTGCTGTTTCTATTGCACTTTCTTATATAGCTCAAAGTTGACCTGAAGGTATTGGAGTGCTTTACATGAACACCAGTAACATTGCACAAGGACACATTCAATACTTAGGCACAGAGAGATTAAGGGATTTGCCCAGAAACACAGGATGTTGAGCTGATGCCAAGATTTGAACCCCCAGCTCCAAAGTCCAAAGCTCTGGTCATAGAGCCACATCCTCTCCCTAATAAGATAATATTCACTCTTGGTATTGTAAGGAAAATGCCATCCAGTAACAGCCTGAGGCAGCCAGTTCTACTGTCATATGGCTAGCACAGGCACACAATGGTGCCTGCACTAGTCATCAGAGTTTATCCAGGATTGGGGAAATGCCCGACCCTGGTCTCAGGACCACAGAACACCTCAGTGCCTCCCCTTCTGTGATGTGCTGAAGTGTCACGCTTAACAGAAGCCATGGGTGCTACAGGCATAAGCTTTGCAGTGCCCCTGGCTACACATCAGCCAGCCAGTCACCCCACCCTTTCCCAACTTGTAACAGAAAGGATGGGATGAAAGGGCAAAGACTAAAACCTCAAATCTGCAACTGCACAGGTCTGAGGTTTCAGTTTCAAGCCAGCAGCAAGAGCCGAAACAGGACCTGCACAAGCAGCAAGGTAAGTAAATAAATATTGTTAAACACTGGTTGTGTATACGTGAGATTATGTGCCCTTGAGAGAGCATGTGTATGTGTGAGCATGTCTATTTTTCTATGTGTGTGTCTGACCTTCTCCAAAAAGAACTTTAAGAGAAGCTGCCTAATCCAGGATGGTGCTCTGATATAATTTCCTGCACTTACCCTATTTAAGGGGATGTTTTTGGGTACTCCTCATGTCACAACACTTTGGATATTCCAGACATAGGGGGTCATTCTGACCCCCATGGGCGGCGGTCGCCGCCCGCCTGGAGGGAGCCGCCATATGGCCGCTCCGCGGTCGAAAGACCGCGGAGGCCATTCTGGCTTTCCCGCTGGGCTGGCGGGAGACCGCCAGAAGGCCGCCCGCCAGCCCAGCGGGAAACCCCTCCCCACGAGTGGAGCCGAATGGAGCCGGCGGAGTGGGTATGTGCGACGGGTGCAGTGGCAAAGCAGACACTGAAATACGAAGTGGGGCCCTCTTACGGGGGCCCCTGCAGTGCCCATGCCATTGGCATGGGCGCTGCAGGGGCCCCCAGGGGCCCCACAACACCCCATACCGCCATCCTGTTCCTGGCGGGTCACCCGCCAGGAACAGGATGGCGGTATGGGGTGTCAGAATCCCCATGGCGGCGCAGCAAGCTGCGCCGCCATGGAGGATTCTGCAGGACAGCGGAAAACCGGCGGGAGACCGCCGGTTTTCCTGTTCTGACCGCGGCTGAACCGCCGCGGTCAGAATGTCCTGAGGAGCACCGCCAGCCTGTTGGCGGTGCTCCCGCATCCCCGGCCCCGGCGGTCCTTGACTGCCGGGGTCGGAATGACCCCCATAGTGTTACTTGCTCCTGTCGACAAATACTATTCTTTAGGAGTTTTAGTCTTGGTTTGCCAATCCTAATTGATCTTCTGCATCCTGGGGCTCATGTTATTTCCTCAGCTCTTCTGCATCAACTATTTTACTAGCTGTCCTGGCCTTTCACTTCAATATGCTTGGAGTCATTGTCTTTGAGGTGTTTTTTTGCCCTTGGGCCTTTTCCTCCTACTGTCTAGCCTCTTCTGGAAGGTGCTTTCCACCTTGGCACTGCCTAGTGTTCACAGAAATATGGCTGCTGGAAGGGTTTGCCCCCATCTCTGGAAGACAAGGACCATACAGACCTGAAAGTCAAGTTCAAGTGACAATCAGAGGGCTTCAGCTAGGTACAGATCTGTGACACTGAACTCTTGGAAGTGGTGCAGATGGTACTGCTCCTGCCTCACCCTAAAACCTAGGACTTAAATATATTTTCACCAAAAGCTTCCTGGGGAACTGACTGAAGACCAGAACCTACCTGCCAGCTAATCCACCCAAGGTGCATAGCCAGTTTTGTTCCCCTAGAGGTTTATGACTTCCAAAAAGTTGTCCTAATTTTAAATCTGAAGGTAAAACTCTTCATCACTCAAAGGCGACCAGCTCCCCATCAATTACAATTACCCCCTTGGCCTGGAAATCTAGCTTATCCCACTCTGACATCAACAAGATTCCGTCCATGGGCTACCCAACTATGACAACTCCTCCTCAGACACAATCTGCCTCCTTGTCCCTCTGAACTCTACCTTCTCCTGGAATTGTCTTCAGAATTATTTTTAAGTTTGAAAGTAAGCCAACACCGGGCCCACTCCAACCCTTGTACCTGACCTATGCTCCATTGTGGTTGGCATTAACTTTTGACTTTGACCTAGTCAAAGTGCTGACCGCCTAGGTAGAGAAACCCATGTGGGGATTCTTCCCTACCAGGGCATGGGACACCCTTGGGTACCTGACTTTTGCCTACCACCTGCTCTGCCATCTAGAGGGTGCTCTAGGGGTAGCGGAAGGCCTACTCAGGTTTGGCCAAGGTGGAAGAGATGCCACCCTGAGCACAGGCACACCTGCACCTCCACAGGCCTTCACTCTCAGACCTAATACATGTTGGCCAGGCTACTCTGGTGGGTAGCACAGTCAGTGCAGCATCCCACTAGTGACCAAGGCCATACCTGCCCTGGGTATGTGGGGTACTTATTTACTGGGCACTGCTGAGTACAGCACATCCACCAATCAAGTAAGCACCCCTTCCTGACATGGGTAGGATGGCTGCACACACTTGTGGGAACATTCCCAGAGTCCTAAGCCCACGCAAAAGGAGTCAGCAAAGCAATTGGGAGGAAAAAGAATACAGTTTGAGGGAAATTCCCTATGAAGGAGAGTGTCCAAAAGTCCACCACAATGCTATTTTCATAATATGGTGCTAAAAGGTGTTTGGAGCAAGCACCACCTTAGTCTACCATGAAGGGCAAGAAATAGCACTAGTCAGAAATCTTTTGTTGCCTGGTCCCCTGCTTGTTTGTAAGGCACTGGAGTGATCTTTTCTGATGCATGTGAGCATAGACTAAGAAGAATGGTTCACAAAAGAAGATTGCTGCCTTACAGCGCAAACAATAATGGTATATAATGACGACTCCACTCTGTCTTGAAGTGGTTCTGCCAAGCACTAGATGAGGATGTACTGATATTTCAGAATCCTTTGAACCATCCTTCATAGCGTTGGATGTGAGCTCAGCATGGCTTTCATTTAGTATGGAAGGTGGGCAAAAACCTTCCATGGAGGGTGCCAGGATAAATGCACATTCTACTGCGTTGGTGGGCAGAGAAAGGTGGAACAGGATGGTGACTGAGAGCTTTTTGGTTTTGTCTTGTATGGCCTTGGTTACAATTACTTAGCAACATATAGAGGGGGAGAACGAGAACAAAAAGAGGGCTGATCGGCATAAAACAACAGTGGAATATTAAACTAGGATACCAGTAGGACAGTAGCAAAAATGTGTTCAACTAACTAAATCCATCAGCAACGAGGTTATTTTAAAATTCTGATTGCATGAAAAGCCACAGGAGAGACTTTTATTGTCGATTACACACTAATTCCCTAACTATGACCCTGGCAGTCTTCAGACCATCAGGGCTGTGGTGGCAGTCTGACCGCTGCTAAAGTGGTGGTCTGACTGCTTTGGCGAGGGTCAGACCAGCATATCATGACCGTGACGGTTGGTCACCGCCAATTTCTCTTCACTGGAGAGACTGGCAGTGCTGGTGGTCTGAATCCACCAGGGCAGCGCTGATTGCAGAACCGCCCTGGGGATTGCAACCCCCTCTCTGCCAGCTTTTACATGGCAGTTGCACCACCATGTAAAAGCTGGTGGAGGTGGAGTGCAGGGGGGCCCATGGAGGCTCCTGCACTGCCCATGCTCTTGGCCTGCATGGACAGCCCGTCGCAATTTTCACTGTCTGCAATGAAGACAATGAAAAGCACTAAGGGTGCTGTTGCACCCTAGGCACCGCAACATTGCTGCTGGCTCAATTATGAGCCGGCGTCAATGTTGTGGGCTGTTCCCCTCTGGGGCCAGTGGGCATTAACACCATTGCTGCACAATGAAGCAGCGGGGAACTCCTAATGGGGTCCTCAGGAAGGTGGCTGCACTGGTGGCAACTAGATCACGGGAGTTTGGGGGGGGTGGCCTTTTCCTTGTGGTTACAAACCCTGAGATTAGTAAAACCACAGAGTGTGTGCCCACAAAGTCGATTTTTCATATATTCCAAGCCCAATTCATGACTTGGAAACGTTTTTGCTGAATTTTAAAATGGGTATCCAGGCCAAACTGAATCACATGTTGGGAGGGGCTTGTAAGGGATGCTTCTTCCAAACTGCAAGTTGTTGTCACATGTATCATTAGTTTGCCAAAATTCTGGTTACAATGTATTTATCAGTTACTATCTCACAAGCTTGGATGGTAACTGATTTGAAAAGGAGAATGGTTTCTTCTGCAGCTGTTCCCCTTTGAGAACTGGGGTGGTAGCTTTTGGTGTAGTAGGCAA
The DNA here is from genome assembly GCF_031143425.1 of Pleurodeles waltl. NCBI lineage: Eukaryota > Metazoa > Chordata > Amphibia > Caudata > Salamandridae > Pleurodeles > Pleurodeles waltl. The sequence goes on from NC_090440.1 coordinate 145,234,006, forward strand.
TGGCACACAGGAACAGGGGCTGCACTCACAGAAGTTTTTTTAAATGGAAAACGTTTGTTTTAAAGCAACCCATTCATTTAAAATCCATTTTACAATTCAATCAGAGGGGTGTGTGTCTGCTGTCCGTTGCTGGTCACCATCCCTGTGATTGTAGCCCAGGCTTCTCCAACGAGTAGCTCATGAGCTACTGGTAGCTCTCCACCTAGCTGCAAGTAGCTCTCCTGTATGCATTCCAGTCTGCTAACTTTGAAGTTTTTGTTTAGCTGACTTAGTATATCTATATCAAAATTCAGAAGTTTATGTCTGATGAAAATGTATGTATTTTCATACCGCTTAAGTTAATGTTTGGAGAAAAATAGATGAACTTCCAAACTATGTTTATAGCTAATATTTAACTGATAAATAATGTAGCATTGGGGGCAAGTTGTTACCAATATTATTACCTTGGGGCCAGAGGCATTCCAAATTGACACAGCCTTTTTTACATTGCTTCTTGCAACCCTCCCTGACGCACTGAAGTGATCACAGCAATCAACCATGCACTAGAGTGATTAATTATATTGCATAGGGTGCACTAATGTAATATTGTCTGGTGTGGTTAATATTACAACACTAATTACATTAATAGCGTGGGGTGATTTCCATTTCACTTCAGTAGCTCTTACTACAGAAAACGTTATAGACCCCTGTTATAGCCAAATTATGAGCTTCCTAATCAGCATTAATTAGGCGGGGTATTCTTTGACACAATCCAAGTCCTTATTTTGAGAAATGACCTATTAGTACATAGGCTGCTTAGCAAAATAAAAAACTCGTCGCAAAAAACTTGTTCACAATTTCCGATCACTTTTTGTGAGTATATCTGGCTCTAAACACCCTGTAGAAATAGAGTCAATCTCATAATCTATCAAGCATAATCTTAACTTTCGATAATGACATAGAGTTTGAACGTACTGCATCATAATTACTATTTTGTTTTATTAAACTAAAAAAGTACTTCATTTAGTGACTAGACATAATATTTACCACATTCCTTAAACTATAACTCAGTTTTTCCATGGCATAAACACTACCACTGTAATTCTACACATGTATAGGATGTGGCAACAGACACAGTGAACATATTCTGCCCTTATATTTCTCTGCTAAAATGTTAAAACGCAGCATGAGTTTCTTTGAATCAACTCTGTTTTTGACTACAAGCTTCAACGCCACCATCTGCTGGGATTAAGGATATATTATCAACAGACTTTGAAACGCGCTGTTAGTTGGAACGCGTTAGTGGATTCTCGGATACAAGCACGAAAGTAATTTTGCAAGCATCTTAATTTTGCCTCAAATATAATAATACAATCATGTGTAACTGAAGACTACATACGATCTTGTTATCAGCCAAATAATGCATCATTCATGTGTTGCAGCGGTTTTATTTTATAACCACAAATTCAATTAAAATGTGTTTCATAATGCAGCTCAATAAATTTAAAAAAAACTGAGAAAGCATAAATACAACAAAAAAGCATTGTTTTTTTAAGAGAAAGCTTTCAATTTCAGGGTGATAATAAAATGACGCTCAAAATTTGAAATAATCCCTCCAGAAACGTGATAGAGAATTAAATGTATTAGTCACATATTATAGTACACGAATGGCGTGGATAAAAAAGGCATCTGTATGAACTGTGCAGTACATTAAATTGATCACTCAGACGTGCCTCGTGCAAGGATTCTTGCCGCCCAAAAGGTATATGAACTTCTATGTACCTATAGACCGTCATGGAAAATTCCTGCTCCTGGGTATCCATCTCCCCTTCTCAATTATAACTGTCTATTGCTCTCTATCTCTCTTCCTTTCTCCAACTCTATTTCTCGCTCTTTCAAAATAATAGAGATCATATAAGACAATTACATGAAATACCACAACAGCTGTATTGTATCTATGATAATATACAGTGTATGCTGAAAAAAGTGGGAGATCTCTCAAAGTGGCATGGCTAAAGAAGAAAATCTTGGAATCCTTTCTGAGAGGCGTGGCTTATGTTGCTATGGGCGTGCCCTGTAAGAGGTGAAATGACACCCCGTGCTTTATATAGCGTTTCAACAGGACAATATTAGGGTGCATCTCTGTGAGCTTCCTGTCATTGCCATTAGACAAATCACAAAACAAGTATATGCTCAAAACCAGCAGACCTATAAAGGCTGTGCCACTATTTTTGATCAGTATGAGATAAATTAATAACTACAAGGATTCTGTTGTGAATGATTAGAATTTAAAATTGCACAATTCCGAATATATGAGACTGAATTTAGCTTTGATGTGGTATTGGCCAGCTGTCAAACTTTCCCAAAACTTTTTTTTGATTTTGAAAAACAAACTCCCAACGTGGCAGTTTATTTTTTTAGGTTGAGCATTCGAGGCCTCTTGTATATACTTTAGTATATACTTCTATACTTCTTTGTGGGGTCTCTGCTTTTTCACTGGTTTGTTTCAGTGTCCTTAAAAAATCCTTGTTTGCTAGTGGTCAAGCCTTGCTCTTTGTCCCACCTTTTCCACAGTTGTACACTCCCCTGGAGCATGGCCCTAGTACTTGTACCCTTCCACTTGTGCCTATGTGGCATGTGCTTAGGGATTACTTTGTTCAAAGGCTAATAGCATTTGACTAGAGCGCTGGATGTTTCAGTGGCTCCAGTCTGTTTCTGTTTACAGGGCTCTAGTCTATTACTTACTTTCATCTTCAGTCATGTGTGACTGTTTATTCCATTCCTTACTGTCCCTTGCGCATTTTCTGTTCTTGCATTGCAAATGCTTGTTCCTTTTGTCTGTCTCTGCGAGTTCACGGCGTCGCTTTGAACCGGCCACTTATGTCAACTGTTTTACTTTTTATTTTCAGTTTGTGGCAAGAAAACACTAATAGCTGAAACTCGAGCGAACACGAGACCTATTGCAGTTCAAATGCTTCGTTATTTTCAGTCTGTGTGACAATAAAAGTCCAGTCAGTAATTTACAACGCTATGAGCTCTAACTCGAGCAAACACAAGACTATTACATACCAAATGCTTTTTATCTTTTTTCGCAGCGCGATCTCGCTTGGCAGAAGTCAAGCGCTTTCCATGAGATCGACCCTGTTACATAGTTAATTGCACTCCTTATGGCTGAAGTGCGCACATAAAAAGCGCAGACTGTAAATTGTTTTGTTTTTAGATTTTAGGGGACTCGAAGTCCCTCCCTCAGCTCAGCTCAGGTTACAAAGGAGTGTTTTTCTGAAGCGTATTTTCTTGGTTGCCGCGCCCAGGGAAGGACGCTCAGGCAGAGGTGTGCGGGGAGCAGCCTCCAAGCATCTGTTCACTATTATGTGTTTTCTTGGACGCTTGCAAGGGAGGCGGCACGGAGATGCTCCCCACCCTCCTGCGTGAGTGCACTCTGCCACTCCCCTCTTCCCCCCATCGTCCCAAAGAGCAGGAATGAGAAAAGGAAGTCCATGCAGTGCTGGGCCCAGGGGTGCCGGTCTCCCGAGAGGAGCAGACACCACTAGTTTACAATTGGGACGAGCACTTCCCATCAGTGGTCGTGTTTTTTTTCCATCCTCAATGCGTTTGTGCTTCACGATCGCCGCTCTTTACCTGGCAGCATTGTGGCACTTTTGTGAGTCGTTCTTACTCTCGGTTGAATAAGTAACACACTTTTAAACAAACAGTATCATGTCCCTTGTGGAAAGGAGCGATATTTATGTTTGAGGTTCGTACATAGCACTTCCTTAATTGCTTTCCCTTGTGATTTCATTTCAACCTGTAGCATAATAGCACTTTTGGGAGGACTTTTCACTAGTTGCTTTTGCTTAGATAATTTGCTTTTTGAGCACTTTAATTTACTAACCAGATGTGAAAGGTGCGCTATTTAATTTTTGTGCATAGCCCCAACGTAATTTTTTTCCCGTGTGATTTCAAATCTTTGATGTGTTTTGTTTTCATTCCCAACGTGGCATCTGCTTTGCGACCACTGCGCTTTATCTGGCAGCATCATGGCAGTATGGGGACATGTTCTTACTGTTGGTTGAATTAGTGTCATACTTTAAAACAAGCAACTGTACTGTGAGAGAAATTGATTTTTCAGCACTTTAATTTACTAAGTACCTGTGAGAAGGAGCGCAACTTAATTTTTGTACACAGGGCCAGCTTTATTTTTTTTCCGTGTTATTTCAAACCTTTGTTGTTTTTTCCTATAGAAAGGAAATCTCACAAACTAGGTGAACGCTTCACGAAAGCAGCCCTTTATCTTTTAGCATTGTGGCTGTTTTGGAAAGTGCTTTCATGTTCGGAAAAGGAATCAACATATTAAAACAATAACAGTCACAAACTACAGCATCACGTTTTGAGTGGAAAGAAGCGCAATTTACTTTTATAGGAACCACTTGATTTCTTTTTGGTGTGATTACATTTAATCTTTGAACAACGTTTCATCAACGCGCCTCATTAAAGTACCTTGTTTTCGCTTCTGTGGGCATACGGCCACTTCTGCTTTTCTGACGCTTTCAGGGGTCTTCTGGCTCTACCGATCTTGCTTCTCCCATCTAGAGCTGCAAAGCAATGTCATTTTTAAGGTCGAGCCTAAATCGGGGATATGTGTCTTTACTCTGTGTTTTCCCATTATATTTGTTGTACTCAGCCTTCTGCTGGGTTTCAAAACTGCCACTTTCATAAATACATTACAGGGCATACTAGCTGTGATACCGAATAACAAACAAAGGACATAAAATACCATTTACATATATGCAGTGCCTAATTTGTGCTTGTTGTTTCCGGTGCGGAGCACCAGCACTTATTTTTGAGGCTGGCACTTATTTTTTTGCCTCAAGCATTTGCTGTGAGCAAAAGACACATATGGGAAAGACAAAGGAAGAGAAAAACGAAAAAGCATCAGAGAGGGAGAAAGCGGAAAGCTGCAAGAGTGAGCTGAAGGGGCAGGGAGTGGCTGTAAATGGATTGAAGAGGCCCGAGATGGCTTCAGGATTACGCTGCCTCAGTATTTTGTGTTCGTACATTTAATTGAAGCAGACGCCTGGTTCAGAGGAGGGCTTTGGGCCCTGACACCTTTTTTATTTAGAAATTAAGCACTGCATATATGAGGAGCACAACAGAGGCATTCTTTATTTAAACTTTACAAAATGGAAAGCTTTGTATGGTTTGTTAAATATTATAGAGGCCTTTTCTTTCAAATACATTCTATTTTTCGGTACCCTAAAAACAATATAACTCTCTCCCGTCCGCCAGACTACTTGTTTGCCAATTTACTGTTCAGGGTAAAAAAAAAACTTTCCACAGGTGGCTCTAAAGGTCAAATGTGTTCTTTTTCATGCCTTTAGGCTACCTTTACAATGAAAACCAATTCCCATGCACTCACATCTGTTTAGAAAGCGATATCTACCCTACATGAAAGAGCAAATGAGCCTAGCTGTAAAGGTCTGTATCACTCCTCATATTTGGAAATGTCTGTTTTGTTGCTGTGTAAACATGGCATGAATTGCCCTGAATCACCAGCTCTAAAACTTCACAAAGAGACTGGAACGGAGTTGGCAACCTCCTAAATTATTTGATATACATTTCAAGCTACATTTGCTGTAACTGTGGTGGCTCTGGCGCTTAAGCAAAAATAAAACTGTCTTAAACTAGCAATTGGTCCCATGTATATATAGCGCAAAACATCTTCAATTGTGTTTGTAAACTTCATCTCTCAGTTTGCTACTTGGCTTTACTTTCTAAAAAGAAATTTAAAGTGAGAGAGCCCGTCTTGGAAGGGTGCATTTGTCACTTTTTATGACACCGAACTATCTTATGTTTCTTAGGACAAAAGCTTACAACATGCATCATCACAATATCTCTCTTTCTCTCCAGAATACATTCTGGCCCTTCTGCTTTTCTGCAACTTTCATGCTACTCAACCACTCACACACTACTTCTGACTGTCACAAAAAGTTAGGACCTGCTTTGCCGAGCTGCCGTTGGGTAACAGGCAGGCTTCACAGCACTTAGATTGTATATCAGTGCCTTTCCTTGCTATTTACATGAATGTGTAACCCCACTGACACCACTCATTATCCATATTTCGTGCCTGTCTTGTTGTGTTTGCCAGCGTACATGACGGTGTAAGTGTTTTCTACTTTTTTGTTCTTCTTGGAATTGTGTTAGCCAGCAACTCTGATGGTGGGGTGATGAAAGTGGCTTTGTTTTGAAATTAGCATGGCAAATGCTAAATGCTAAATTACAACATGTTTATTTTTTTTGCTACAGATAGAAGAAGAAGGTCAATGGAAGTACTTTACTTATATGCAGGGCCACTTGAACTCTGTGGCAGAAGATGACTAAATTATGTGGCAATATAAGTCCAATTAAGCATTTACAACACCAATAACTCTAACTCTCGCAAAGGCGAGACCTATTGCAGTGCAAATGCTTGTTTAACTAGACCCCGACACCAAGGGTCGTTATTGTTTTTCTCCTTTCCCTTACCACCAGGTTTTCTGGGTCGTGACGGATAGGAACAAAAGCTGGACAGGATCAACCATTCGTTAGAACAACCACTCGTCAGAGAAAGTAGTTAAATCCAAACTGTGAACAATTGAACTTGTACAAATGTGTCATTGTTTTCTGGGGGCAGAACAGAAGATTAAAAGGTCCTGAACAACGTTTGATTTTTAGAGGACTGTCCAACAAATCTTAAATACCAATCATCATCACCCATTCCTTCCAATTCTCAGATAGGAGTTGTTTGTGTTACTTTGCATATTCTGAGAGTTTCAATTTTCGAAAGCCATCTGGCGCTACTGTGCCAAAACCTCTTGTCAAAAGGACGCTCAGCAGCCCGTTCCTAGCCCACTCCCCTATTTGTTCGCCATATTCTGTTGCTGTGTTTTAACTCACAAAAGTTGAAGCTGGCGGTGGGAAGTGCATTCTGCTCCTGCATAAGAATACTGGACCTGATATTTGAGTCCTTGGGAATTAGTGTGTGATTGGAGAGATTAGGGGTGCAAAGGACACTTTCCATGTTGGGTGCAGGAGAGGGGGAAGTGAATACGTGCTATTAGGCAGGCACTAGGTTCTGGATTAGGATTGCATGTTAGTGACTATTTCTACATACTATAGGATGTAATAATTAGGTATGTGGTGCATATCATATTTGCATCAGGGAGGGTGGGTTCGAAGTATTGTGGCCAGGGGCAGCTTTTGACTATTTATTGTCAGAGGTCACCTAGCCTAAAGAATGAAGGGTGCAGATGTGCGTGCGTGCTGTTTTCAGAGTATGAGGAGATGTTGGACTTTTTTGCTTATGCAGGGTCATCCCCAATCTTTTTGCCACCTGCATCCTATTTTTTCTGACCTGTTGCTGTTGGGTTTTGAACTCTGAGCACTTAACCACTGCTAACCAGTGCTAAAGTGCATATGCTCTCTCTGTAAGATTGTGTGTAATTGCTTTATCCATGATTGGAATATTTGATTCACTAGTAAATCCGTAGTAAAGTGCACTAGAGGTGCCAGGGCCTGGAAATTAAATGCTACTAGTGGGCCTACAGCACTGGTTGTGCCACCCACATAAGTTGCTCTGTAAACATGTCTCAGACCTGCCATTGTGGTGTCTGTGTGCACAGTTATAACTGTAAATTCGACTTGGCAAGTGTACCCACTTGCCAGGCCTATACTTTTCCCTTTCTTACATGTCAGACACCCCTAAGGTAGGCCCTAGGTAGCCCCAATAGGAGAGTGCAGTGTATGGTTAAGGTAGGACATATAGTAATGTGTTTTATATGTCCTGACAGTGAAATATTGCTAAATTCGTTTTTCACTGTTGCAAGGCCTGTCCCTCTCCTAGGTTAACATGGGGGCTACCTTTAAATCTGATTAAAGTGTAGACTCCCTTTGGGGGCAGATGGACATGTGGAGTTTGGAGTCTCTGAACTCACAATTTAAAAATACATCTTTTAGTAAAGTTGATTTTAAGATTGTGTGTTTGAAAATGCCACTTTTAGAAAGTGAGCATTTTCTTGCTTGTACCATTTCTGTGACTCTGTCTGTTTGTGTATTCCCTGTCTGGGTCAGTTTTACAGTTGTGCTGGTTGCACCTCACACTAGACAGTGATACAAAGGGAGCTGGGGTATAGTCTGCATTTCCTGATGAGCCATCTGTGCTAGGAGGGAGGGGAGGAGTGGTCACTTACACCTGAAAGGGCTGTGTCTGTCCTCACACAATGCAGTCTCCGACCCCCTGGTGAGTGTCTGAGTCCTGGCCTGGGCAAGGCAGGATTTCACATTCAAAAGAGCCTTTACTTTGAAGTAGGCCTACTTCAAAGGAGAAATTGGGTATAGGAAGTAAAATCACAGACTTTAGAACACTTCTGGAAACAAGAGGAACTTCTGCCTGGAGAAGAGCTGAAGAGCTGAGGACGAAGAGCTGCCCTGCCTGTGACTGTGCTTTGTGGAGCTATCCTACAGTTGCTGCTTCTGCCAGAGTAAGAGAGCAAAGACTGGACTTTGTGTGCCTTCCATCTTGTGAAGAAATCTCTAAGGGCTTGATTTAGAGCTTGCCTCCTGTTCTTTGAAGTCTCAGGGACAGCAAAGACTTATCTCTGCCAGCACCTGGAATCTCTGGAGAGACTCCTGCTCTGACAAGTGGTGCCCTATCCAGTCCATGGGCCCTTGAAAGGAAAGCTGGTGGAAATCCAAGGAAATCGACTTCGGACGACTTCGGACCACCGCCGCTGCTGAATCCGGTGACACCGCCTGCAACCAACTCCGTGATTTTCGCTGGAACGCGGCGACCTTCACAGGCCCAATGCCGCTGCAGCCCCGCTGAAGTCCGTGACTCCATGGAAGTCTCCGCACCATGTAGTGACCGGCGCTGCTCGAAGTGCGTAGATTCAACGTTTCGCACAGACGTCGCGATCCCCGACTTCGCCCATCGACTTGTTTTCACTCTTCACCAAAGGTACTGTACTTGGGGGTGTACGCGACTCCGTGTCCGGCGCCGCTGGTGTCGGCTTGTTGGGAACGACTCCGTCACTATGCCGTGTTAACATCTCACCGAAGCATTTCGTGTTTCTAAGCACTATTTTTGAGTTTAAGCTTTAAAAATTCATAACGTGACTTATGTATGTCGGATATTTGTCATTTTGGTCTTGTTCTGTTTAGATAAATATTTCCTATTTTTCTAAACTGGTGTTGTGTCATTTTGTAGTGTTTTCAGTAAGTTACTGTGTGTGTTGGTACAAATACTTTACACCTAACACTCTGAAGTTAAGCCTACTGCTCTGCCAAGCTACCAAGGGGGTAAGCAGGGGTTAGCTGAGGGTGATTCTCTTTTACCTTGACTAGAGTGAGGGTCCTTGCTTGAACAGGGGGTAACCTGACTGTCAACCAAAGACCCCATTTCTAACAGGAGGTATTCTCTCTTGAGAGACCTGAACTACAGCACATGGGAACATGAGAATTTGTTGGGTCATCCACTGAAAGACTGAAATACTGCTTAGGTACCCCGTGCAGGGACAGACAGCCTGAGGTCTATGTGACAGGGAGGCAATAATGGAGACATTGAAACATGCTGATTCCTGTACAATAAGGCCACGGCCCGTAATAGTTGCTGCTTGTAGAGGGATATGATATGTCAATGAAAGACAGGTGTGCTATAAGTATGATAATACAAAGTCATCAGTGTGTACTGGCAGACTTGGTCTGTGCCTGTGGGCAGAATCAAAGTCAGTGAAGTCTGGGTAAAGTTCTCCGCTGTCATTTCAGGCTGCAGCCCACCCAATTTTGCCTGCACAGCCAATGTCTACCGAGGTTCCATGCAGGCCATGCTGAAGGTAATGCAGAATTGACAGGGCTCTCTGTTGCCACTGTGACTGCTGTCTGGGTGGCCTGACAACTAACATCTTTGGGGATTAACCGAAGGAAATGTGCCGTTCTCCCCTCTCACTTTTGACTGCAGCACATATACTCTGCTACATTTGCAAGATTTTAAGGCAGTGAGATCCCTATAACATGAGCTCCTACAGTCAATGACTGTGACTAGTGTGAGGCCAGAGTCATTTGTCTCATGCCAATGTGATTGGGACACGCAGATTTACTAAATATTTGCATTACCGCTTATGTGATGTAAAGTGGCAAACTATAGCATCAATCAACTACTGAATGCAAAATGCCCTTTGACCAAAATTAATGGCAATGCAAAAATGTTCCGTTTTGGGATGTGGAAAATACCTGAAAAAGCATGCAGAGGGTTGTTACTCGCTGTGTGAGAGATATGAGTCAGAGGGACCCAGGTCAATTCGAAATTACTGGGTCACAGACAGTACTACTGGATGCTTTGCCTCTGGTGTCCAGTGACTCCTTTAGCACTTGACACTCACAGTAGAGAAACAAAGCTGTTCAGCACTAAGGTTCTGTGGGCTAGAGACCTAGAATTCAGCAACGTCATATATAACACAATAAATCAATATCCAGTCATTGCCTTTTCTTTCATTAAAAGGAAAACAACTTTAATGAATGCACATTCCAATAATACAAACAAATTACAACTATATAGAAAATGCAGATGGAAGAAGCAATAGCAACATCCTCTAAAGAGCCTCACAAACTACATGGTATAAACTAGCAAGGATGTCACAGTAGTCAAATAACCACTTAAATGCAAACTAGACCATATACATCCGAGACATTTTTATAAGTTTGGGCACCAGAATTGCCAAAACCCCACAGGCCACAATGCACAACTATATGCCTATTGCAAATTAGATGGTATACCATTATAGAAAAAGTCACGCCTACTCGATTTGTCACATGATGCTCATAATTCATTTAGCAAAGGGTAAACTGATATTTTAATGTACATAAACATTTCAGTTTTTTTTTTTACTATTCACTATTGAAACGACAGAGCTATCTCAATAATAAGCAGTGGCTATTATACATTTCTTTAATGGAAGCTAGTTGCCTAAAACACCCAGAGCAAACAAACACAATGGGGGTCATTACAACCCTGGCGGACGGTATTAAAGCGGCGGTAATACCGCAAACAGGCAGGCAAAAAAAAAAGGGAATTATGACCGTGGCGGAAACCGCCAACATAGACAGCCACTTTAACACTCCGACCGCCACGGCGGTACAGACAAGCAGCGCGGCGGTCATCGCCAACAGACAGGCGGAAGACAAAGTACCGCCCACAGTATTACAACAGGCCAATCCGCCACCTTTTCCGGGGTGGATTCATTGTGGATAAAAACACGGCGGAAAGAGCCATTTCAATGGGAAAACGCTCACCTTAACACACTCCACGAGGAAGGAGGGCACAATGGAGCCGCAACTCCAAATACTCCCTGTGATAGTGTTCCTGCTCCTCTACGAACATCAGCAATGCCGGCGCCGAAGACAACGGTGAGTACTGCACCTACGACATAGGGGAGGGGGAGGCAAAAGTCAGGGACACACACACGCAGCACCCCCACCCCCACCCCGACTCTCGCACACTACAACACACACACCAATGCATTTCCAAACATCACAGTAACAACCCCCAACCCCCCGGAAGAATGCAAAGACAAAGGGAAATGAGTACAACCGTTGTAATGTATCAAAATACAGTAACCAAATATATACAGAAATATATACACATTCCAAAAATATACATCACGATTAGTAGTGCAGGTATGCACCATTCAATGTCCGTGGACCACTGGGCCCAAAATGCATGGGCGAGGCCCACACACGATACCTGTCCAGAAACGGAGAGAACACTGCAGGGGCATCAGATAGAAATACAACAGGCACCTCAGGGGGAAGGGAAGGGGGGGCACCTCAGCCGGATGACAGCACCACGCCAGATCCACGACGGGGCTCCATGCCCATTGATGTATCCTGGGGAGTGCAAAGCCACAGTCTCACAAGTCTTTGCAGTGGGTGGTTTGCCCACTGTACCATCCTGGGGAGTGCAAAGCCACAGTCTCACAAGTCTTTGCAGTGGGTGGTTTTCCCACTGTACCATCCTGGGGAGTGCAAAGCCACAGTCTCACAAGTCTCTGCAGTGGGTGGTTTGCCCACTGTGCCATCCTGGGGAGTGCAAAGCCACAGTCTCACAAGTCTTTGCAGTGGGTGGTTTGCCCACTGTACCATCCTGGGGAGTGCAAAGCCACAGTCTCACAAGTCTTTGCAGTGGGTGGTTTGCCCACTGTACCATCCTGGGGAGTGCAAAGCCACAGACTCACAAGTGGATAACAGTCTCCACTGGTTCTGGAGGGGGACTGGTGCCCAGAGTGCTTCATCCTGTTAAGGATTCAGGTAGTGGATGCTGTTGTTAAGGACTGAGGTAGTGGATGCTGTTCTCCACTGGTTCTGGAGGGGGACTGGTGCCCAGAGTGCTTCGTCCTGTTAAGGACTGAGGTAGTGGATGCTGTTCTCCACTGGTTCTGGAGGGGGACTGGTGCCCAGAGTGCTTCGTCCTGTTAAGGACTCAGGTAGTGGATGCTGTTCTCCACTGGTTCTGTAGGGGGACTGGTGCCCAGAGTGCTTCGTCCTGCTAAGGACTCAGGTAGTGGATGCTGTTCTCCACTGGTTCTGGAGGGGGACTGGTGCCCAGAGTGCTTCATCCTGTTAAGGACTGAGGAAGTGGATGCTGTTCTCCACTGGTTCTGGAGGGAGACTGGTGCCCAGAGTGCATCACTCTCCCCATGACGGTCCCAGTTCCGTCACTTCCCCTGCCGCACATGGGCTAGCGATGCTTGAGTTGGCGGTGCTTGCCCTGTTCAGCGGTGCTTGCCATGGCGGTCTTTGCCCTGTTCAGCGGTGCTTGACTTTGCAGTTTCTGACCTGTTCAGCGGTGCTTGCCCTGTTCAGCGGTGCTTGCCATGGCGGTCTTTGCCCTGTTCAGCTGTGCTTGACTTTGCAGTTTCTGACCTGTTCAGCGGTGCTTGCCATGGCGGTCTTTGCCCTGTTCAGCGGTGCTTGACTTTGCAGTTTCTGACCTGTTCAGCGGTGCTTGCCCTGTCAAGCGGTGCTTGCCATGGCGGTCTTTGCCCTGTTCAGCGGTGCTTTACTTTGCTGTCTCTGACCTGTGCAGCGGTGTGTGCCATGGCGGTCCCTCATTGCCCAGCGGGACTGTGGCTGCCGGGGCCCTCCTGGGCACTGACTCTGGCGGTGGTCTCCTGACCAGTGACGATTGTTCTGCCCTCCTGGGCACTGACTCTGGCGGTGGTCTCCTGACCAGTGATGATCGGGCTGGCGGTGGCGTCCTGGGCAGTGGGGATGATGGCGGCCTTCTCCGCTGTGCTGCTCTTCCCAGACTTTGGCGCTTTCTTCTGCCCCTTCCCCACCTTGGGAGGAGGCACAGCTGACTCGACACTCCCCCCGGGACCCTTGTGAGCAGCTTTGCTGGCAGGAGTCTTCACCCTCTCCCGTCAGGCACTGTCCAACTTCTGGAGCTTCACGGGGGGGACTGGCTGTGCTTTGGCTCTGTGTCACACTGGCTGCCCTGGTGCCCGGTGCACTCCACATACCTCTAACATGCACCACTGGTACCGGACATTTTTTGGCTGAGGTGCTACTACGGGACCTATGAATTGGAGGGGGGGGTGGTGGGAAAGAGGTCAACGTTGTTCAGGAAAAGTTTCTGACGAACACTGGGACGGGGAGCTGGAGGGGGTCTGGGAGAGGAGGAAGAGGAGGTGGTTGTAGGAGGTGTAACTTTTGATGATTTGGATGCATGTGCATGTTCTGGAGGCTGTCGTGAGGTGGATGGATGTTGGGTGTGTGTGTGCCCGCGTTTGTGTACTTTGGGAGGGGGCGTCACAGACACACTGGGAGAGGACACAGGGGACGTGTAAATGGTAGTGGGGGTGGTGAGTGCAGGTGAGCGGGGTGTGGTGCTGGGTGTTCTGGTGCGAGTCCTAGTGGCTGTAGTAGTAGTGCATGCAGGTGAGAGTGTAGACGAGACTGGGAGGGAGGAGGGAGATGACAAGGAGGGGGACACAGTGGAGGCAGTGGATGTTGCTGTGTCTGCATGAGGGTGATGCTTGTGTGAGTGCCTGTGGGATGTGTGGTGCCAATGTTTGCCTGAGCTGCCCTTGTGTGTTGAGGTGTGTGCAGGCTGGTCTGATGGTGTGCTTGGGATAGGCTGAGGTACAGGGGATTGGGTCTGGGTGGAGGAAGTTGGAGGGGGGAGGCTAGACACAGGGACAATGGCTGCCATCAGTGCTGAGGCCAGAGTTTGAAAAGCTCGGTGAAGGGCAGCCCGACCAGAATGAATGCCCTCCAGGAATGCATTAGTGTGTTGCAACTCCCTCTCTACACCCTGGATGGCATTCACAATGGTAGACTTCCCAACAGTGAGTGACCTGAGAATGGCCTCCTCACTGAGGGCAGCAGGGGTGACAGGGGCAGGGGCTGAGATGCCTGGGGCGAAGGTGATACCCACCCTCCTGGGTGAGCAGGCACGGGGCGAAGGCTGAGGGGCTGCTGGGAGGGCGGTGCTGGTAGGGAGGGTGGTGGCTGTACCTGTAGAAGTAGGGGGCACAGATGGTGTCGCCACCACAAGGGAGCTCCCATCGGAGGACGAGTCCGTGTTGCTGTTTGCTGATCCGGTGACCGCGTGAAGCCCCCCTCGCCCTCCGTCCCACTGGTGTATTCGGAGTTCGTGGTGTGGCCCTCCATGGCCATGTGGGATGCAGCCCCCTCGTGCTCCGGTGCCACTGTACCTCCGCCTGATGATGCTGATGCTGATGCACAAAAGAACAGGGAGAGCACAAAAGGGGTGGGGAAACAGAAGAAAGACAGGTTGAGTGCATGGCTTACCGCTACCGTTGGCGGACAATAAAGACACAGCAGCCCCCTGCACTACGCCGTGCTCTTGGGCTCTACAGATGCAGTTCCTGGGATATGGCCTTCATGGCTATGGTGGACATCTGCACACATAGATGACACAGGGGCGTGTATACCTGTACTTGGCACTCTACAGAGGTGGGGTGGAGTGCCACATGGCCTGCATTACGGCGGGGCCTAGCCTACGGAACTCGCCCTGGCCTAGGGAAACCCACAGCCCTCCTCCCCCACCCAGACACCTCCACTGCGCGCAAAGTCAGCAGTATGAGAGTGTACTCACCCCCTTGTGTCTGCTGTGATGCCCTCATGCGCCCATCCAACTCAGGGTAGGCCACCTCCAGGATCCGGAACATCAGGGGGGTCATGGTGCGACGGGCACCCCTCCCACGTTGGGAGGCTATCCCCAGCTGAGCCTCCGCCGTCTTCTTGCTCCAGCAGCGAATGTCCTCCCATCTTTTACGGCAGTGGGTGCTCCGTCTCTGGTGGACCCCCAGGGTCCGGACGTCCTTGGCGACGGCACGCCAAATATCCTTCTTCTGGTGGGCGCTGACCTACATGACATGTACAGGGGAAGAAGAGAAGTCATTAACAACTGCACCATCGAAGTGAGTGGCCCACATCCATGCCCTTGCCATGTGGCAAATGCATTCACACTCCTTCATGCTCGCAGAACTCTGCCCCCTTCCTTCTTACATCCAGCCCTCTCCACCCAGGCATAGCCCATACAACTTGTACCCTATGTACTCACCTGTTGGTCTGGAGGACCATAGAGTAGCGTGTACTGGGGGAGGACCCCGTTCACGAGCTTCTCCAACTCCTGTGCAGTGAAGGCAGGGGCCCTTTCCCCAGACACACGTGCCACTGTCTCTTCCAGACCGAGGTCACAGCAGCACTTGCAGTGTAGGTCCTCTCCTGTCGAAGATCAGGTATCGAGTGATTGAACAGATAGAAAATGGTGGTCACGTCCGCGGTGGTGATGTCCGCGGCGGTGCGTATCATCACCGCCGGCGCACTTCGTCATTGGCTCCTGGGACCCATAGGGTCCAATGTTAACCAATGCAGCATTGCGCTGCGGTCTACGACCGCCTACCGCGACGGTGTACAATGCCAGCGCAGTTACCTCACATCCCATTGTCCCAGTTTAGAGGTCAGGCATCCGCCATTTCAGGGACCCACATGGCTTCATTTTCAATTGCGTCACACATACCTAGGCCTGGACTCAACACACATACAGACAACGTTTTGGATTTTGTTTCGTGTTCTGTGTAGCTGTGGGTACATACCTCTGAATTGCTTGACTCTGTGGTCGCTGTTGTCCTTCCTAGGCACCGTCCGCTGGGACATGTGAGGAGATTGCGGAATCCTCCGGTGTACCGACCGCTGGTGGACCTGTTGACAATGGAGGAGCGACATTTAATCATCACCGACAGGTTTGACCGTGCCACAATCCAGGAACTGTGTGCCCAGTTGGAGCCAGACCTTATGTCACCAATCCGCCATCCCACAGGAATTCCCCCTCAAGTGCAGGTGCTATCAGTGCTCCATTTCCTAGCAAGTGGGTCATTTCAAACAACAGTGGCCATGGCATCAGGGATGTCCCAGCCTATGTTTTCCAACGTGTTGTCCAGAGTGTTGTCTGCCCTGCTGAAACACATGAGGAGCTAAATCGTTTTCCCTCAGGTGGAGGATTTGGCTACAGTTAAAGGTGACTTCTATGCACTGGGACATATCCCTAACATCATCGGTGCCATTGATGGGACCCATGTAGCTCTGGTCCCCCCCCACAGGAGTGAACAGGTGTACAGGAACCGGAAGAGTTATCATTCGATGAATGTACAGATGGTATGTTTGGCAGACCAGTACATCTCGCAGGTAAATGCTATGTTCCCTGGCTCAGTGCATGATGCCTACATCCTGCGGAATAGCAGCATCCCTTATGTGATGGGTCAACTCCAGAGGCACTGGGTGTGGCTATTAGGGGACTCTGGTTACCCCAACCTGTTATGGCTATTGACCCCAGTGAGAAATCCCAGGACCAGGGCAGAGGAACGCTACAATGAGGCCCATGGGCGGACTAGGAGGGTGACCGAACGCACCTTTGGCCTCCTGAAGGCCAGGTTCAGGTGCCTCCATATGACAGGTGGTTCCCATATTCTACTCACCAAGGAAGGTGTGCCAGATCATCATCGCCTGCTCTATGCTTCACAATCTTGCTTTGCGACAGGTGCCTTTTCTGCAGGAGGATGGTCCAGATGACAGTGTTGTGGCAGCTGTGGAGCCTGCGGACAGTGATGAGGAGGAAGCAGAGGAAGAAGACATTGACAACAGGGACTCAGTCATACAGCAATATTTTCAGTGACACACAGGTGAGAACACTTTCTTTACTATTACTTTTACTTTCACACTTCTACCTCTATCCTGTCTGTCAATTTCAACCAGTATTTGGTAACTGAGTTGTACATTTCCATTACAGTTTCACAGATGTGGTTACCAACGTGTGTCATCTGCTTGCATCCTTCATGGACTTGTGATGTGTGACATAGGTATGTTGACATTACTATTGTGAATGGTTTTTGTCATTGTTATAGCTAATACACATTTTCGAAAAAACAGACTGACTCCAGATTGTTTTGTGGTTCAAGGGTTTTTATTGAAGTGCTAAATATGGGAGGGGGTGGTAAAATGGTGAGGGGTGATGGTGGAGGAATGTCCATGGCAGAGTCCAGTCTATTAGTCTCACAGGTGCACTGCCCATATGGGCATAGGAAGTGGAGCTGGGGCAGTTCCAATATGGACAGGGTTACAAAGTGGGACAGTGGGATGACAATCAGGGTGGTCTCATTTCTTGGCAGGGGTCCCCTGTGGTGGCGGCACCATCTGTGCGCCCCACTTCTACAGGTACAACCGCCACCCCCCCTACCAGCACCGCCCTCCCAGCAGCCCCTCAGCATTCGCCCCGTGCCCGCTCACCCAGGAGGGTGGGCATCACCTTCGCCCCAGGCACCTCAGGCCCTGCCCCAGTCACCCCTGCTGCCCTCAGTGAGGAGGCCATTGACCTCCTCAGGTCACTCACTGTTGGGCAGTCTACCATTGTGAATGCCATTCAGGGTGTAGAAAGGGTGTTGCAACATGGTAATGCATTCCTGGAGGGCATTCATTCTGGTCAGGCTGCCCTTCAGCGAACCCTGCAATCTCTGGCCTCAGCACTGATGGCAGCAATTGTCCCTGTGTCCAGCCTCCCCCCTCCAACTTCCTCCACCCAGACCCAATTCCCTGTATCCCAGCCCATCCCAAGCACACCTACAGACCAGCATGCAGACAAGTCAACACACACAAGTAGCTCAAGCAAACATAGGCACCACACACACCACAGGCACTCACACAAGCATCACACCCATACAGACACAGCAACATCCACTGTCTCCACTGTGTCCCCCTCCTCCTCTTCTCCCTCCTCCCTCCCAGTCTCGTCTACACACACACCTGCATGCACCACATCTAGAGGCACTAGGACTCGCACCAGGACACCCAGCACCACAGGCCACTCACCTGCACTCACCACCTCCACTGCCATTTACACGTCCTCTGTGTCCTCTCCCAGTGTGTCTGTGACGCCCCCTCCCAAAGTACCCAAACGCCGGCAATCACTCACCCAACATCCATCCACCTCACGACAGCCTCCAGTACCTGCACCCAAAACAGCTAAAGTGACACCTCCTATGACCACCTCCTCTTCCTCCACTCCCAGACCCCCTCCAGCTACCCATCCCAGTGTTCGTCAGAAACTGTCCCTCTGTCAAATTGACCTTTTTGCCCCCACCCACCCCCTCCAATTCATCAGTCCCGTCGTAGCGCCTCAGCCAAAAAGCCTCCAATACCAGTGGTGCCTGTTCAAGGTTTTTGGAGTACACCGGCCACCAGGGCAGGCAGTAGGACCCGGAGCCAAGGCACTGGCAGCCCACCCCCTGTAAAGGCTCCGAAATTGGAGAGTGGACGACGGGACCATGTCAAGACTCCTGGTGGGACAACAAGTGAAATGGGATCGAAGGCGATTGGTGAGTCAGCTGTAACTCCAAAAAAGGTGGGGAAGGTCCAGAGGAAGTCTGCCCAGCCTGTTGTGAGTGTCACGGCGGAGAAGTGCGCCATCATTTCCGGCGGTCCAGACACAACCGCCAGCACCGTCATCACTGGTCCAGAGACCACCGCCAGAGTCACAGCCCAGGAAGGCCCAAGTATCGTCACTGGTCCAGAGACCACCGCCAGAGTCACAGCCCAGGAGGGCTCAAGTATCGTCACTGGTCCAGAGACCACCGCCGGAGTCACAGCCCAGGAGGGCTCAAGTATCGTCACTGGTCCAGAGACCACCGCCGGAGTCACAGCCCAGGAGGGCTCAAGTATCATCACTGGTCCAGAGAGCACCGCCGGAGCCACAGCCCAGGAGGGCACAAGTATCGTCACTGGTCCAGAGACCACCGCCGGAGTCACAGCCCAGGAGGGCTCAAGTATCGTCACTGGTCCAGAGAGCACCGCCGGAGTCACAGCCCAGGAGGGCTCAAGTATCGTCACTGGTCCAGAGAGCACTGCCGGAGTCACATCCCAGGCGGGGCCAGGATGCCACAGCCCCGCTGGGCAATGATGGAACGTCATGCCACACACCAATGTCCAGTGTGGAAATCAGCATGCCACACACCAATGTCCAGTGTGGAAATCGGCATGCCACACACCAATGTCCAGTATGGAGATCGTCATGCCACACACCAATGTCCAATGTGGAAATCGTCATGCCACACACCAATGTCCGTACCAGAACCGCCATGTCATAGCACCGCTGAAGAGTGCAAAGACCGCCATGTCAAAGCACCGCTGAACAGGGCAAAGACCGCCATGTCATAGCACAGCTGAAGAGGGCAAAGACCGCCATGTCATAGCACCGCTGAACAGTCCTGAACCGCCATATCAAAGCACCGCTGAACAGGGCAAAGACCGCCATGTCAAAGCACCGCTGAACAGGGCAAAGACCGCCATGTTATAGCACTGCTGAACAGTCCTGAACCGCCATGTCAAAGCACCGCTGAACAGGGCAAAGACCGCCATGTCAAAGCACCGCTGAACAGGGCAAAGACCCCCATGTCATAGCACCGCTGAAGAGGGCAAAGACCGCCATGTCATAGCACCGCTGAAGAGGGCAAAGACCGCCATGTCATAGCACCGCTGAACAGGGCGAAGACCGCCATGTCAAAGCACCGCTGAACAGGGCAAAGACCGCCATGTCATAGCACCGCTGAAGAGGGCAAAGACCGCCATGTCATAGCACCGCTGAACAGGGCAATGCACAGGGTAGGAATGAATGGCCCACCACATCAGGCATCCTTATCCCATGTGCAGCTGGGACAGTGACAGGACACTACCTTTCACGGGGAGACTCATCCAGTCTGGGCACCAGTCACTCCCCAGTACCAGTATGGACCTGCATCAACTTGAGAGACTGTGGCTTTGCACTCCCCAGGATGTGACAGTGGGAAACCCACCCACTGTAGAGACTTGAGAGACTGTGGCTTTGCACTCCCCAGGATTGAACAGTGGCCAACCCACCCACTGTAGAGACTTGAGAGACTGTGGCTTTGCACTCCCCAGGATACATAAATAGGCATGGAGCCCTGTCGTGGATCTGGCTTTTCATTCATGTGGCTGAGGTGCCCCCCTTCCCTTCCCCCTGAGGTGCCTGTAGTGTTTCTATCTGATGCCCTGGCAGTGTTCTCTCCGATTTTGGTCAGGTATCTATTGTGGGCATCGCCCATGCATTTTTGGACTGTTTGTGCACGGACATTGTTGTGTACATATCTGCACTACTTCTCGGATTGTATATATGTAAATAAGAGTGATTTTATAATACATATATTTGTATATTTTTGTATGACATGTATATTGGCACATTACAAAGTTTGACCGAAATTCGCATTGTCTTTGCATTCTTCCGGGGGAATTGTGGGTTGTTACTGTGATTTTTGTGACGGCATTGGTGTGTATGTTGTAATATGCGAGGGTGGGGGTGGGGGTGTTTGGTGGGTGTCCCCCTAACTTTTGCCTCCCCCTCCCCGTGTCGTAGGTGCTGTACTCACCGGTATCTTCTGCGCCTACGTCGCTGTTGGTCGTGAAGGAGCAGAAAGACAAGGGCAGGTAGTATTTGGAGTTCCGGGTCCATGGAGTCGTCGTTCCTCGTGGGATGTGTAGAAGGTGAGCGTTTTCCCATAGCAATAGCTGTTTCCACCGTGTTTTTATCCACGGTGAATCCGCCCCGGAAAAGGTGGCGGATTGGCCTGTTGTGATACTGTGGGCGGTACATTGTCTTCCGCCTGCCTGTTGGCGGTGACCGCCGCGCTGCTTGTCTGTACCGCCGTGGCGGGAGAAGTGTTAAAGTGGCTGTCTTTGTTGGCGGTTTCCGCCAGGGTCATAATTCCCTTTTTTTGTCCATCTGACTGTTTGCAGCATTACCGCATCTTTAACACCGTCCGCCAGGGTTGTAATGACCCCCTATATTTTTTATTCAGTTTTGCCTTAGGTTAATTCTGCCTATTGACTTTATGGTAGCATTAGACACTGCCATGTTAAAGGCTTCCTGTAATTTTCCACATTGTAAACTGCATTCTGTCTTGTTTTCATGTTTTTTCTCACCAAGGGCTTTGGTTGATAAGGATGTACTCAAACGGCAGGGAACAGCCTTGTTTTGATTTGACATCTTGGGATTGTGGCCAAACCCCAACATGTTAATTTCAAAGCATACCTAAACTAGCCTGCATGTTTGAATTGCGAAATGAGGGTTTTTTTCCAGAAAGATCCTTTTGATTTTTTAAGATATAAAAAGACCCAGTGCGACGGTGAGAGGGTCAGTGGCCTCAGTCAGGATTATAGACATCGGATGACTGATATCTTTCCCGTGAGGGTAGAGATCTCTTTCTCTTTTGCAGTCGAATGGTGTCCTCGTCTTGCTGGCATGAGAACGATGTAGAATCTGGCAGGCCCTATGGTGATGCATTTTTTATTAATTATTTGCTTTGCATTATAATATAAATACATATATTTGCTGTATATATTGCAGTGGAGAATCATTTTGGTATAGTTTCCTTTCATTGCTGTGACTATTTGTAATCGTGTGCTTTCAACATGCTAATCTTTTAGGAACCTCGAGATGAAATAATAAATGTCTTCTTCGAACTAGGAAGTGCATTCTAGAGATTTTTGTCAGCTCAGTCATTAGTAAAAAGCAAAACATTTTGGCATAGATCGGACAGTCTAAGAAGAGAGATTGGAGGTTGAGGGTGCACAAATTAAAAGTGTAAATATGTTTTTATTCAGAGAGTTAAAGGAAGCACCGCAAACCATGTTTGAAAATGCATGAAATTTTGGGATTGGTGCTTGGATAAGACAACATTATTGAATGTCTTTTCATGTTTAGAAAATGTGCTTTTTGAACGGAATTATATCCCTTTTGTTCTTGACAGGAGGGTTTGGATACTTTTGTCTGCTTACAGAAAAATGCATGAGAGATGTAAACAGTTAGAATATGAAAATAAGAAACTGAAGGATCAACTTAAGAATGAGGAGGTTAAAAAAGGTGGGGGCCAGTGTGAGCTGCATGAGCAAGAGACACAGAGTTTCATGGGATTGTTAGATTTTTGGAAACAGTATGACCCTCATCTGAGTAAAATCTTAAACCTTCGGTACAAAGTAACCAGGAAAAACATGAGTTTGAATGGGGTGAAAAGCAGCAGTATGCTTTTGATTTGGCAAATGAAATAATTCAACAGACTTTAGACTTGTGGTCAGTGCAAGAGGGAAACATTGAGTTACATGCAACGGGTCAGGGACACTATGCAAATTGGAATATGTGGCAGAAACAGGGGAGGACGAGGGTGACCCTGGGGGTTTGGACTAGATAATCCTTTTGAAAAACAGCTTTTGGCCTGTTATTGGGCTCTAGTTGATACTGAACAAATAACACTAGGTCATAATGGAAATCTGAGACCTGAAATACCAGTCATGCAGTGGGGGATGAGATCACCTAAATCTCACCAATTACGACATGCACAAGAGCCTAGTATCATATGCTGGAAATGGGACATACAAGACAGGGCTCGAGTGGGACCGGCAGGCACCCTACATGAACAGGTGTCACAAACCCCTGAACAGGATGAGGAGAGGTTGCAGGAGGTACCACAGGTAAAAGAGTCACTAGTGAGATGCAGTGTGCCACTTGAATTCTTGTCTCCTGAGGATAGGAAGCATGTTTGGTTCACTAATGATTCATTCAAATATGTAGGTACCAAAAGACATTGTAAAGCAGTGTCATACAATCCAGTTAGTGAAACGTTGTTGGCCACCACAGGAGCAGGAAAAAGTAGCCAATATGCAGAGTTGTGCGCTATGTATCAATCTGTAAAGCAAGAGCTGCTTGGGACTTGTCATTTTTACACTGGTTTCCCACATGGCATGCACATAACTTGTGCATTCACAAAAAGGAGGTGTGGGGCAAAAGCTGTGGCAGGAAATTTGGGAAATGTTAGAACAGAGTAAAGTCATGGATGCTCATTATTCCATTCAATCACTAGAATGCTGGTTCAGTTCCTTTGTAGACGACAAAGCCAAAATTTCAGAGGCAGAAGTGTCAACCCAGAGTTCTTACTTTGTGTGGATGTCTAAGTGGGCGCACCAGAAATGTGAAAACCTGGGAGAAAAAGTCATTTGCAGGTGGGCAGAGATTAGAGGGATGCACATTACCCTATATTTGACAAAAAAATGTGATTTTGCTATGTCCTATTTGTCAGCACACACAACAGAGATCTGTCCCACAAACAGTCAAAGGTCAATTGGGGAGAGGAAAGTTACCAGGACAGATAGAAAGCAAAGATATTCTGTTAAACAGCAGAGAAGCTGATTTATTAACACAGATTGGAGACAGAATTGCCCAAATTGTCATAAGTTCAGTGTATGGAGGATTGGTGAGGAAGGGGACTGCCCCAGCCCTTCTGACAGTGCAAGGAAAGGGAAGTTCAGCAGATAAAAACCTCAGTGCTAAACTGTGAACTGAATACCCAAATGGCCCACCAAAACCTGCAGAAATTATAGCCAAGGGCCCTAATAATGTCCTGCTGATTATAAAAAAGGGAAAGGAGATATGGGAGCACATTTCAGATGACAAATGTTATTTGCAAGAAAAATCATAGTTGTTTCTTTTATAGATCTTACTACGACTTGCCACTGACCATGAGTGTGCAGTGTGGTCTCCCTTTTGGGCGTTTGCATGTGGGGTCGGGGGAGGGACAGCACCTCCAACTTGATCCTGAATGATCACCTTTGTGCAACGCTCCTGCTGCTTTTAAAGTGCAAAACCTATGGATCTATTTAGCACTAATTGTGTTTCATAGATCAAAGTTCTGCATGGGAACAATGCAGAGTATCATAGATGTTCTGTCAACCTCTTTGATTAAATGTTTCCTCAAACTAACCCAAGGCTTGTTCTCATCTGATGACTGCTGCCAGTCTCATTAAACATGTCAAGTTGCCAGTTTGCTGACTATTCTTGTATGAGAGCACTTATATTCCAGCAAACCTTACAGGTAGACCATGTACCTTTACATGATTATCCCAATCAGAATACATAAGCTTCAGACTTTTCAGGGCTTTGGTTGATAAGGATGTACTCAGGCGGCAGGGAACGGCCTTGTTTTGATTTGACATCTTGGGATTGTGGCCAAACCCCAACGTGTTATTTTCAAAGCATGACCAAACTAGCCAGCAATTGCAAAATAAGGGTTTTTTTTTCCCAGAAAGCTCCTTTTGGTTTTTTAAGATATAAAAAGACCCAGTGCGACGGGGAGAGTGTCAGTGGCCTCAATCAGGATTCTAGATGTCAGATGCCTGATATCTTTCCTGTGAGGATAGAGATATCTTTCTCTTTTGCAGTCGAACGGGGTCATCGTCTTGCTGGCATGAGAAAGATGAAGAACCTGGCAGGCCCTACGGTGATGCATTTTCAATTCATTATTTGCTTTGCATTATAATATAAATACATATATTTGCTGTGTATATTGCAGTGGAGAATAATTTTGGTATATTGTCCTTTCATTGCTGTTACTATTTTTAAACATGTGCTTTCAACATGCCAAACTCCTTTTAGGAACCTCGTGGTGAAATAAGAAAATGTCATCTTTCAACTAAGATGTGCATTCCAGAGATTTTTGTCAGCTCAGTCATCGGTGAAAAGCAAAACTGCAGGAAAGCGTGTTCTTATCTTCTTTGAGTGAAGGCTAGTAAAGCAGAGGCTTATGAATCATGGTAAATGCTGTGGTTTGCTTGCCCTTGGAGCACTATATTGTGGATGTTCTATGAGTGATGCTGGTAGTCAAAGTAACGGTTAGTATGAAAAGAAACTAGTAGACTACTGCTAGATTAAAGGAGCAGAAGTGTGTCTCAGCTGTTGGTGGAATAAACTGTTTAAACCACATCTTGCTTGTTGTGGTAACATAACACTGACAACGAGTTGGACTGCGAGGGGAAGGAGGCTGTCCACCAACACCCCTCTTCATTCACCTCTTAAATTTTTATACAAGGACCTGCTCTATCACTCAGATCTTCCATTTAATGTAGGTGACCTTGTGACTTTTCATTGTTTCTGTCTAGTGAGGCATGTTAACCCCTTTGGTGCCTGGGACGAGCTTGTCTCGCCCTCGGACACAGTTGCTGTGTGCTGAGGACGAAACCAGCTCATCCTGCACAGGGCCCACGGGCAGGGATGGAAGGGGAATCACCCCAGTGACACCTGATGACATCAGCGCGGAAATCGTACAGCTTCCAGTGCGAGCCTGGAAGCGATCGGGCAGCAGAAATGCCCACTAGACACCAGGGATTTTCTTTTTTTGTAATATTTCCATAAGGGGAGATTCCCCTTCGGTTAGGGTCGCTCCCTAGGGGGGCAATTTCTTTTTAGGCCTTTTCTGACCTCCCTTGGGGCAGATCGGCCTATGGTCATTAGATCGAACTGCCCCCAGGAAGGCGGCAACCACGAGGCACCAAGTTTTTTTTTTTTACAGATGGAGAGCCTCTTAGGGGACCCCTTAGGCAAGGGTCAATCCCCAGGGGGGCAATTTTATTTTAGGCCAATTCTGCCCCCCTTTGGGGCAGATCAGTGTATTTCTATTAGGCCGATGTCCCCCGGGGGGGGGGAGAAACCACTTAGGCACCAGGGAATGGTGTGTGTGTTTTGTTTGGGGGGGCAGCCCCTTGGGCAAGGGTCGCTTCCCATGGGGGCACATTACTGTTGGCCATATCTGTCCCCCTTGGGTGCAGATCGGCCTATTTTTGTAAGGCCCACCTGCCCCCAAGGGGGCAGAAAGTCCACCAGAAACCAGGGAAGATTTTGTTTTAAAAAAAGAGGGTGGGGGTATGGCCATACCCCCACCCCAAAAATTTGGGGCCAAAGTTGTTCTGCCCATCTGTGGGCAGATGGTGAAATTACCCCCATCCACTCCCGGGGGGGGCAGAAAGCTTACTAGATGCCAGGGAATTAAAACAAAAAATAGTGGGGTGGTGGCTACCAACCAGTATGGGCATGGTTCTGCCCCCACCCCAACTGAAAGGGGTAACAGTCTTTCAGCTCTCCTCTGCACACTAAACATGTTATCCATGGCAAGCAAGAGGACATTTGATTTTTTGGGGGTTTTGGTTTTACATTTGGGTAATGAGAGCTTGGATAACTCTCTAAATCGTCCCACTTGGAATGGTGAGGGCTGCACTTTTTGGACTTTGGAACACTGCCATGTAGAAAAATCCACAAGACCTAGACACATCTGAAAATTAAACATCTGGGTGAGTCCAGGGTGCTGTGCTTCACATGAACCATTTTCTTACCCACAATCCCCTGCAAACCTCCAGCTTTGCTGGAAATCACATATTTTTCCCACATTTTTGTGATGGAACCTTCCGGAATCTGCAGGAATCCACAAAATTTCTACCACTAAGCACTGTCGCATCTATACCGATACAAATTCTGCCCCACTTGTCAGCCTAAAAATGTTTTTTTATAAACTGCCCTTTTGGACCCGCTTTGGTTCCCTCTCGATTTCAACATGTTTTTGGCTCTTCCCTGTCACAGGCACTTCGCCCACCAACACAGTCCCACACAGAAAGGTAGGAAAAATGTGATTTTTGTAGCTAAATTTGACGTTTGCTGAGGATTCTGGGTAAGAAAACACGGGCAACCATGCAAGTCACACCTCCCTGCACTCCCTCGGCTGTCTAGTTTTCAGAAATGTTTGGGTTTGGTAGGTTTCCCTATATGGCTGCTGAGCCTAGGACCAAAAACGAGGGTGCTCCCCCACAAACAAAAAAAAAAAACAGATAGATTTGTTTTTGATAATTTTGATGTGTCCACATAGGGGGTCATTACAACATTGGCAGTAAAAGCCGCTTACCGCCGCGTATAAGACCGCCAATACAAAACCGCGGCCGCGGCATACGGCCACAGCTATTATGACCCACATCTCGGAATCCGCCGAAATTCAGACACCCACACAAGTCCGCCACACCAAAGGTCAGTGATAAACTGGCGAAAACAAAACCTCCACCGTGACGCCAACAGAAACATGCCCATGCTATCACGACCCACGAATCCACACGGCGGTCTTTCAACTGCGGTATTCCATTGGCGGTACACACCGCCGCGCTCAAAATACACACACATCTCCAAAACACCGCCACATTGGACAATTCAAAATACACACACCTGATACACATACAAACACCACTCCCACACACCCAACACAATATAAAACACACACCCACATCACCCACAAACCCCTACGACCAAAAAATCCGAAAGAAGGCCAGAGAGAGACTACAGCAATAGACAACCCCAACACACAGAGGCACACAACACCATCACTCATACAACATCCACGCCCAAAACACCCCACACCACCACACATCACCACACTCATCAACACATACACCACCCCACACATCACCTACACCACCCCATGTTACGCCAAAGACACCCCAGGTTTTCCGAGGAGGAGCTCAGGGTCATGGTGGAGGAAATCCTATGGGTAGAGCCACAGCTATTTGGAGCACAGATGCAGCACACCTCCATAGCCAGGAAGATGGAGCTATGGCGCAGAATCGTCAACAGGGTCAACGCTGTGGGACAGCATCCAAGAAATCGGGAGGACATCCGGAAGAGGTGGAACGACCTATGAGGGAAGGTGCATTCAGTGGTCTCCAGGCACAACATCGCGATTCAGCGGACTGGCGGCGGGCCCCCATCTCCTCCCCCACAACTAACAACATGGGAGTCTTGACCATCATGCATCCTGAGGGCCTCGGAGGAGTCGGTGGAGGAATGGACACTGTTAAGTCAAATCTTAACTATCATATCCCCCACCCTACCTGCATGCTATCACACACCCCTACCCTCACCCCCTCCCCTATCACTCCAACTCCTCACTAATGTAATAATAACACAAACCACACATCCCAACACCAAGCCCTGCATGACACAACTAAGCATGGACACCCAGCACTAACGCATGCTCACTGCACATACCCATAACAACCCCCAACCATCATCATACAAGCCCCCACACAGGAATGCTAGCACTGGGGTACACGCTCACCCACCCATTGCCCACCATGACACACACAGATGCAATAATCAGGCTCTTATACCCCTGCAGGACTACTACGTAACGTCACCACACAAGAGGGTCCAGACATCTCCACTCCACCCACAGAAAAGGCACACAGTGACGACAGCAGCTCTGGCCAACTGGATCCAGATGACCAGCCCGGACCATCGTGGGCCTCGGGACAGTCGGTTCCCCTTGCACAGGCACAGCCCAACACTGACCTTCCACCCTCTGGTAACACCAGCACAGCACCCACCCAGCGGGCCAATCCCTCCGTACCCAAGACACGTCAATCAGCTGTGTGTCCACCACTGCAGGGAACCCAGGGTAACCCACAACCCCAACAACAACAGGGACCTGGGGGCAGTGGTAGTGGGCACACGGTCCAGGGGACGGAGGCACAGGAACACAGGGGAACTGGGAGGGCTGCTGTGCGACAGGGGGCGGCCAGGCCATGGGAACCCACCCTCCACGAGGCCCTCTCCTCCATCATGGGAGCATACCACCACTCCCAGGAGACGATGGTGACGGTCCTGGCCAAGTTTCAGGAGACCCAGCGCCTGCAGGAGGAACAATATTTGGGGTTCAGGGAGGAGCTCAGAACCATCAGCTCCGCCCTGGGCACCATCGTAGGGGTGCTGAAGGACATACAAAAGACCATGAGGGACACCGTGGCACTCCAAGGGGCCCCTGACACTAGCATAGACGATGAACTGCCCACCACCTCCGCCGGCGCTAGTGAACAGGAAGCCCCGCCACAGGACCACCACACCAGCACCCCACCCCCTGCAGACGGACAACCACCCCGCAAGCGGTCCCTGAGATCTAGGAACAGGACAGAGCAAGATGGCAAGACCCCCACCAGGAAATAAGACCACCCTGATTGTCCTCCCACTGTCTCACTATGTAACCCTGTCCAGATTGGAACTGCCCCAGCTCCACTTCCTATGCCCATATGGGCAGTGCACCTGTGAGACTTATAGACTGGACTCTGCCATGGACATACCTCCACCATCACCCATCACCATTTTGCCACCCCCTCCAATAATTAGCACTTCAATAAACACCCTTGAACCACAAAACAATCTGGAGTCAGTCTGTGATTTTGAAAATGTATATTAGCAATGACAGTGACAAAATGCCTTTTCAAATGTAATGCCAACATACCTATGTCACACATCACAAGTCCATGAAGGATGCAAGCAGATGACACACGTTGGTAACCACACCTGTGAAACCGTAAGGGAAATGTACAACTCAGTTACCAAATACTGCTACTAACTGACAGACAGGATAGAGGTAGAAGTGTGAAAGTGAATGTAATAGTAAAACAATTGTGCTCATCTGTGTGTCAATGGAAATATTTCTGTATGACTGACTCCCTATTGTCTATGTCTTCTTCCTCAGCTTCCTCCTCAGCACTGTCCACAGGCTCCACAGCTGCCGCAACTCCGTCATCTGGACCATCCTCCTGCAGAAAAGGCACCTGGCGTCGCAAAGCAAGATTGTGAAGCATAGAGCAGGCGATGATGATCTGGCACACCTTCCTTGGTGAGTAGAATAGGTGCATTCGATCACCCTCCTAGTCCACCCATGGGCCTCATTGTAGCGTTCCTCTGCCCTGGTCCTGGGATTCCTCACTGGGGTCAATAGCCAGGACAGGTTGGGGTAACCAGAGTCCCCTAATAGCCACACACGGTGCCTCTGGAGTTGACCCATCACATACCGGATGCTGCTATTCTGCAGGATGTAGGCGTCATGCACTGAGCCAGGGAACATAGCATTTACCTAGGAGATGTACTGGTCTGCCAAACATACCATCTGTACATTCATGGAAAGATAACTCTTCCGGTTCCTGTACACCTGTTCACTCCTGCGTGGGGGGACCAGAGCTACATGGGTGCCATCAATAGCACCTATGATGTTGGGGATATGTCCCAGGGCAAAGAAGTCACCTTTCACTGTAGCCAAATCCTCCACCTGAGGGAAAACGATGTAGCTCCTTACGTGTTTCAGCAGGGCAGACAACACTCTGGACAACGCGTTGGAAAACATAGGCTGGGACATCCCTGATGCCATGGCCACTGTTGTTTGAAATGATCCACTTGCCAGGAAATAGAGCACTGATGGCACCTGCACTTCAGGGGGTATTCCTGTGGGATGGCGGATTGGTGAGATCAGGTCTGGCTCCAACTGGGTACACAGTTCCTGGATTGTGGCACGGTCAAACCTGTAGGTGATGATCAAATGTCGCTCCTCCATTGTTAACAGGTCCACCAGCGGTCGGTACACTGGAGGATTCCGCCATCTCCTCAAAAGTCTCAGCTGACGGTGCCTAAGAAGGACAACAGCGACCACAGAGTCAACAAATTCCCAGGTATGTACCCACAGCTACACAGAACACAACACAAAATTTAAAACTCTTCCTGTACGTGTGTTGAGTGTACGCCTAGGTATGTGTGACGAAGTAGTAAATGAAGCCATGTAGGCCCCTGAAATGGCGGCTGCCTGACCTCTAAAGTGGGACAGTGGGATGTGAGGTATCTGCGCTGGCGTCGTACACCGTCGCGGTAGGCGGTCGTAGACCGCGGCGCAATGCTGCATTGGTTAACATTGGACCCTATGGGTCCCAGGAGCCAATGATGAAGTGTGCCGGTGGTGATGATACGCACCGCCGCGGACGTCACCGCCGCGGACGTGACTGCCATTTTCTATCTGTTCAATCACTCGATACCTGATCTTCGACAGGAGAAGACCTACAATGCAAGTGCTGCTGTGACCTCAGTCTGGAAGAGACAATGGCTGCTGCATCTGGGGAAAGGGCCCCTGCCTTCACTGCTCAGGAGTTGGAGAAGCTAGTCGATGGGGTCCTCCCCCAGTACACGCTACTCTACGGTCCTCCAGACCAGCAGGTAAGTACACAGGGAGCATGTTGTATGGGCTATGCTGGGTGGAGAGGGCTGGATGTCATTAGGAAGGGGGCAGAGGTCAGCGACCATGAAGGACTGTGAATGCATGTGCCACATGGCAAGGGTAGGGATGGGGGCCACTCACTTCGACGGTGCAGTTGGTAATGACTTCTCTTCTTCCCCTGTACATGTCATGTAGTTTAGCGCCCACCAGAAGAAGGACATTTGGCGTGCCATTGCCAAGGACGTCCGGACCCTGGGGGTCCACCAGAGACGGGGCACCCACTGCCAAAGAAGATGGGAGGACATTCGCTGCTGGAGCAAGAAGACGGCAGAGGCTCAGCTGGAGATGGCCTCCCAACGTGCGAGGGGTGCCCTCGCACCATGAACCCCCTGATGTTCCGGATCCTGGCGGTGGCCTACCCTGAGTTGGATGGGCGCTTGAGGGCATCACAGCAGACACAAGGGGGTGAGTACAACATCATTCAGCGGACTTTGCGTGCAGTCAAGGGGTCTGGGTGGGGGAGGAGGGCTGTGGGTTTCCCTAGGCCAGGGCGAGTTATATAGGCTAGGCCCCTCCGGAATGCAGGCCATGTGGCACTCCACCCCACCTCTGTAGAGTGCCAAGTACAGGTATACATGCCCCTGTGTCATCTATGTGTGCAGATGTCCACCATGGCCATGTAGGCCATATCCCAGGAATTGCATCTGTAGAGGCCAAGAGCACGGCGTAGTGCAGGGGGCTGCTGTGTCTGTATTGTCTGCCAATGGTAGCAGTAAGCCATGCACTCAACCTGTCTTTCTTCTGTCGTCCCCACCCCTTTTGTGCTCTCCCTGTTCTTTTGTGCATCAGCATCATCAGGCAGAGGTACAGTGGCACCGGAGCACGAGGGAGCTGCATCCCACATGGCCATGGAGGGCCACACCACAGACTCTGAATACACCAGTGGGACGGAGGGTGAGGGGAGCTTCACGTCGGTCACCGGATCACCAAACAGCGACACAGACTCGTCCGCTGATGGGAGCTCCCTTGTGGTGGCGGCACCATCTGTGCCCCCCACTTCTACAGGTACAGCTGCCACCCCCCTTACCAGCACCGCCCTCCCAGCAGCCCCTCAGCCTTCGCTCCGTGCCCGCTCACCCAGGAGGGTGGGCATCACCGTCGCCCCAGGCACCTCAGTCCCTGCCCCTGTCACCCCTGCTGCCCTCAGTGAGTAGGCCATTGACCTCCTCAGGTCACTCACTGTTGGGCAGTCTAACATTGTGAATGCCATCCAGGGTGTAGAAAGGGAGTTGCAACATGTTAATGCATTCCTAGAGGGCATTCATTCTGGTCAGGCTGCCCTTCATCGAACCCTGCAATCTCTGGCCTCAGCACTGATGGCAGCCATTGTCCCTGTGTCTAGCCTCCCCCCTCCAACTTCCTCCACCCAGACCCAGTCCCCTGTACCCCAGCCTATCCCAAGCACACCATCAGACAAGCATGCACACACTTCAAAACACAAAAGTAGCTCAGGCAAACATAAGCACCACACACCCCACAGGCACTCACACAAGCATCACCCACATATAGACACAGCAACATCCACTGTGTCCCCCTCCTCGTCGTCTCCCTCCTCCCTCCCAGTGTCGTCTACACTCTCACCTGCATGCACTACATCTACAGGCACTGGGACTCGCACCAGAACAGCCAGCACCACACCCCGCTCACCTGTACTCACCACCCCCACTACCATTTACACGTCCCCTGTGTCCACTCCCAGTGTGTCTGTGAGGCCCCCTCCCAAAGTACACAAACGCGGGCACCCACACACCCAACATCCATCCACCTCACGACAGCCTCCAGTACCTGCACCTGCACCCAAATCACCTAAAGTTACACCTCCTACAACAACCTCCTCTTCCTCCAGTCCCAGACCCCCTCCAGCTACCCGTCCCAGTGTTCGTCAGAAACTCTTCCTGAGCAACGTTGACCTCTTTCCCACCAGCCCCACCCCTCCAATTCATAGGTCCCGTAGTAGCACCTCAGCCAAAAAAACTCTGGTACCTGTGGTGCGTGTTAAAGGTGTGTGGAGTGCACCGGCCACCAGGGCAGCCAGTGTGACACGGAGCCAAAGCACTGCCAGTCCACCCCCTGTAAAGCACCTTAAGTTGGAAAGTGGCCGACGGGAGAGGGTGAAGACTCCTGCCGGCAAAACAGCTCACAAGGGTCCCGGGGGGAGTGCCGAGTCAGCTGTGACTCCTCCCAAGGTGGTGAAGGGGCTGAAGAAGTCTCCAAAGTCTGGGAAGAGCAGCACGGCAGAGAAGTCAGTGCCCTGGAGGGCAGCAGTATTGTCACTGGTCAGGAGACCACCGCCAGAGTCAGTATCCTGGAGGGCAGCAGTATCGTCACTGGTCAGGAGACCACCGCCAGAGTCAGTGCCCTGGAGGGCAGCAGTATCGTCACTGGTCAGGAGACCACCGCCAGCGTCAGTGCCCTGGAGGGCAGCAGTATCTTCACTGGTCATGAGACCACCGCCAGCGTCAGTGACCTGGAGGGCCCCGGCTGCCACAGCCCCGCTGGGCACTGAGGGACCGTAATGCCACACACCGCTGAACAGGGCAAAGCACCGCCATGGTGAAGGCCGCTGAACAGGGCAAAGCACCGCCATGGTGAAGACCGCTGAACAGGGCAAAGCACCGCTGAACAGGTCAGAGAGAGCAAAGGCAAGCACCGCTGAACAGGGCAAAGGACCGCCATGGTGAAGACCGCTGAACAGGGCAAAGCACCGCCATGGTGAAGACCGCTGAACAGGGCAAAGCACCGCTGAACAGGTCAGAGACAGCAAAGGCAAGCACCGCTGAACAGGGCAAAGCACCACCATGGTGAAGACTGCTGAACAGGGCAAAGCACCGCCATGGTGAAGACCGCTGAACAGGGCAAAGCACCGCTGAACAGGTCAGAGACAGCAAAGGCAAGCACCGCTGAACAGGGCAAAGCACCGCCATGGTGAAGACCGCTGAACAGGGCAAAGCACCGCCATGGTGAAGACAGCTGAACAGGGCAAAGCACCGCTGAACAGGTCAGAGACAGCAAAGGCAAGCACCGCTGAACAGGTCAAAGCACTGCCATGGTGAAGACGGCTGAACAGGGCAAAGCACCGCCAAATCAAGCATCGTTAGCCCTTGTGCAGCTGGGACAGTGACGGAACTGGGACCGTCACGGGCAGCGTGATGCACTCTGGGCACCAATCCTCTTCCAGAACCAGTGGAGACATGCATCCACTCTGTCTGTCCTTCACAGGATGAAGCACTCTGGGCACCAGTCCCCCTCCAGAACCAGTGGAGACATGCATCCACTCTGTCTGTCCTTCACAGGATGAAGCACTCTGGGCACCAGTCCCCCTCCAGAACCAGTGGAGACATGCATCCACTTGAGAGACTGTGGCTTTGCACTCCCCAGGATGGTACAGTGGGCAACCCACCCACTGTAGAGACTTGAGAGACTGGGGCTTTGCACTCCCCAGGATGGTACAGTGGCCAAGCCACCCACTGTAGAGACTTGAGAGACTGTGGCTTTGCACTCCCCAGGATGGTACAGTGGGCAACCCGCCCACTGTAGAGACTTGAGGGACTGTGGCTTTGCACTCCCCAGGATGGTACAGTGGGCAACCCACCCACTGTAGAGACTTGAGAGACTGTGGCTTTGCACTCCCCAGGATGGAACATTGGGCAACCCTCCCACTGTAGAGACTTGAGAGACTGTGGCTTTGCACTCCCCAGGATGGAACAGTGGGCAACCCACCCACTGTAGAGACTTGAGAGACTGTGGCTTTGCACTCCCCAGGATACATCAATGGGCATGGATCCCCGTCGTGGATCTGGCGTGGTGCTGTCATCCGGCTGAGGTGCCCCCCCTTCCCTTCCCTTCCCCCTGAAGTATTTCTATCTGATGCCCCTGCAGTGTTTTCTCCGTTCCAGTACAGGTATCGTGTGTGGGCCTCGCCCATGCATTTTGGGCCCAGTGATCCACGGACATTGAAATGTGCATACCTGTACTACTATTCGTGATGTATATATTTGGAATGTGTATATATTGATTTTTGCTACATTACAATGTTTGAACTCATTTCCTTTTGTCCTAGCATTTATCCGGGGGGGTTGGGGGTTGTTACTGTGATGTTCAGAAATGCATTGGTGTGTGTGTTGTAGTGGGTGAGGGTCGGGTTGGGGGTGGGGGTGGGGGTGTTGCGTGTGTGTGTTCCTGACTTTTGCCTCCCCCTCCCCTATGTCGTAGGTGCAGTACTCACTGTTGTCTTCGGCACCTACGTTGCTGGTGATCATAGAGGAGCAGGTAGACAAGCGCAGGGAGTATTTGTAGTTCTGGCTCCATGGTGCCCTCCTTCCTCGTGGAGTGTGTCAAGGTGAGCGTTTTCCCATTGCAAAAGCTGTTTCCACCGTGTTTTTATCCACGGTGAATCCGCCCCGGAAAAGATGGCGGATTGGCGGGTTGTGATACTGTGGGCGGTACATTGTCTTCCGCCTGTCTGTTGGCGGTGACCGCCGCGCTGCTTGTCTGTACCGCCGTGGTGGTCGGAGTGTTAAAGTGGCTGTCTTTGTTGGCGGTTTCCGCCACGGTCATAATTCCCTTTTTTTGTCCGCCGGCCTGTTTGCGGTATTACCGCAGCTTTAACACCGTCCGCTAGGGTTGTAATGACCACCATAGTGTTTTGGGGCATTTCCTTTTGCAGGCACAAGGCCTACCCGCACAAGTGAGGTACCATTTTTATTGGGAGACTTGAGGGAACACTGAGTGGAAGGAAATTTGTTGCTCCTCTCAGATTCCAAAACTTTCTATCACTGAAATGTGAGGTAAAAGGGTTTGTTTGCCAAATGTTGAGGTTTGCAAAGGATTCTGAGAAACAGAACCTGGTGAGAACCCCACATGTCACCCCGTCTTGGATTCCCCTCTGTGTCTAGTTTTCAAAAATGCACAGGTGTGGTATGTTTTCCTAGGTTCCGGCTGAGCTAGAGGCCAAAATCCACAGCTTGGCACTTTGCAAAAAACTGCTCTGTTTTCTTTGGGAAAATGTACTGTGTCCACATTGTGTTTTGGGGCATTTCCTGTTGTGGGCACTAGGCGTACCCACACAAGTGAGGAACCATTTTTATCGGGAGACTTGGGGAAACATTGGGTGGAAGGAAATTTGTGGCTCCTCTCAGAATTCAGAACTTTCTGTCACCGAAATGTGAGGAAAAAGTGTTTTTTAGCCAAATTTGTAGGTTTGCAAAGGATTCTGGGTAACAGAACCTGGTGAGAGCCCCACAAGTCACCCCATCTTGGATTCCTCTAGGTATCTAGTTTTAAAAAAAGAAGGTGTTTGGTAGATGCCGGCTGAGCTAGAGATCAAAATCCACAGCTAGGCGCTTTCCAAAAAACACATCAGTTTTCAATGTAAGAATTTGTTGCATTTCCTGTCGGGGCATTAGGACTACCCACGCAAGTGAGGTACTATTTTTATTGGGAGACTTGGGGTAAAACAGAATAGCAAAACAAGTGTTATTGCCCCTTATCTTTCTCTACATTTTTTCCTTCCAAATGTAAGACAGTGTGTGAAAAAAGACTTATATTTGAGAAATGTTCTGTAATTCACAGGCTAGAATGGGCACCCCAGAATTTAGAGATGTGCAAATAACCACTGCTTATCAACACCTTATCTTCGCCCATTTTGGAAATACAAAGGTTTCCTTGATACCTATTTTTCACTCTTTATATTTCACCAAATTAATTGCTGTATACCAGGTATACAAGGAAAACCCATTGCAAGGTTCAGCGGTTAGACTTTGCAGGCATGTGTTGAGGCATTTGAGGCTGCAGATGACTTCAGCACCCTTGATTGAAAGGAGCTTCAGGTGAGCCTTTGGTTTGGCCCATTCTGTGAGCCAGATGCCCAAGTAGTTATAGCTTGAGTCTCTTGTTATTTGTTGCTCCCCGAGCAGCCAATGTGCTTGTTTCTTGTCGGGGCATTTTCCAAAGATGATAATTTTGGTCTTGCCCTGGTTCACCTGAAGTTTGTCAGCCTTGTTGAACCTGAAGAGAGCAGCAAGGACTCTCTGTAGGCCTGATTTAGTGTGGTCTATGGTCATCATATCATCAGCATACTGCCGGATTGGGAGGCATAACCGGCCTAGCCTGGGTGTGACTAAGCATGTACCTTCTAAAGCTTTGCCCAAATTGGCAGTGTAAAGGTTGAAGAGAAGAGGGGCCA
Source organism: Pleurodeles waltl (assembly GCF_031143425.1). Taxonomy (NCBI): domain Eukaryota; kingdom Metazoa; phylum Chordata; class Amphibia; order Caudata; family Salamandridae; genus Pleurodeles; species Pleurodeles waltl. The sequence continues at coordinate 145,271,692 of NC_090440.1, forward strand.
ACACACAGCCCTGTTTGAAGCAGTTGTTGGTTGGGACTTCGGTGGTCGCTGTGTAATACCTTGTACTGGTGTTCAAAGAAGCCTGCCTTGCATAATGCCTACCCTCGCACCATGGTGCCGGGATGAGTGCATGCTATCTGGCACATACGTATTACTGGAGGCACGCCCTTCTAGTACAAATACCTATATACAGGCACATTCAGGGTGTTAGCATGCATTGGATGAGCACTGTGTTTTTTTTAAAACATTTGCACATTTTCCTTGGTTTGGATCTGCTTCAAGTAGGCTTTATATTTTATACCAATCCACTTTTGGCCAACTTAGTAGACCAAGCGCTGGACAGTAAATAGCATGCACCACTTTGTTAAACATGTATGGAATTTATTTATATGTCTTTCTAGTTTAAACAATTGAATTTAATCTAACATTGGTAAGTAAGTGTAATGACACGGTTAATTAATACCATCACAATTCCAAAATGCATAATAATATAAATACTTTGCCTATTCAATATGTTAGTGGAGAGCCATAATAAAAAAACAGAAAAGCTTATTTGAAACTAAAACATGTCATGATTAAAGAGTTGTGCACTCTAAAATGTTCTCCACTAATTCCAACCTTGATCTTGAACTTAACTTTAGGATTTTCTTGCTCCCTTGCGAACACGATAATAGTAAATGAGTGAAGCCGAGTGAGAATCCTAAGTAGTGGCCCTTGCACTCTCGCCTTCGACTTTATTCACTAATTCTTTCTGGGCCTGTACCATGAATTTAGTCCCTCGACATGAAAACGGGATCGAAAGTCCGCTAAGCCAGTTAATGATGGCCGGTCTACATGAGCGTGAGTTCAGTGTCTTAAAAATGTTTTTCAAATATAATGTCCTGTGGCTTAGCAAAGCCGGGCACTCACAAAAAATGTGTTCTAATGACTCTTTTCTGTACCCACACAGTCGACAGGAATGTGTCAGGTCCTGCTGTTTCCATGAAGGGACCATATCCTTTGTTTCCCTCAACCCAAAGCGGAAAAGCATGAACCGATGTTTCAGCGACTGGTTGAAGGTTGCTGCTAGATATTCCTGTGTCCGGAAAGTTTTGTATGATGTTATTATAGTCCAGGCATGCTGTCTGCTTGCCAGTTCCTGTTTGTCAGAATTTAAAGATTTCTTCTTGGTGACAGCGTTTGCCTTCCGAAAAAATTCATTTTTTCCGGGTTCCGGTCCCAGGCTTCTAGCAAACCTAGTACTTTAATGCAGTTATTTAAGTGATGACCCCAGGTACTTTTGTCATTGTGATGCTGTTGCTCCTCAATTTCCATCCAGCATAGGTTGTGTAGAGTACCAGTCTCAGCTGCACGCATCCTCCAGCATTGTTTAATGAAGGCACATCTACTCTAATATTCATAGTTTTTCAGGCCCAATTCTAAACAGACCTGAGCTGGAGATGCTGGTCGTGGTATCCGAAAAACTGTTTTGTAGGCCTTCATCTGGACTTGATTGAGAAAAACTGCATCCTTCCCCAGCATGATTTCGGCGCTATAGGTGATGGTGGGCATTAGTTGCGCTGCCATAACAGCAAGCAGGTGAGTGTATGAAGGGCGGCTCAGTTTTTGTTTTAGAACTTTAAAACCATAGGTCAGTGAGAGGGATTTTGCTTGAGCGACAGCAAACTGTGCCTTAAAAGTCAAGAGACAGTCCATAGTGAATCCCAAGTACTTATAGGTGGGTGCAAGCTCCACCCGGGATCCATTTATGAACAGTGAAGCAGATTTAATCTTCCTGTCAACTAGGCGGACAACCTTAGTTTTACTCAAGTTCAGTTCTAGGCCTTGCATGGTTATGTATGTATAAAATGCATTAATGCTATGCTGTAGCCCAACAGGTGTTTGGCTGAGTAAAACTATGTTGTCTGCGTACTGTAGCCATGCAATTCCTTTCTTGGCCAAGACTGGCGGGTGGCTATTTACAGGAGCTAGAGCCTCGGCTAGGTCTGCAAGATATAAGTTGAACAGCGTGGGGCCCAGTACACACCCTTGTTTAAGTCCTTTTGCTGTTAATGTTCTGTTGGTGAGGTGGCTGCCCTCCCCCAGTTTTACTTGCACCCAAGTACCTGTGTACAAGTCCATCATTGCGCCAAGAAGGCTGCATGGTAAGCCCCAACCTTTCAGTTTCTCCCATAGGTGGTTTCTTGGTACGCAATCAAAAGCTGCCTTTAGATCAATAAAACAGGCAAGTACCCTTTTTTTCTTAAGCCTGGTTTAGTTTCCCAGCAACGCCAGGGTTGCCAGGTTGGTGGAGGCATCCATACCAGCTCTAAAGCCTGTCTGGCATTGTGGAATTAATTGTCTGTCATGAATCCATTCTACTAGTTGTTGCAGTAGACAGGATGCAAACAGAGTTTTGCTTCCACATCTATCAATGCAATTAGCCTGTAGTTTGAAGGATTTGCGGGGTTACCTGCTTTATATATGGGGTGAATTATGCTGCCTTTCCATGCATCTAGGAGACCCGTAGTGCCTCAGAGATCGTTAAAAAGCAACGCCAAATAATACGCCCAGAATGAAGGGTCTCTTCTAAACAAGGCGCTCGGAATATCGTTCTGACCAGCTGCCCCTTCCATTTTTAGTTTCTTGTCAGCATTGCTATATCAATGGTCATTAGTGTGTGCTTTCCTTCGTTTCCGTTTGGAAATAAGTCTGTTTGCGTTGTCACTCGGAAGTCAAAATTAATCTTGCTTAAGTCATTGGCTATCTGTGTGGCCTCCTCCTTCACATGGTGCTCTGGGAGTGAGAACATTGACGTGGGCTTCCCATGTGGCTGCATCGATACCTGCGTTTGTGTGTCAATTTTTTCCCTTAGTTAGTCCGTTTATTAGTTCCCAGAACTTTTTGTTATTTTTCTGTTTGTTGGACATAAGCAACTTGGTCCACAGATCCTCATAGTAACTCTGCTTTGCCATCCAGCAGTTTTTCTTATATTTGGCTCTTAATTCAGAAAGCCTTGTGTCATCAGAGTTCCTCCCCCAGTGTACGTCCTTTAGGACTTTTTTTAGTTCTCTCGAGACCTGATTTTTCTGATTACGCAGTGTCCCGTTGAACCATGGCTTTTCTCCTATGCAACTCTTTACTTAGTTTTTTGACTCTGTGACCGATATTGGGAGACGTTTTTTGATGGAAAAAGTATTTATTAGGGAATCACACAAGTAAGTCCAAGCAATCACTCGCTCTCCTTGGGTGTGGTCTACTAGTTCCTGCACTCTTAGCGATTCTTTGAGCTCTTTTGTTGTGCCTGCACTGCGATACACTACTTCAATTACTTTTTCTAGGCCTGGCCCCTTCCATTTCAGTTTTTTGGTATCCTAAGTCACTGGGGCTGAAATTATGATAATGGCAGTGGGGAGCCGATTCCATTCATTCCGGATCTTAATAAGTTGTGGAAAGTGTTCGCTCTCTGTGCGTTGTTGGATCCTATATGCTGAGACCAGTGGCAATGCGATTTCGTTTATTAATGTATAGTCAATATTGGAATTTTTTTGTGCCGCTTGAAAAGGTTACTTGTGCGGATGAGGCGTCATCAGGGAGAGGCGACAGGCACGCAGAGTTTCAAACTTAGTATATGTGCATGTTCTGTTAGGGTATTTTGTGCTGCCTTTTCTCAAATCAAAGTTGAAGTCGCCAGACAAAATGAGTATTGCGTCCTTGTTTTGTTTCTGCAGCATTTTTAAAATACTGGTCAATGTTTCAATGTTTCCACTGTTTTGGGTTTTGTTAGGGTGTATATATATGTTGATCAAGAGTAAAGTTCTGTTGTTGCCTCATGGCGCCCGATGTTCCAATTTTATTGGTAGCAGCCAGTCAATTCCCAGGTCGATCTGTATGATCACCCAGTTGATATTTGTGGAGCAATACGTTGTAAGTCCCCCCTTGGAGTGTCTTTGAGGTTGTTTGGCAGAGATGTCTATCCCAGAATAACCCGAAATTTGTATCGGCTCGATGCACCGTGTTTCCTGCAACATTACAATTTCAAACTGCTGAAGGAAACTCAGGGCCGCCCTGTCGGTAACCAGATTTTTTAAACCGTGAGTGTTCCAGGAGCAAATGTGGATATATTCTGGGTTTTCGTCAGGACTATTTATGATTGTTGTCTTTTAAAATTTGCCTTCCAGCCTGTTTGACTGTTGAGGAAGTGTCAATGAAGATCTGTTGGTGCATGCCAGGATGGACAAAACCGCAAAAACAATGCCAGTGATAGACCTAAGAACTACCTCAACTATAAAATATTCAAGAAAATCAACGCGGAAAAAACCCCTAACCTCAGCTGGAGACACTGTTCGGTCTCTCCTTATAAATCTTCACGAGACAGTGAACCAGTTGAAATCATCTATCGGAGCCACCTTGGACTCCATGTCGGAGCGCCTAAAGGGGGTGGAGTCTAGGCTTGAGGCAGGTTTTATAATAATAAAATCCTTACAACAGGAACACATGCATATTCAAAGCAAGGACCCCAGAAGTACATCGCGCTCCCCAGAACGCGAGAACACCAGACACCCTATTCTACACAATAGGCCAATCAGTTCACACCAAATTATTAATCCTCAGATCGAACTTCATACTCAATCAATACCTCCCTCGCTGTATCACTCTATCCAACCCTCCTTTCTATCTACTACACCACATAATCCTTCTCCAGATAACAAAATTCTAAACCCCAGACTTCGCAAGACAGCAAGTAGTGCTACGCATAGGGCAGCAACTACCTATCACCACTCAAATTCAGGGAGAAACACAACTAGTAGGAACAAACCCCCGAATCATATCTTCCTCCCTAGCGACTTGCTACATCTCCCCCCGGAGGTCACACCATATGTTGTGGTCTTGGCTAATGTCCCACCGATAGACGATCAACAACATGAAACATGGCCGGCCTTGAGAAACAAGGCCCTCAATTGGATTGGGACCCGAATGGGCCCTGGCTCAGTGAGGACCCTTTTTGACGACATAAAAATGGTCAGAAGAATTAAATGGATAGGGAACAGCATGAAAGTACTAACTGGAGACTGTGTGGTCCTTTCTTTTGGTTCACCAAACCTAGTGAATAGAATTATCCATGACTGAGGAGCCAGACAAGTTACCCTACAAGGAATCTCGCTACTACCCCTGGGTTATTTCTATCAAAGACCAGTGGGGAATAACTCCATTCAACCACAGCGAGCTGTAGCATCCTCACTTAGCCCAGACTTATTTCTAACACGCTATAGATTTCACCCCCTTTCAACGTTGGAAAATATATATTGACTGGATATGAAACAGTCAGCTATCCCTGAAAGAGCAGCCAAAACAACTTATATACCAGGGACGGACCCACATAAGGAAGCCATATCACACACTATGGTTCCTGTAAGAAATGAGAGTTTACCTTATCTAAGCCAGGATGATGATCCCAAACATATATTAAACTCAACCAACAGCATTACCCCTCCTTCCCCCCCAAAAGACCAGCACTGTAACCCTAAGCAGTACCCTAATCAGAAACCGGACCTAGCTTTACTATTCTGGAATATTGCAGGTTTAGCCAATAAGCTAGACAATGAGATTTGGGCCAATTTTTTAGCAGATTACTCATGTGTTTGTCTACAAGAGACATGGCTCCTAACTCCGGCCCATATAAATGGCTATAAAACATTTCATACTCCTGCCGAGCAGTCAAGGCATGGTAGACCCAAAGGGGGGCTATCCACATATATTTCCAACAAATTACCCCTACAGAATTTATAGATGCAATTTACGAGTCCATATTACCAACTGATTTAGAGTAACCTGGACCACAAGACCCACTTAGTCATTATCAATTTTTATAACAATGCTGTTCCAGGAGAATTCTCCAATATTTTAGTGTGAATGAAAAATGATTTAAAAAAAATATTCGGGAAGAACAAGCGAGAGATCCTATTGATATGGGGGGGTGATTTTAACGTCCATCCGTGTTTAGAAATTTCAGATAAGATATGTGGTTGGGACTCGGAAGGCATAGGTACAAGCCTCCACTTCTCTCATAACGCTCAAGGAGAGGAAATGAACTTACTGGCTCAAACCTATAACCTCTCCTTTGTAAATGAATTAGTTTTGGCCGATCCACAGTTTAAACCAACATATAATGGAAGGGGCGCAAATACAGTGATCGATTATGTCCTAATGTCTACTCACTTCGCTCACTATGTTACAAACTACTCATTGCATGACATCGCAATTAGCGATCACTATCCTCAGAGTATGAATCTCTTAATATCTCCCCTTTTAGTAGCTAGGGAAGATAGTATTATACTGGCAGATGATATTGAACTGGCACCGCGCAATGGATATACTATGAAGTGGGCCCAGACAGACCCCAAGTCTTTATTGAAACAGGTAATACGCCAATGTAAACATGCTTTCGCAGACTGTCTAAGAGAGAACCCACATCCAGGGCAATGTCTAAGTGCGTTTACAACAATTACACAAACCATAAAAGAAGCCCTCACTATTAAAAGCAGTAAGGTAGAGAAAAAAAGGATGTGCGGATGGTTTGACCATAACTGCACCCAAGCACATAAGAGACTGAAAAAGGCCCTAAATGCCCCAAAAAGGTGCTGGAGTGATATACGCAAACGCAGACAGGAATATAAGACAGCAATAAAGAAAAGGAAATTGACTATAAAAACAAACTTGTGGGAAACTCTCCATATAGCAAGTCGTAAGAAAGATAACATACTCTTCTGGCAGACAATAAATTCCCCCATGCTAGGGGACAGTGACATTCCTAGGATGGAAATTGCTATCTCCGAAGAAGACTGGGTAGCACATTTCTCCAATATATATTCCCTGATGAGTGACACAATAGACCATACCCACGACCACGATGCACAGGAAAGTCCGCGCCTAATCATAACCCCCCAATTTAGCCTTCAGGAGGTAGAGGAAGCTATAATAGAAAGTAAATCAGGGAAAGCGCCAGGCCCTGATGGCGTTCCGATCGACTTATTCAAGGCCAATATGGAGCTGTGGGGGCCTGTACTGACGCAGACATTGAGGGCTATCTGTATATGCGGACCCCTACCATCTTGGAGAGACTCTAACATAATCCCAATATATAAAAAGGGTGACCGCCTCAATCCAGCCTGCTACAGGCCAATCTCCCTGCTGGACACAACAGCTAAAATAGCAGGGAGAATAATTCTGAACAGGCTACAAACATGGGCAGAGGAAAATAATGTTCTAACCCCGGTCCAGTATGGATTCCGAAAAGGAATCGGAACAGTGGAACAAAGTCTAAATCTAAGTCTTATTATTGCAAAGTATACTAAGATCAGAGCAGGCAACCTGTACCTGGCCTTTATTGACTTATCATCAGCCTTCGACTGTGTAATCCATGATAAATTATGGGACATTTTAAACAGCATGGGGGTGGAACCGGCCATAATTCAATTTATTCGTGAAATGTACACAGGGAGCAGAGCAAGAGTGAGGTACGGCCTAAAAGGGGAATGCACTCGCCCCTTTGGTCTATACAGAGGAGTGCGCCAAGGCTGCGTTCTTGCTCCGTTCCTGTTCTCAATGTACATAAACAACCTAGACAAAGAACTGGCCACTAAATGTAAAGATCTACCCCAAATAGATAACCGACCTGTCCTGGCATTACTTTATGCAGACGACGCAGTACTAATGGCCAGGACCCCAATAGCTCTCCAGAAACTCTTAACAACCTGCATTACATACATGACACAGCTGGGTCTTACTGTCAACCACTCCAAAACTTTTATCATGAACTGCGGTGGGAAGCGCGGCAAGTCTTATAATATCACTATTGCAGATAGCAAGGTCGAAACCGCGCAATGTTTTTCATACCTGGGCATAACACTTGATAAGTTGGGTTCCTGGGCCAACTGCAGGAAGATGAAGAGAGTGCACTTGATCAAAACAACGATGGCACTACGACTCTTCTCCAAAAGGCTTGGGGGGATTACACCACCTAACATGGTAAAGATCTACAAAGCCAAGTGTATTCCAGCTGTTACGTACGGGGCAGGAATTTGGGGTCATACAAACTGTGATCTAGTTCAGACTGTGGAGAATGATTTCCTACGACATCTGTTGAGGGTACCAAAAGGCACTTCATCGTACGTCACACACTCGGAACTTGGGGTTCCTTTTATTACAGACCTGATAAAGATACAGCCATTGCTATTATGGCATAAAGTCTGGACCTCGGAGCACACCAGTTTTAATAAGGCCATTCTTACCGACTGTACGAAGTCACTATACACATCAAGGGTACCATGGTTAAAATACATCACGACCTTTTTTGAAAAATTGGGCAACAAAGACTACTACTCAAATCCAGCCTCGTTGCAGAAGATATCTAGGAAGGACCTGAGTAAACTGGCATTAAAACACCTAGAAGACATACGCTGGGGTGTGGAATCAAAAAAAACCTCAGTCATTCATAACCAAATAATTTTGACGGCGGAGGGCATGCAGCCTTACTTGGCAAACATGGTACTCCCTCGCCACCGTTATGTCCTTACTAGACTTAGGCTAGATACGTTTCATCGCCTAGTTTCATTTCCAACTATGAATGATTGGTCCATCTTGTTAAAACCATGCCCCTGTGATGCAAAAACACCGCAACCCACATATCATGTGGTTTTATTTTGTAATTTTTACGCCTACCAGAGGAAACGCCTAGTTGTTCCACTTTTAAGGAAAATTAATCTCCCCCAATGTCGCACAGCCTACGCCTGTCTCCAGTCACTATCTTCCTTAGAGACGTGTGGAATTTTAGCAAATTTTTTATGTTCGGTATTAAAGATACGGAAATCCATGGGGGAGGTGTTCAAAATATAATCTACTGTGATAGGTTTCTTTCTTTTTTTTTTTTTTTTTTACTAAATTTTTATCGTTTTATCTAATTGACTTTTATTCTTTATTGAAACACATGTATCATAACCAGAGATCTTTTTTATGACTGTTATGTCTTTTATGACTTGGTGAAAGTCGAATAAAGATTTTGTACTACTACTAATGCTCTCTTTTGTGGTACTGTGGTTGAGCAGCTAGGCTTATCAGAGGGTTACTCCAGGCCAATTGTCATTATATAGCAAAAATATATTTTGTTACTTTATTACTAGAACCAGAAGATCTTTGTTGCAGGTAAGTAAAGTCAGTTATAAATAGTTATAAAGCATATGTATCAAATGCACCTTGTTTCGGTTTTGCAGATACAGCAGATTACAAGTAAGTAGCACTTTTCAATTTTAAAACTTGACAGTGCAATTTTTCATAGGAGTAAATAGGGTCTTAGGGGAGGAAAGTAAGTACTTGAATTACAATCCCAGTCTTCGGGGATTAGGATGTCCATAGGTCAAAGTTCAGGTTGACCCCAAAAGTGCACCACCAGCAACACGGGGCCGGCTGGGTGCAGAGGTTAAAGTCGGCATTGGGTTTTCAATGGAATCCTATAAGAAATGGGGGTGCTCAGTAGAAAACAGATTGCAGGCAAGTAACCCCAGTTTTGAGACAAAGGCCTGGGGGTTTTAGGTCAGCACCGGGGGACCACAGGTCAGCACCAAACACACACCCTCAGGCCCACAGGGGTGGCCAGGTGCAGGGTGCAAGCACAGAGATTGACGTCCAATGCTTTTCAAAGGAGGGACCCCATGGTTCACAAAAGGAGCTGCAGGCTGGGTCCAGGAGGTCGGTTCTGGAAAACCAAAGATTTAACAGGATTCAGGCTGCAGGCATCATTGTGTTGGCCAGGAGGGGTCAACACAGGGTGGACTCAAGGTTGGAATCACCTGGGGGCCTTTTCTAGACTGGTGGGCCACCTGGACTTGGGCCGTTGGCATCGGGTGCAGAGTGGACAGGGCTTGTGGATCTGGGGCGGTTCTGGAGTCCTATTGGAAGGTTCCTTCTGGCAGGGTTATTGTCCTCTGGAGTTCTTGGTCCTCAGTTGGGCAGGCAGTCCTCTGGGGGTTTGTAGAGGTTGATGAACCTGAAAATTGCATTGCCTTTGTGGAGCAAGAGTCTTGAAGCTGCAGACAGGCCGGTAGGGTTGAGTCAGTTGTCGCCTGGATTCTTCATTGCTGGGGGTCGGCTTTGCAGTCCTTCTTCTTTCTTCTTTCTTGAGGTCACCAGGAATCTGGTAAGGTTCAAAGGTGCCCCTAAATACTAGCTTTAGGGGTGTTGCAGGAGTCAGAGGGCAGTAACCAATGGCTACTGTCCTTGAGGGTGGTACACCCTTCTTGTGCCCCCTCCCTTTGGGAGGGGGCACATTCCTATCCCTATTGGTCCCTCTCCTCCAAAACAAGATGGAGGATTCTGCAAGGAGGGGGTCACTTCAGCTCTGGACACCTTAGGGGTGGTCCTAGCTGCAGTGGTCACTCCTCCTTGTTTTACCTAATTTTCACGTCAATCTTGCCACCAAAAGTGGGGTTTGGTCTGGGGAGGGGCGGGCATCTCCACTAGATGGAGTACCCTAGGGCACTGTAACAGGAGGCCTGAGCCTTTGAGGCTCACCGCCAAGTGTTGCAGTTCCTGCAGGGGGGAGGTGGGAAGGACCTCCACCAAGAACAGGCTTTGTTCCTGAGCCTGTAGGGCACAAAGGCGCCTACTCTGTGGGTTCAGAAACTTGTCTGTTAGTGGCAAGCTGGCACAGACCGGTCAGCTTACAGTAACGGGTTGGGTAAAATGCAGGGGGCATCTTCTAAGATACCATCTGTGTGCATTTTGCAATAAATCCAACACTGGCATTAGTGTGGGTTTATGTTGCTGAGAAGTTTGATACCAAACTTCCCAATCTTCAGTGAATCCATCATGGAGCTGTGGAGTTAGTAATGACAAACTCTCAGCCCATGTACCTAATATGTCCACACTGGGGACTTAGACACTGTAGAGGCATATTGCACATGCAGCTATGCCCTCACCTGTGGTACAGTGCACCCTGCCTTAGGGCTGTAAGGCCTACTAAAGGGGTGACTTACCTATGCCACAGGTAGTGGTTTGTGGGTATGGCACCCTGGAAGGGGTGCCAGATTGATTTTACCTTTTTCTTCCCATCTACGCATACAATCTGTAATGGCAGTTTGCATGTGTTTGGTGAAGGGTCCCTTGGGGTGGCACAATACATGCTTCAGCCCTTAGGGACCCTCCCTGGCAACAGAACCCATGGTACCACTGGTATCTTTTAAAAAAGGACTTAGCTGTGTGCCAGAGGTGTGCCAATTGTGGAAACGATGGTACAGTTTAGGGAAAGAACACTGGTGCTGGGGCCTGGCTAGCAGGATCCCAGCATACACTCAAGTTAGCATCAATACCAGGCAAAACGTGGGGGGTAACCATGCCAAAAGGGGCACCTTCCTACAGCTCCTACATTGAACTGACCGATAGGAAGCACTCTGCTGACAACTCTGTTTTCTTTTTACTTTTGCTCATGTGTCTCTCTACTATTCCGGCCCAGATTCCATTTTCTACGTGAAAAAATGAAAATGGTAGCATCTTAATTAATTACACTGTCTCATGTGAATAAATACCTGCTGCAAAATTGCAGTGCAGCATACCTCAGCTGCTTCCAAATTGGTCCCCAAAGCCATTTGTTTTCATATTACACCTTTATTTCCAAGCTGTTACAACTTGGTCTGAATTTATTTTTACATGTACCTGGCGAATAATTACGACAAAAGCCTACCTACACTTTAAGCACAACAGACGATTTCCTAGTGTTTATTCTCCAAAAGGGCTTTGATGAAAAATTTGCTAGGAAATAATTTAACTGCATTCCTGCAGTAGCAATTTGTGACATAAAGATGCAAGCAATATTTTTTTAAAGATGTCATAATGGCATCATATTGAATCAGCAAACTGTCAGACGTTTTTCATTTCTGATATTTAATTTCAAGCCTTGCTACATGCAGCTTTAGCTATCACTGAAGCATTGTAACCAATACCATAACATATTCTGGACTTTTTTTCTTCTGCCTTTTGCTCATGATTTGGTGACAAGCTTTGTTCCTATTATTTTGTTTATACCAACCAGAGGAGCATTTTGATTATGTTATCTGTATTTGTCGCTGCTGACAACAGGAGATATTTTAGTTTTGCACGTTTCTATAGCAGTCTCCTTTAAGCCGCATGGCTCTTCCTCTTTCCCTGTGTTTGTATGCACAGATCTCATTGTTCTCTTGTCTTTCAGCTTCTTGTTGCTACCACCGGACCCTCGCACTTACGTCTCTTTCTCTTCGTTGTTCCCCATCTCCTACCCCTGGTCCTGTTCAGCCCTCCACTCTCGCGGCTTCTCCTCTTCGTCGTACGATTCCCTCAACTTCACTCTTCCTGCCTCCCTGCATCGTAGTGCGAGCGCCCCTCGCTGCCCATCCCCTCTGTTAATGTGTCTCCCCTCTACCACACATCCACAGCATGCCTGACGACAGTAGCTCATGGTGTCACCCTTAACTGACACTACTGGGTGACAGGCCGCGGAATCTGGCATCACACCGCACGAGGGAGGCATGGGTAAAGCACAGAAGGTTGCATTACTTTTGTGCACTCTGCTTCCGAACGGCACACCCCCTGCATACCGTCGCTGTAAGGCCGCACTGCATTGCCTCGTGCACACCGAGGCTACAGTAACAGTGATTCCCTGTCACAATGCATGATGAAGTCCATGCATGGTGTTACATCTTACCCTCTTCCTACTGATCCCTTGAAGTTCAGCACTGCACGCAGTGAAGCATGACGGGATATAGGATGTGGCAGTGTACTACCCCATCGTGCCACCGCAGTCTGACACGAGGGCTGCACCAAAGTCTGTGTCATTTTTGTGCAATGTACTTCAGGCACCACTCTGGCTTTACACCGTTTTGCACATCATCATCACATCCCAAGTGCTACAGCAACAGTGATGCCCCGCTGTGATGCATGAGGTGAATACCCTTGTGTGTTTCAGTAAGCCCGCTTCCGATCCCCTGCCAGGCCATGCAGCATGTTTGTTTTGTCATTTTGATTTGTTTAAGACGAACAGTGTCCCATATTCCGCACAACTATCATAGATAATTAGAAATGTGAAGGAGAAAACTCGCTCTCCTTCGACCGCCTACTCTGGAGACTACTAATATTTTTTACACAAGCTGCAGGTACACCCATTGGTTTGGTTGCCTTCGAGGATTTAATGTTTATTAAATGCTTCATGTTCCAAGTGTACATTGATTTTAGTGTCATGTAGTTGTTGGTTGTCGCTACTGCAAATAGTAACAGTGACCTTTTCTTCTGTCAGCCTCCTTCGTGGTAACAATAAATGGTCAAGACCAAGAGGTGTTGCCTTTAAAAGATTTTTCCCCCAAGCTATTGACTTTGACATTTCGTATTCCCACTGGTATTGGTAAAAGAATCCTGGTGCATCATAGTTCATGCACACACAAGTACATACAGGGAAGGGCAACTTGGAATGGATTTTCTTTATAAGAAAAATATCTCAAAATGGATGCGTGTGTATGATGACACACATGTAAAAGTGCACATATATTGGCCACCATCCTGGAACAGATTTTCTAATACAGAAAATTCATTCTAAGACATGGGTACTCGCAAACATTTTCCAAGGGGCCAAAAAAGTTCCTTCATTGGTGTAAGAGCTGCATTGATACCAGCAGGGTGGTTGTCGGGGTTGGGGAGGTTTAGGAAGGGTATAGCGGAAGCAACACATGTACATCTAGTGGACGAATTGCTCTTGGATCCAATGTCAGCTTCCCCACTTGACCAAACTGTGTGATCCTAGCCAAATGTTTTATTTCACTTTGCTTCCTTTTTCTTCATTATCACATATAGGAGGACCACAAAATACATAACTTTAGGATACATTTTGTACAAAACGTTCTCTTGTGTTTGATTACATAAACTATAATGTGGTCCATGCATAATAGCAACCCAGGCCAGACAGGGGTCACACATAACAACTGATTTGCCTCTTAGTTCACTATTGGCATTGTTGTCAGGTTTGAAGAAGGCATGAATGTTTCTAAATTCTTGTTTGAAAACAGTCACTTTTTTAGAGAACTCTATCAATGCACTGATTCAGATCTGATGTACTAAGGTGAAAGACTCCTGCATGTTAATAAAATGCACTTTTTTGTAATTTTGAAGGGACTTTATCATATTTTTACACTTTTATAAGCTGTCTTTAAAAATGAAGGTGCTCTTAAAATTAAGAGGTACAGGGCACCTTTTGTGCTTTTCTTTAACTTCAACTTGCCTGTATATCAATGCTTGCCATTTATGTAATATTTTGATGAATGTTAGAGTTTTCTAAAGTAAGACACAGTCTAGTCCTGCTGTTCAACTGAGGAACATAGGAGAAGGGCAGGAGGGCCTCATGCGGCACCCAGGCTGTACTTTGAGTGTTACTGTTCTAAGATCTATCTGGGTATGGCACCTAAAAACATCGACATGTGTTTAGATTGCTCCAAGAAAGCTAATTAACATAGTAGAAATGTGTATGACATACGTTTGTAGTTGCTAAAACAGTTCTCCTTAAATGTGCATGGAAAATAAAAATATGAATGTTTATTTCTCTGAAAAATAGAAAAGTGTGAATTACTTAAAACTGCCTGGTGAGCTGGGTTGTTTTATCTTTCTGTTGGACTTTTGCTTATGAAGGGTCATCCCCAGTCTTTTTGCCTCCTGCCTCCTATTTTTTTCTGACCTGTTGCTGTTGGCTTTTCAACTCTGAGCACTTTACCACTGCTAACCAGTGCTAAAGTGCCTATGCTCTCCGTGTAAAATGTGTACGTAATTGGTTCTCCATGATTGGCATATTTGTTTTACTGTTAAGTCACTAGTAAAGTGCACTAGAGGTGCCCAGGGTCTGTAAATCAAACGTTAATAGTGGGCCTGCAGCACTGGTTGTGCCACCCACACAAGTAACCCTGTAATCATGTCTCAGACCTGCCACTGCAGTGTCTGTAAGTGTATTTTTACACCGTAAATTCGACTTGGCAAGGCCTAAACCTTCCCTTTTCTTACATGTAAGGCACCCCTAAGGTAGCCCCAAGGGCAGGGTGCAGTGTATGGATAAGGTGGGACATATAGTAATGTGGTTTATATGTCCTGACAGTGAAATACTGCCAATTTCGTTTTTCACTGTTGCAAGGCCTGTCTCTCTCATAGGATAACATGGGGACTACCTTTAAATATGATTAAAGTGTAGATTCCCCTAGAGAGTAGATGGACATGTGGAGTTTGGGGTCCCTGAACTCAGGATTTAAAAATACATCTTTTAGTAAAGTTGATTTTAAGATTGTGTGTTTGAAAATGCCACTTTTAGAAAGTGAGCATTTTCTTGCTTAAACCATTCTGTGACTCTGCCTTGTTTGTGGATTCCCTGTCTGGGTCAGTTTGACAGTTGGGTTGTTTTTCACCTCGCACTAGACAGTGACACAGAGGGGGCTGGGGTGTAACCTGCATTTCCTGATTAGCCATCTCTGCTAGGAGGGAGGGGGGGAGTGGTCACTCTCGTCTGAAAGGACTGTGCCTGCCTCTGACAATGCCGGCTCCAACCCCCTAGTGTGTGTCTGAGGCCTTGCCTGGGCAAGGCAGGATTTCACACGTAGGTGTGAGTCCCCTTTGAAGAAAGGTGACTTCACAGACTAAAATGGGTATAAGAAGGGCACCCAAATCTACAGACTTTAGAAACACTTCTGGAACCAAGAGGAACCTCTGCCTGGAGAAGAGCTGATAGCTGAGGAAGAAGTGCTGCCCTGCCTGTGACTGTGCTTTGTGGAGCTTTCCTGCAGTGCTGCTTCTGCCAGAGTAAGAGGGCAAAGACTGGACTTTGTGTGCCTTCCATCTTGTGAAGAAATTTCCAAGGGCTTGATTTAGAGCTTGCCTCCTGCTGCTTGAAGTCTCAGGGACAGCAAAGACTTCTCTCTGCCAGCACCTGGAGTCTCTGGAGAGACTCCTGCTCTGACAAGTGGTGCCCTATCCAGTCCCTGGGCCCTTGAAAGGAAAGCTGGTGGAAATCCAAGGAAACCGACTTTGAACGACTCCGGACCGCCGCCGCTGCTGAATCCGGTAACGCCGCCTGCACCCGATGCCGTGACCTCCGCTGGAACGCGACGCTCTTCGCAGGCCCGACGCCGCTGCAGCCCCGCTGAAGTCCGTGACTCCGTGGAAGTCACCGCACCACGTCGTGACCGACGTCGCTCGAAGCGCGTGGATTCAACGTTTCGCACAGACGCCACGATCCCCGACTTCGCGCATCGGCTTGTTTTCACTACTCACCAAAGGTACTGTACTTGGGGGTCTACACGACTCCGTGTCCGGCGCCGCTGGTGTTGGCTTGTTGGGAACGACCCCATCACGATGCCGTGTTAACATCTCATCGAAGCATTTTTGTTTCTAAGCGCTATTTTTGAGTTTAATCTTTAAAAATTCATAACTTGACTTGTGTATGTCGGATTTTTGTCGTTTTGGTCTTGTTTTGTTTAGATAAATATTTCCTTTTTGTCTAAACCGGTGTTGTGTCCTTTTGTAGTGTTTTTCATTAAGTTACTGTGTGTGTTGGTACAAATACTTTACACCTAGCACTCTGAGGTTAAGCCTACTGCTCTGCCAAGCTACCAAGGGGGTAAGCAGGGGTTAGCTGAGGGTGATTCTCTTTTACCCTGACTAGAGTGAGGGTCCTTGCTTGAACAGGGGGTAACCTGACTGTCAACCAAAGACCCCATTTCTAACTTTGGTGATCAGCGGTTGGGATTTGGACTTGTATTTGTACTTGACATACAGTGATTAAGTGTACACTACTGTTTTGAGTTCAGACCACTACGTGACCACATACTACTTGTCTTGTGATTCTGCTTTTTGTTCTCTGACGTCCTCCTGGAAGTATTGCTAATATTTTTGGACTTTGGTTTTTGGTTGTGAAGCCTTTGCAGAATGGAAGTCAATTTCTGGCATCCATCTATGTATAAAAAGTGGCAGCTTAAAGCATTCTGCATGGAAAGGGGACTGGCTGTGAGCAAGAAATCCAGAAGGGAGGATCTTGAGTTAGCCCTGTTTCAGTATGAATTGAAACGTTGTCAGGCAACACCACCAAATGAGTCTGGGGATGATAACTACTCTGAGGAGGAGGACTACTCTGATGAGGAGGGCAGTGGCCCTGAGGAGGGAACAGAAAGAGATGATTGGCTCCTAGGTCGAATCCGGAGTCTGGAAGAGCTAGATGCAGAGCTTGAGAGGGCTGAGGAGAAGAGAGCCTTAGTCCTGGAAAAAGAAAGGATTACAGCTCAAGAGCTGAGCTGTAAAGAGCTGAAGCTGGAGGCCATGAGGGATGAGTCCAGTTCAGATGGTGGCAGCAAAAATCTTGTATCCAGTACTGCTGAAGAAGTGCACATGCCCAGAGATGTGGTGCCCTACTTGAAGGAGGGAGTTAACACACACCAGGAGGTTCAAGGGTATGAGGTAGCTCCAGTGATGCACAGGGTCCCTGAGGTGGATTGGGGAACTGGCATGGGGAGTCATATTCCTACTGGTGGGAGGGGCACTCTACTGACTCTAGGTGAGAGTGACAGGGAGAGTGGTTCCCCCCAGGTAGCAGTCCTGGTTATGGAGTGTGAAGACATCCCAGAAGAGTGTAGGTTGAGTGTCAGGGACAGTCAGGTACTGTCTCACCAGTCTCAGGAGGGTGATGTGGGGTGCTTTTTCAAAGCAGAGTCACTGGATGGTTGGGTGAAGGGTACTTTGGTTAATTCATGTGAGGGGCTGAGTGATGTAATTGCTGGAGAGCATATGTCTAGTCCTTATTTTCCAGAGCTACGACAACACCAGGTGGAGTGTGAGTTCTCTGACCCCAGGGAGCTTACAATGGAGGCAGACTTCTGGATGAGTACCAGAGAGTCTGAAGAGGCATTTGGGGGTGCATTTGAGAGGAGTGGTCTAAGTAGTTCCCAACCAGGTGAGGTAGGGAAGGATTGTAGTGTCCCAAGTAGGTCCCAGTGTAGTGGGATGAGTGAGGGACCCCACGTCCAGTCTCAGAGGAGAGGGAATGGGGATGGGTTGAGGCCCAAGGTGCCCGAGATCCGGTCCCAGGTCCTGGAGGGTTCCATGAGGAAACACCAGGAGGGGAGCCTAGCCTGTACCATAGGGCCATCTGTTGAGGGAGACCCTACAGTGTCAGGAGAACTTGGGGGGGCGGCTGTAGCCAGCGTCCCACCAGTTCAGGTGTCTGGCAGTACCACTCCTAGTGAGGGGGTGCAGAAGTGCATACAGAGGGTTGAGAGGGGGTTGCGGACCCCAGCGGAGAACCTGGAGGGTCACTGGTCAGCTCTGAGAGCAGAGCCCCCCCATGAATGACCTTGGTGAGACCATTTCTGAGTTGGGCGGAATCCAGACACTGTCAGATGGGCAGAGGTCAGGAGACCTGCGCCAGCCCGACTCTTGTGTGGCCCTTGGGGATGGTGTGTCCCTTGAGGGGGGTAAGTGTGCCCCCCTAGAAGTCCTGGTGTGCCAGGCAATAATTCAACTGCAGGGTAGGGACTCTGGGTTGAATGATCAGGTTCAGGGGGTAAACTCTGACCTGATGGGGGGTAGGTGTGCTCCCAAGGACGTCCTGGTGCGCCAGGCAGTGGTTCAACTGCAGGGTGGTGACTCTGGGTTGGATGACCAGGTTCAGAGGGTAAACTCTGACCTGGTGGGGGGTAGGTATGCCCCCCAGAAAGTCCTGGGTTGCCAGGCGGTGGTCCAGTCTGTGGGTACAGACCCTGGACTGGAGGATCAGGTTCAGGGTGTCCCCCATGACCTGGAGGAAGGGGCTACTGCTAACAGTGCTCATCCCATGTTGTCTTCTGAGGGGGCCACTCCTAGTTGGGGGGTGCAGGACCCCAGAAGGGAGGGCAGGGGGAGGGAAGCCTCACCCCTGGCCCTGGTCCAACCTGAAGGTACAGACCCCAGGTTGGCGGACCAGTTGCAGGTTAACAGCCCTGCACTGGTGGAAGAATTGTGCAGGACTGCTTCTACAAGCACCCTAACAGTTTTTGACTCTGGGGGTGCCGCTTCTGCAGGGAGGGTACAGAGCCCCAGAGGGGAGGACCAGGGTCAGGTTGTCATCCCTGACCTGGTGGAAGAGAGAGTGGTCAAAGGGTGCCAGGCACCTGGAGCTACCGCCCCCCACTCTCCGCAGTCACAGTGGGTGGAGAGGCCTGAGGTCAGGCTCTCATCCCTGACAGTCATGAGGGGTCACTGTGGCTTGCTGTCCTGGTGGACAGAGTTGCCCCTGGGGGTGGGAGGAGAGTCACACCCCAGGGGTGGACTGGGCAACACCACTGTGTTGGCCCTGGTGGTACTATCTGCCCATTGCAATACATCTGTGAGCAAAGTAAACTTAGGTGCTACACAGATGGTGTCTGCAGATGTGGAGAAGGGTTCCCCATGGGTTAGCTTAGTGGGCCCTGAGAGTATGGACAGAGGGATCCAACTGGAGCCAGGAAGGCGTAGAACTGGAACATGCCCCTGCTGTTGTGGGCCTGGGTCCTTGTTCTATCGCCCCAATCAGGGAAGTACATCAAGGTATTGATTGTTCTCCCCTGGCTTTAGGCTGGTAGGGGGTCGTGTTGGACTTATGCTTATGCAGGGTCATCCCCAGTCTTTTTGCCTCATGCCTCCTATTTTTTTCTGACCTGTTGCTGTTGGCTTTTCAAATCTGAGCACTTTACCACTGCTAACCAGTGCTAAAGTGCCTATGCTCTCTGTGTAACATGTGTACGTAATTGGTTCTCCATGATTGGCATCATTGTTTTACTGTTTAAGTCACTAGTAAAGTGCACTAGAGGTGCCCAGGGCCTGTAAATCAAATGTTACTAGTGGGCCTGCAGCACTGGTTGTGCCACCCACACAAGTAACCCTGTAAACATGTCTCAGGCCTGCCACTGCAGTGTCTGTAAGTGTATTTTTACACTGTAAATTCGACTTGGCAAGTGTACCCACTTGCCAGCCCTAAACCTTCCCTTTTCTTACATGTAAGGCACCCCTAAGGTAGGCCCTAGGTAGCCCCAAGGGCAGGGTGCAGTGTATGGATAAGGTGGGACATATAGTAATGTGGTTTATACGTCCTGACAGTGAAATACTGCCAATTTCGTTTTTTTTCACTGTTGCAAGGCCTGTCTCTCTCATAGGATAACATGGGGGCTACCTTTAAATATGATTAAAGTGTAGATTCCCCTAGAGAGTAGATGGACATGTGGAGTTTGGGGTCCCTGAACTCACAATTTAAAAATACATCTTTTAGTAAAGTTGATTTTAAGATTGTGCGTTTGAAAATGCCACTTTTAGAAAGTGAGCATTTTCTTGCTTAAACCATTCTGTGACTCTGCCTTGTTTGTGGATTCCCTGTCTTGGTCAGTTTGACAGTTGGGTTGTTTTTCACTTCGCACTAGACAGTGACACAAAGGGGGCTGGGGTGTAACCTGCATTTCCTGATTAGCCATCTCTGCTAGGAGGGAGGGATGGAGTGGTCACTCTCATCTGAAAGGACTGTGCCTGCCTCTGACAATGCCGGCTCCAACCCCCTGGTGTGTGTCTGAGGCCTTGCCTGGGCAAGGCAGGATTTCACACGTACGTGTGAGTCCCCTTTGAAGAAAGGTGACTTCAAAGACTAAAATGGGTATAAGAAGGGCACCCAAATCTACAGACTTTAGAAACACTTCTGGAACCAAAAGGAACCTCTGCCTGGAGAAAAGCTGATAGCTGAGGAAGAAGTGCTGCCCTGCCTGTGACTGTGCTTTGTGGAGCTTTCCTGCAGTGCTGTTTCTGCCAGAGTAAGAGGGCAAAGACTGGACTTTGTGTGCCTTCCATCTTGTGAAGAAATTTCCAAGGGCTTGATTTAGAGCTTGCCTCCTGCTGCTTGAAGTCTCAGGGACAGCAAAGACTTCTCTCTGCCAGCACCTGGAGTCTCTGGAGAGACTCCTGCTCTGACAAGTGGTGCCCTATCCAGTCCCTGGGCCCTTGAAAGGAAAGCTGGTGGAAATCCAAGGAAACCGACTTTGGACGACTCCGGAACGACGCCGCTGCTGAATCCGGTACCGCCGCCTGCACCCGATGCCGTGACCTCCGCTGGAACGCGACGCTCTTCGCAGGCCCGACGCCGCTGCAGCCCCGCTGAAGTCCGTGACTCCGTGGAAGTCGCCGCACCGCGTCGTGACCGATGCCGCTCGAAGCGCGTGGATTCAACGTTTCGCATAGACGCCACGATCCCCGACTTCGCGCATCGGCTTGTTTTCAATCCTCACCAAAGGTACTGTACTTGGGGGTCTACACGACTCCGTGTCCGGCGCCGCTGGTGTCGGCTTGTTGGGAACGCCCCGTCACGACGCCGTGTTAACATCTCATCGAAGCATTTTTGTTTCTAAGCGCTATTTTTGAGTTTAATCTTTAAAAATTCATAACTTGACTTGTGTATGTTGGATGTTTGTCGTTTTGGTCTTGTTTTGTTTAGATAAATATTTCCTATTTTTCTAAACCGGTGTTGTGTCCTTTTGTAGTGCTTTTCATTAAGTTACTGTGTGTGTTGGTACAAATACTTTACACCTAGCACTCTGAGGTTAAGCCTACTGCTCTGTCAAGCTACCAAGGCGGTAAGCAGGGGTTAGCTGAGGGTGATTCTCTTTTACCCTGACTAGAGTGAGGGTCCTTGCTTGAACAGGGGGTAACCTAACTGTCAACCAAAGACCCCATTTCTAACTTTGGTGATCAGCGGTTGGGATTTGGACTTGTATTTGTACTTGACATACAGTGATTAAGTGTACACTACTGTTTTGAGTTCAGACCACTACGTGACCACATACTATTTGTCTTGTGATTCTGCTTTTTGTTCTCTTGTGTCCTCCTGGAAGTTTTGCTAATATTTTTGGACTTTGGTTTTTGGTTGTGAAGCCTTTGCAGAATGGAAGTCAATTTCTGGCATCCATCTATGTATAAAAAGTGGCAGCTTAAAGCATTCTGCATGGAAAGGGGACTGGCTGTGAGCAAGAAATCCAGAAGGGAGGATCTTGAGTCAGCCCTGTTTCAGTATGAATTGAAACGTTGTCAGGCAACACCACCAAATGAGTCTGAGGAGGATAACTACTCTGAGGAGGAGGACTACTCTGAGGAGGAGGGCAGTGGCCGTGAGGAGGGAACAGAAAGAGATGATTGGCTCCTAGCTCGAATCCGGAGTCTGGAAGAGCTAGATGCAGAGCTTGAGAGGGCTGAGGAGAAGAGAGACTTAGTCCTGGAAAAAGAAAGGATTACAGCTCAAGAGCTGAGCTGTGAAGAGCTGAAGCTGGAGGCCATGAGGGCTGAGTCCAGTTCAGATGGTGGCAGCAAAAATCTTGTATCCAGTACTGCTGAAGAAGTGCACATGCCCAGAGATGTGGTGCCCTACTTGAAGGAGGGAGTTAACACACACCAGGAGGTTCAAGGGTATGAGGTAGCTCCAGTGATGCACAGGGTCCCTGAGGTGGATTGGGGAACTGGGATGGGGAGTCATATTCCTACTGGTGGGAGGGACAGTCTACTGACTCTAGGTGGGAGTGACAGGGAGAGGGGTTCCCTCCAGGTAGAAGTCCTGGTTATGGAGTGTGAAGACATCCCAGTCAGGGACAGTCAGGTACTGTCTCACCAGTCTCAGGAGGGTGATGTGGGGTGCTTTTTCAAAGCAGAGTCACTGGATGGTTGGGTGAAGGGTACTTTGGTTAATTCATGTGAGGGCTGAGTGATGTAATTGCTGGAGAGCATATGTCTAGTCCTTATTTTCCAGAGCTACGACAACACCAGGTGGAGTGTGAGTTCTCTGACCCCAGGGAGCTTACAATGGAGGCAGACTTCTGGGTGAGTACCAGAGAGTCTGAAGAGGCATTTGGGGGTGCTCCTGAGAGGATTGGTCTAGGTAGTTCCCAACCAGGTGAGGTAGGGAAGGATTGTAGTGTCCCAGTTAGGTCCCAGTGTAGTGGGATGAGTGAGGGACCCCATGTCCAGTCTCAGAGGAGAGGGAATGGGGATGGGTTGAGGCCCAAGGTGCCCGAGATCCGGTCCCAGGTCCTGGAGGGTTCCATGAGGGAACACCAGGAGGGGAGCCTAGCCTGTACCATAGGGCCATCTGTTGAGGGAGACCCCACAGTGTCAGGAGAACTTGGGGAGGCGGCTGTAGCCAGCGTCCCACCAGTTCAGGTGTCTGGCAGTACCACTCCTAGTGAGGGGGTGCAGAAGTCCAGACAGAGGGTTGAGAGGGGGTTGCGGACCCCAGTGGAGAACCTGGAGGGTCAGGGGTCAGCTCTGAGAGCAGAGCCCCCCATGAATGACCTTGGTGAGACCATTTCTGGGTTGGGCGGAATCCAGACTCTGTCAGATGGGCAGAGGTCAGGAGACCTGCGCCAGCCTGACTCTTGTGTGGCCCTTGGGGACGGTGTGTCCCTTAAGGGGGGTAAGTGTGCCCCCCTAGAAGACCTGGTGTGCCAGGCAATGATTCAACTGCAGGGTAGTGACTCTGGGTTGAATGATCAGGTTCAGGGGGTAAACTCTGACCTGATGGGGGGTAGGTGTGCCCCCAAGGACGTCCTGGTGCGCCAGGCAGTGGTTCAACTGCAGGGTGGTGACTCTGGGTTGGATGACCAGGTTCAGAGGGTAAACTCTGACCTGGTGGGGGGTAGGTATGCCCCCAGAAAGTCCTGGGTTGCCAGGCGGTGGTCCAGTCTGTGGGTACAGACCCTGGACTGGAGGATCAGGTTTAGGGTGTCCCCCATGACCTGGAGGAAGGGGCCACTGCTAACAGTGCCCATCCCATGTTGTCTTCCGAGGGGGCCACTCCTAGTTGGGGGGTGCAGGACCCCAGAAGGGAGGGCAGGGGGAGGGAAGCCTCACCCCTGGCCCTGGTCCAACCTGAAGGTACAGACCCCAGGTTGGCGGACCAGTTGCAGGTTAACAGCCCTGCACTGGTGGAAGAATTGTGCAGGACTGCTTCTACAAGCACCCTAACAGTTTTTGACTCTGGGGGTGCCGCTTCTGCAGGGAGGGTACAGAGCCCCAGAGGGGAGGACCAGGGTCAGGTTGTCATCCCTGACCTGGTGGAAGAGAGAGTGGTCAAAGGGTGCCAGGCACCTGGGGCTACCGCCCCCCACTCTCCGCAGTCACAGTGGGTGGAGAGGCCTGAGGTCAGGCTCTCATCCCTGACAGTCATCAGGGGTCACTGTGGCTTGCTGTCCTGGTGGACAGAGTTGCCCCTGGGTGTGAGACGAGAGTCACACCCCAGGGGTGGAGTGGGCAACACCACTGTGTTGGCCCTGGTGGTACTATCTGCCCATTGCAATACATCTGTGAGCAAAGTAAACTTAGGTGCTACACAGATGGTGTCTGCAGATGTGGAGAAGGGTTCCCCATGGGTTAGCTTAGTGGGCCCTGAGAGTATGGACAGAGGGATCCAACTGGAGCCTGGAAGGCGTAGAACTGGAACATGCCCCTGCTGTTGTGGGCCTGGGTCCTTGTTCTATCTCCCCAATCAGGGAAGTACATCAAGGTATTGATTGTTCTCCCCTGGCTTTAGGCTGGTAAGGGGTCGTGTTGGACTTTTGCTTATGCAGGGTCATCCCCAGTCTTTTTGCCTCCTGCCTCCTATTTTTTTCTGATCTGTTGCTGTTGGCTTTTCAACGCTAAGCACTTTACCACTGCTAACCAGTGCTAAAGTGCCTATGCTCTCCGTGTAAAATGTGTACGTAATTGGTTCTCCATGATTGGCATATTTGTTTTACTGTTAAGTCCCTAGTAAAGTGCACTAGAGGTGCCCAGGGCCTGTAAATCAAATGTTACTAGTGGGCCTGCAGCACTGGTTGTGCCACCCACACAAGTAACCCTGTAAACATGTCTCAGACCTGCCACTGCAGTGTCTGTAAGTGTATTTTTACACTGTAAATTCGACTTGGCAAGTGTACCCACTTGCCAGCCCTAAACCTTCCCTTTTCTTACATGTAAGGCACCCCTAAGGTAGGCCCTAGGTAGCCCCAAGGGCAGGGTGCAGTGTATGGATAAGGTGGGACATAGAGTAATGTTGTTTATATGTCCTGACAGTGAAATACTGCCAATTTCGTTTTTCACTGTTGCAAGGCCTGTCTATCTCATAGGATAACATGGGGGCTACCTTTAAATATGATTAAAGTGTAGATTCCCCTAGAGAGTAGATGGACATGTGGAGTTTGGGGTCCCTGAAATCACAATTTAAAAATACATCTTTTAGTAAAGTTGATTTTAAGATTGTGCGTTTGAAAATGCCACTTTTAGAAATTGAGGATTTTCTTGCTTATACCATTCTGTGACTCTGCCTTGTTTGTGGATTCCCTGTCTGGGTCTGTTTGACAGTTGGGTTGTTTTTCACCTTGCACTAGACAGTGACACAAAGGGGGCAGGGGTGTAACCTGCATTTCCTGATTAGCCATCTCTGCTAGGAGGGAGGGGTGGAGTGGTCACTCTCATCTGAAAGGACTGTGCCTGCCTCTGACAATGCCGGCTCCAACCCCCTGGTGTGTGTCTGAGGCCTTGCCTGGGCAAGGCAAGATTTCACACGTAGGTGTGAGTCCCCTTTGAAGAAAGGTGACTTCAAAGACTAAAATGGGTATAAGAAGGGCACCCAAATCTACAGACTTTAGAAACATTTCTGGAACCAAGAGGAACCTCTGCCTGGAGAAGAGCTGATAGCTGAGGAAGAAGTGCTGCCCTGCCTGTGACTGTGCTCTGTGGAGCTTTCCTGCAGTGCTGCTTCTGCCAGAGTAAGAGGGCAAAGGCTGGACTTTGTGTGCCTTCCATCTTGTGAAGAAATCTCCAAGGGCTTGATTTAGAGCTTGCCTCCTGTTGTTTGAAGTCTCAGGGACAACAAAGACTTCTCTTTGCCAGCACCTGGAGTCTCTGGAGAGACTCCTGCTCTGACAAGTGGTGCCCTATCCAGTCCCTGGGCCCTTGAAAGGAAAGCTGGTGGAAATCCAAGGAAACCGACTTCGGACGACTCCGGACCGACGCCGCTGCTGAATCCGGTAACGCCGCCTGCACCCGACGCCGTGACCTCCGCTGGAACGCGATGCTCTTCGCAGGCCCGACGCCGCTGCAGCCCCGCTGAAGTCCGCGACTCCGTGGAAGTCGCAGCACCACGTTGTGACCGACTGTGAGAAAACAGGGCTGATTGCAGAGGCCCCCTAACTTTTTGCCCCCATTTTCCACTTTTTGCTGGTGTTTTCCTGACTCTGATGGTGCACTGGGAACTGCTAACCAGTCCCAGGGCCTGTGCTCTGTGTAAAATGGATATGCAAATTAGGCTAATTATAATTGGCTAAGTTAACCTACCTATAAGTCCCTAGTATATGGTAGGGCATGTAGGTTTAGGGACCACAGCATAGGTGGTGCACACCTAGGTGCACTGCTGAGGTGCCCACTGTCATTTTAAAGGCAGGCCTGCCTTGCTGGCTGCTTTTAAATTAAAGTTATATGCAAATTCGACTTTGGAATTAAAAGTAGTTCCAAAGTCTTAAACTACCTTATTTTTACATATATGTCACCCCTAAGGTGTGCCCTATGTGCCCCTAGGGTTGGGTGCCATGTAACTATAAGCAGGGACTTTATAAAAGTAGATTTATAAACCCTGGTGAGGTAAAAACAGCCAAATTCGTTTTTCCCTCATTGAAGTAAGTGGCCTTCATATGCTAGAATGGGGAGACTTTATTTTAAATTTTAAAGTCTCCTTAAATGTTGCATACATATTGGTATCAAATTAATTGTTGTAATAAATCCCACAACTTCCAGTTGTGGGATTTAACATAACTTGTTCAGGTAAAAAGTTTTAGACTTTACCTAAAAAGTTGCCAATTTCAGCCCTGCATTGTTTTTGCTGCTGTGCTCTGATTGGCCAGCCTGCAGCAGCTTAGCCAAGCTGCCTTGATGAGGAGTGAAGTGGCCTGGCTTCACACAAAGGAATGTGCCTGTGGGAGAGAATCTCCCCTCAGCAGATGGTGAGGCAGGAAGGGGGAGGGCTGCCAAACTGGTCTTCAAAGGCAGAGAAGGACATTTGGAGCACCCAGCAACACCCCCACATCCTGCAACCCCAGACAACTAGGTGCCCCCTTGATTAGATTAGGAGAGGGCAGGAGAGGGGTGTGTTTATGATTTTTAGCCACACCAGTGGGTGGGCTCACCCAGATGTAACCTCCAAAAATCAGATTCAGCCATGATGGATTTTTAGAGAATGTTGCCTTCTTGGATGGATTTTTGCCACACTTCACAGGAAGTGGTCATCATAGGGGGAAGACCCTGTACCTGATTGGAGAACCAGGACCCCCCTGCTTTTCACCCAGGAGCAAGGATAAAACTGGCAGACCTTCACCCACACCTCAGATCCCCACCAGATTTCAACAAGAAAGAACTAAAGGAGAAGAAGGGCTGCCCTGCTGGACCCCTGGCCTGCACCTGGAACCTGCACTCAGAAGGACTGCACCAGCTGCACACTTGGGCTTCACCACAAGAAGGACTTTGCCTGGCTTCAACTGGTTCAAGGAGGGACTCCCTGTTTGCTACAGGTGAAAAATTGCTATCCAGAGTCCCCTGCACCAACTCCTGAAGAAAGTGACCAGCTGACCACTGTCCAGTGGCCAAAAAGGAGTTTGCGCCAGGAGCATTCTGGGAGTTGTAGTCCGTACCCCCCAAGGACCATCACAGATCTTCGGGACCCTTGGGGTGAGCTGTGGACCCCAAATAAACCTTAAAAGGACATCTGGGTGAAGCCCCAGAAGTTTGGAGAAGATTTGAGAATTTTTGTAAAAAAGCTCCATAGAGGGACCGACCCGCCGCGGCAATTCTAGCCGGCTTGCCTCAACCGCGACCCGGCCTGATTTGGTGGTTCGTCCCGGTAAAGAAAAATCTCAGAAAAAAAGACTAAGTCCGAAGGTAAAAAGTTGACCGGGACCTTCCAGCCATCGTATCCGAGAAGGGCTCCATGGACGTCGGATCAAGATCCAGGTTTACCCCGGTCGAAGGATTTTCACCTCGAAAAAACGACTAAGTCCGAAGGTAAAAATCTCCACCGAGGAATTCAGCATCGCGTATCCGGAGAAGGGCTCCAGGAGGTCGGATTGGACTGGCAGGTTCGTCCCGGTGAAGAAAATCTTCAAAATAAAGACTAAGTCAGAAGGTAACTTTTTAACCGAGCCCTTCCGCGACCTGTAGCCGAGCAGGGCTCCATCGCGGTCGGCCTGAAACTTTGACTTTGCCCCGGTCGAGGTGCAACCAGATGACCCGATTGGCGCTTTTTGTTTCTAAGCGCTAGAAAAATAATAATTCTTTAAAAATTCATATCTCCGGTTCCCTTTATCCGATTTTATTCGTTTTTGTGTCATTTTAAAGATAAAAATATAAACTATTTTTATAAATTGGTTATGGATTTTTAAACTGTTTCCTGTGTTTTATTTAATTACTGTTTTGTGATATTTGAATGCTTCCAACACCGACGCCGCTCGAAGCGTGTGGATTCAACTTTTCGCACAGACGCCACGATCCCCGACTTCGCGCATCGGCTTGTTTTCACTCTTCACCAAAGGTACTGTACTTGGGGGTCTACACGACTCCGTGTCCGGCGCCGCTTGTGTCGGCTTGTTGGGAACGACCCGGTCACGACGCCGTGTTAACATCTCATCGAAGCATTTTTGTTTCTAAGCGCTATTTTTGAGTTTAATCTTTAAAAATTCATAACTTGACTTGTGTATGTCGGATTTTTGTCGTTTTGGTCTTGTTTTGTTTAGATACATATTTCCTATATTTCTAAACCAGTGTTGTGTCCTTTTGTAGTGTTTTTCATTAAGTTACTGTGTGTGTTTGTACAAATACTTTACACCTAGCACTCTGAGGATAAGCCTACTGCTCTGCCAAGCTACCAAGGGGGTAAGCAGGGGTTAGCTGAGGGTGATTCTCTTCTACCCTGACTAGAGTGACGGTCCTTGCTTGCACAGGGGGTAACCTGACTGTCAACCAAAGACCCCATTTCTAACACTTTCCATGACCAACAGATGTAACATTACAAGGATAAATGCTGCAACATGGTTTTGCAGATATGCAAATTTTTCACATTGTTATATTTTATATTGATTTTCCCACCAGCCTGAGGTATGTGCAAAGGAATAAATTAATGAAATACATTTCAAAGTTATTTCATTTTTGGTGGCAATGTACATGAATGTAATGAATCCTCACAATGAAACTCATAGTGTAAAATATTTGTATTTTAGAAAGATACAAGTATTCAGATGGAAAACAATGGAAAATTATTTTAATATCATTTAACATTGTAGGAGGCTGGCCTGGTTTGTAGTGGGTACCTTGGGTACTTACACCTCACACCAGGTCCAGTTATCCCTTGTTAGTGAATGTAGTAGTGTTCTAGCAGCTTAGGCTGATAGAGGTAGCTATAGCAGAGCAGCTTAGGCTGAACGAAGAGACATGCAAAGCTCATGCAATATCACTTATAGTTACACAGTACTGGTACACAAGTAAAGACAATACTCAGTGTTACCAAAAATAAAGGTATTTATTTGGGTGACACAGTACCAAAAATATCTTAGAGACAATACTCCTTCTGGAGGTAATTATTATACACAATATATACACTAGACACCAAAATTAGACAAGTAAATAGTCATAGAACAATGCAAAACAGTAGGAAATCCTATAGAATGCAATGGGAGAAAAAAGGTCTAGGGGCAACACAAACCATATACTAAAAAAGTGGAATGTGAATTACAAATTCCCCCCTAGACAAGTGTAGTGTGTGCAGAATCGCTGGGAGAGTAAGAATACAGTAAAGGTAAGTAAATTACCCCACTCCAGAGCCCAGAAAAGCAGGAGTAAATTACTGCAAGTTTCCTTAGGAAACACTACACCTCGTTTTTGGGATTTTGTATCAGCCAACCAAGTCTGCAAAGAACAACTGCTGGATTTTGGACCTGAAGACCTGAAAAGGAAGGGGACCAAGTCCAGAAGTTGAAAGAAATTCCAGGAAGGACAGGATCCCCTGTCAACCCAGTAGAGGGTGCATAAGAAGAGTCCCCGGTTAGTAGACGAGTTCTGGTTAGCAGATCCTCAGTGACACAGTTAGGCACTACACAGCTATACATATTAGGCCACAAACTATGAGCACTGGGGTCCTGGCTAGCAGGGTCTCAGTGAGACAGGCAAAACACACTGACATATAGGTTTTTATCTATGAGCACTGGGGTCCTGGCTAGCAGGATCCTAGTGACACAGTAAAAACACACTGACACACACCCACAAACAGGCCGAAAGTGGGGGTAACCATGGTAGAAAGAGGCTACTTTCTCACAAACATTTATTGAAGCTGGTTCCTGTTGCTGACAGAATGTTATGTATTAAATGTATCACACACATTTTAGTTCTGTTTACACAAAAGATACTCACATTTTAGTCAAGTAGTACATTTGAGCTATTTCACAAGCATACACTACAGGCACACCTTTAGAAGGCACATTTGAGCTCAGTTTGGTCATGTTTTGCACACCACTCTGTTGTTCACCTAAGTAATTTGACTTTGACTATCTGAGTAGCCTCTATTAATATGACTTTCATATTGTTGCTTTATACAATAAATGTGCTGTGAGCAATCCATTGTACTTATGATTGGTACTGTGCTTGCTTTTTTATATTCCTATTGTGATGTTAATTATATTTGCTGAAAAAATCAATTATTTTGAAAAGACAAAGAGCCTGATTTAGAATTTGACAAATAGGGTTACTCAGTCAGAAAAGTGACGGATATCCCATCCACTGTATTACGAACCCATCGTATCCTATAGGAATCGTGATATTTGTTACAATACAAAAAGCCAATAAAGATAAGTCAAAAAACTTGCTCACTCTTTTTCTCAATAAACAAATACTGTCCTGCAAAAGATGCATGATAAGAATAACATTATTTACAATTTAAACAGGCTGTATGCTTTCAGGAAGAAATGTCAACATATGGGTTTAATTAGTGGTAATTAGTTCAAGTGGGGTTATTTCCTGCTGTGTGTAGTTGCTAGTGGGATATGAACAAAAGTCAAAAACTAGTGGTAGTAGAATGCCATAGTGGCATTGGTAAAACCATTAGATATGTCTGTCTTATAATTCAAAGTGTTTTTTTGGGATTAGTGTGTGTATCCATCAGCAATTGATTTAATAATTCAGGGTGGGGCTAACATTTTAGGCAATAAAAGCAGAGCTATCAACGGAGCCAGTATGAGAAAATATAATAAACTAACTTTTAAACATATTGGTCAGGCCCAATAGATTTGAACAAACATGCTCATATGGATTTGATATTTTATAGGCTGCTGACAGTGATCTTTGGAAAAGAAAATGAGTGAATCACAGGTAAAAATGCATTTTATACAGGTTCTGTACAAGCACATTAGAAGTAGTTTTCTCAAAGTCATTTCAAGTAGACAAAAGTTTTGCCCACAAATTATTTTATGGCAGGACAATGTGCTCATGAAATATTAATCATTGGAAGTCCAGAAGGTGCTCCCGCTGCATTACTGACTATAGGTATGTTTACAGTATGGTCACTGGCACATCGCACCATATGCATGTTTGAAGCCACAGAAATATGTGCATGTTTCCATACATTATCTTTAGTGTGATATTGCACATGAAGTTCTGGATGAATCTATCAATATACAGGATGAACACTTCCAATGATTTATTCTTACTTAAGAAACGTACAAGCGTGATGCTGTCATTTTTACAGTTTCATTAAAAAAATATAATATCATGTGAAAGACAGGTTTTCTACTTATCAACACATTTTATAGCATACATCGTGAGAAAAAAAGCATATATCTGTCAATTCCCAGACAGTACTAGTTTCTGCGTTCCATCAAATAAACAGTGGCTGCAATATCGTAGAGAAACACTTCTAGAAAAATGTGACTGCCACATTATATGAAAGGTTTATTTGCTTCTAGAAGGAAATTATCAATAGTCCCACTGTGTGTAAACGCAATCCTTGAAAATATAGCGGGAACTTGGCAGAATCAAAGAGATCCATACTTTATTTTCAGATGTTATGTATTTTGCCAATGTTTGCATAGTGCCATTCTGCCATTTGTATGGTCCCCTAGTACTTTTAAAGTCTCATCTGTATGTGTACGTTTGAGTTGCTGATTGCAACATGATATAATATCTACATTCTAAAGTGGAGGGGCTGCAGCCCTGTTCCATATCACTGACTTAAACTGAATGACCTAAAACTATCCCACTAACCTATGGTCTAATGAATTCTGCTTTGCTGTTTATTATATAATTTAGGGGCATGTTTACAAGCCCCTGGTCCTTGAGCCGCCATAGGGCTCATTTTTTTTAATGCTATGGTGGAACTAAGGTGGCTTTTCCCCCATGCTGTATTTACAAAGTGGCACAATGCTTGCAGTGCACCTCTTGAAAACCTCTTGCTCCACTTTATGCCTGAGTCAGGCCTAATGTATGCAAGGGGGACATTCGATGCAGGGAGGCCCGAAAAAATGCAGCAGTGAAATATACAACATTTCAGTGCACCATTTTTTTTCTGTCATTTTTAACACCTGCTTAGACCACATGTTAAAATGACACACTCATTTTAATCAATGAGCCTCCCTGTGGTTTGCTGCACGAGCGTCTAAATCTTTTATGCTAGTGCAGCAAAGCGTCACAATAGCATACGAAAAGTTGACACTATTGTCCTAATGACTACCATGCTGCGCCGTATTGTAAATACGGTGCTACCATGGTGCTGCTAGGGGTCAGGAGCGATGCAAGAAAAGTGGTGCTTTGGGGCTGATGAGCCACTTTCTTTTAAATACGCCCTGTAGTGTTTTCTTTCTATACTGCACAATGTTTGCTTCAAAATATCTGAGGAAACGCAGAATTGGAGTCTAAATAGGGTCTAAAA
Source organism: Pleurodeles waltl (assembly GCF_031143425.1). Classification (NCBI taxonomy): domain Eukaryota; kingdom Metazoa; phylum Chordata; class Amphibia; order Caudata; family Salamandridae; genus Pleurodeles; species Pleurodeles waltl. The sequence continues at coordinate 145,304,684 of NC_090440.1, forward strand.
GGCTGGAGGAGGTAGGCAAATTTACGTATCATGCATGTTTGATTGTGCTCTTGTACCATCAATGTCTATGTATATTCGAACTTAGGTATCTACTTGGGGATATGTTAAGAGACATTTGAGTAATGCTTTGTTGTTATTAGTATTGTCTGACATTGCTGTCAGGTTCAGTTGCATTATACTGTATTATACAGTAGTTGCATTTATATAGATCTTCATACCTCTCATGAGTCACCAAAGTGCATTTGTGAAAAGATAAGATGCTACTCTGTGGGAGTGATATTGTAAGAAATGGGGCTATTGATTAAGAGGGATGGAAGCCTTACACAAGCAACAACCACAATTCTCATCAGGGTGAATGAAAAAAGTCACTAAATTAACCTGAGCTTCACCCCTTCGCTGCCAGACCTTTTCCCCTCCTGTGCCGAGCCTTTTTTTGGCTATTTGGGGCAGTTTGCGCTTAGGCCCTCATTACTTTTTGTTCACATAAGCTACCCACGCCAAATTTGCGTCCTTTTTTTCCAAAATCCTAGGGATTCTAGAGGTACCCGAACTTTGTGGGTTCCCCTGAGGGAGACCAAGAAATTAGCCAAATTACAGTGAATTTGATGTTTTTTTTCAAAAAATGGGAAAAAAGGGCTGCAGAAGGCGGCTCGTGGTTTTTTCCCTGAAAATGGCATCAACAAAGAGTTTGCGATGGCAAGTTCACCATCTTCCCAGCTTTCAGGAACAGGCAGACTTGAATTAGAAAATGCCATTTTACAATACAATTTTTACATTTTACTGGGACAAACCCCATTTTTACTATTTTTTGTGCTTTCAGCCTCCTTCCAGTTAGTGACCGGAATGGGTGAGAAACCAATGCTGGATCCCAGAAAGCTAAACATTTTTTAAAAGTAGGCAACAATCTGAATTCAGCAAGGGGTCATTTGTGTAGATCCAACAATGATTTCCTACAGAAAACCAAAAATCACACAAAGTAGTACGGGGTTCTCTATAAATCAAAGAATAAACGTCAGGGGTACAATTTGAGCCCTTGGTTACTTGTGATCCTTTATTGGAAGGATGAGGTCAGTATGAGGTCAGTGAGCTGCTGTGGAGTATTGAGAGGAAGGGGGGAATTTCCTTTACGGACTAGGTGGTCTCACACACTATATAGTGTCATTCTTCATCATTTGACCACCTAGCCCCACCCAGGTAGGACAATGCCACCAGGGCGGACTCAACCTTGCTATTAAAAGAACAGGAGGGAGTGCGTAAATAAATTCTTGGTCTGGAAAGATCGGGATCCAGCTAATCTAGGGAAAATAAAAAAACCTAAACAGCCACCTGTATGAAGTTACAATTTAATAATGGTGTATGGTTGGTGTGGTTAAAAACATAGAGTGGGACACCTCCGTGAGAACAAGGACTCACAGGGTCACCTATCTAAAGAACGGTAGCCAACATGTTTCTGCCCTTAGTAGTGAGCCAAGGAAGGTCTCAGGGCATTCATCAGGGCCTCGGATCCCTAAGACTCACATTAAGAGTTAAAAAGAAACTCTTCTCAATTAGTGAAAAGTGTAAGGTGTAAAGTAAAGGGCCTACCTTACCCAAGGAATTACCTTGAGGCAGCCTGTAGAATGCAAAACAACACACAGATAATTAAAGCAATAGTGAAACACAACACTGTGCAGCAAACCAACCACACACGTGACAAGGAAATATACTCATGCACAGAATACATACATTCATGGTAGGCAATACTCATGCACAGAGTGGATATATATATATGGTAGGCAATACTACCACTAGAGGGAATTACAAAATCTTACCCTATCCCTAGAGGCTATTGGCCTCTGGTATCCAGGAGGGGGAGTGTCCCCTTATTGTCAAACACTACGGTTAACATAACAGAAAAGAAGCAAAGAAGCAAGGTGAGGGGGTACACATTTAAACTGGGAAGATTACCCATGATTATGACAACATCTGTAGAAGAGAAAATCAGACAGAAAGGAGCCCAGCAGGGTACTTGCATTATCTTTGAAGGAAGGGCTGGTTGAAAGATGTCAGCCCAAAGAAAGTAAATGAAAGGACCAATAAAAAATTTGTAATCAGAAACGGAAAATGCTATAATAAATACAAGGAAGACAGAGAAGAGGTATCTTATCTGTGCTGCCTGAAGTCCGACAAGTCACTTACTGCATCAAAGGGGGCGCTCGCTGTGCGCCTATGCCGTCCTCTCCTTGGACCGCTTGGTAGAAATGGTCAAGGGGAGACGGTCTCTTTATTGCGGATATTGGAATTAAGGCGCACAAAATCAGCGTTGTCAGTAATGGTGGCCTTCGAAACAGGTGTAGGTAATCACCGCCGCGGGCCCGCAGTGCAAACGTGACGCCGACGTGGAGACTGGAAACGTGTCTCCCACGTCTGTGCCGGAGAGCCGGCTCCGAGCTGAAGGAGGTCTGGGGCAGCCGGGATTAAGAGCTTCCGGCTGCCGTGCGGAACTCCGCGGCATCGGAGGCGTCCCGCGGCCGCTGGGAAATGTAGTTCCCAGCGGTCGCGCTCTATAGAGAGGCTCCGACGCCCAGAAGAAGGGAGAAGGAGGAGCCTAAGGAGGGCAGGGGGGTGAAGGAAGGGGGGGTTGACAAAGGGAACAAAGAAAAAAAGAAAAAGGGGAGATGGGGAGATGGAACAGAAAGGAAGAGGACAGAAAAAGACAAAAAGGAGAACACGGGGGGAAACAGGATGGGAGGTGAGCAAAGGAGGAAAATACCTGTGGATTGTGGCCTCTAGCTCAGTCGGCACCCGGGCAAACCTAGAAAACTAGCGCATTTTTGAAAACTAGACACCTAGGGGAATCCAAGATGGGGTGACTTGTGGGGCTCTGACTATGTTCTGTTACCCAGAATCCTTTGCAAACCTCACAATTTGGCCAAAAAAACACTTTTTCCTCTCCTTTCGGTGACAGAAAGTTCTGGAATCTGAGAGGCGCCACAAATTTCCTTCCACCCAGCGTTTCCCCAAGTCTCCCGATAAAAATGGTACCTCACTTTTGTGGGTGGGCCTAATGCCCGCGAAAAGAAATGCCCCAAAACACTATCTGGACACATCAAAATTATCAAATACAAAACGACCTGTTTTTCCAGGGGGGCACCTGCGTTTTTGGTCCTGGGCTCAGCAGCCTTCTAGGGAAACCTGTCAAACCCAGACATTTCTAAAAACTAGACACCCGAGGGAGTCCAGTGAGGTGTGACTTGCATGGATCCCCCAATGTTTTCTTACCCAGAATCCTCAGCAAACCTCAAATTTAGCTAAAAAATCAAATTTTTCCCACATTTCTGTGTGGGATCACCGCACTGGACACATTTCATACCACCCAATGTTCCCCTCAGTCTCCGGGTAAAAATGATACCTCGTTTGTGTAGGTGGGCCAAGTGCTTGTGAAAGGGAAGAGCCAAAAAAAATTCGATATTGAAGGGAACCAAAGCGGGTCCAAAAGGGCAGTTTGCAAAAAAACATTTTAAGGCTGATAAGTGCAGCAGAATTTTTATCGGTATAGATGAGACAATGCTGGGTGGTAGGAATTTTATGTATTCCTGCAGATTCCGAAAGGTTCCATCACAAAAATGTGGGAAAAATGTGTGATTTCCAGCAAAGTTGGAGGTTTGCAGGGGATTGTGGGTACAAAAATGGTGTAGGGTGCATGTGAAATACACCACCCCGTAATCACCCAGATGTTTAGTTTTCAGATGTGTCTAGGTCTTGTGGATTTTTCTACATGGCAGCGTCCCAAATTCCATAAAGTGCAGCCCTCACCATTCCAAGTGGGACAATTTTGAGAGTAAGCCAAGCTCTCATGGCCCAAATGTAAAACTAAAACTCAAAATAATCAAATGTCTTCTTGCTTGCTGTAGGATAAGATGTTTTAGAGTATGGGGGAGAGCTGAAAGACTGTTACCCCCTTCAGTTGAGGTGGGGGAGTAACTAGGCCCTTACTGGTTGGTAGCCACCACCCCAATATTTTTTTTAAATTCCCTGGCATCTAGTAGACTTTCTGCACCCCCCGGGGTGTGGATCAGGGGTAATTGACCCATCTGCGCGCTGGTGGGCAGAACGACTTTGGCCCCATTTATTTGGGGTGGGGTATGGCCATACCCCCACCCTCTTATTTTTTTAAATAAAACTTCCCTGTCCTCTGGTGGGCTTTCTGCCCCCCCTTGGGGGCAGATGGGCCTTCCAAAAATAGGCCCATCTGCCCCCAATGGGGGACAGATATGGCCAACAGTAATGTGCCCCCATGGGGAGCGACCCTTACCCAAGGGGCTGCCCCCCTAAAGAAAACACATGCATACACACACACCAACCCCTGGTGCCTAAGTGGTTTCTGCCCCATGGGGGCAGATTGACCTAAATTAAATTCCCTTACCCCCCCCCGGTAGCGACCCTTGCCTAAGGGGTTGCTACCCACCTCTAAAAAACAAAACAAAACAAAAAAAAATCCCCCAAAAATGTATCCTTGGTGCCTAATAACAATAGGCCGATCTGCCTTCGGGGGGCAGAAATGGCCTAAAATATATTTGCTACCCTGAACCCCCACCCCCCCGGGAGCTACCCTTGCCTAAGGAGTAGCTCCCCTTGCGTGACATTGGCACAAAAAAAAAGATCCCCGGTGCCTAGTGGTTTCTGCCCCCCTTGGGGGCAGATTGGCCTGACAAAAATTGGCCGATCTGCCCCCAAAGGGGGCAGAAATGGTCTAACTACAATTTGCCCCCCAGGGGAGCAACCCTTGCCTAAAGGGTCGCTCCACATCTCTAAAAAGCAAACACAAAAAAAACACCCCAAAAAATTTAGCCCTGGCGCCTAGAGGCGGGGGCAGAAATGGCCTAAAATAAATTTGCCCCCCCACCCCCTCGGGGAATGACCCTTGCCTAATGGGTCGCTCCACTTGCGTGACATTGGCGCAAAAAAAAAGATCACCAGTGCCTACTGGTTTCTGCTCCCCTTGGGGGCAGATTGACCTAAAATCAGCCGAACTGCCCCCAAGGGGAGCAGAAACAGTCTAAATACAATTTGCCCCTAGGGGAGCGACCCTTGCCTAATGGGTCACTCCCCATCTCTAAAAAAAAAAAAAAAAAAAAAAAAACACAAGAAAAATCAGCCCTGGCGCCTAGAGGTTTCTGCCCCCAGGGGGGGCAGAAATGGCCTAAAATAAATTTGCCCCCGCACACCCCCGGGGAGCGACCCTTGCCTACAGGGTCGCTCTCCTTGCGTGACATTGGCGCAAAAAGTCCACCCCTTGGGGGCAGATTGACCTAAAATCGGCCGATATGCACTTTTTGGCCTAAATACAATTTGCCCCTCCAGGGGAGCGAACCTTGCCTAAGGGGTCGCTCCCAACCTCTAAAAAATAAAACAAAAACAAAACAAAAAAAATTATCCCTGGTGCCTAGAGGTTTCTGCCCCCCCTGGGGGCAGATCGGCCTAATAATAGGCCCCCTGGGAAGCGTCCCTCGCCCAAGGGGTCGCTCCCCTTATGCCAATTTCTTATATAAAATAAATCCCTGGTGTCCAGTGGGCATTTTAGCAGCCGGGTCGATTCGCAATCCGGCTGCTAAAATGCTCAGAGAGACTTCAAAGGGAAGGACATTCCTTTCCTTCCCTTTGAAGCCTCTCAGGCCTCCTCCACGTGATCGGAAGAGAAATGCTGAGCATTTCGCTTCCGATCACGCTGGAAGCTCTGTGATGGTCAGCGCGCTGACGTCACAGGGGGGTGGGGGGGCAGAGGGGCTGTTGGGGTGGAAGGGGAAGGGCTTCCCCTTCCATCCCTGCCTTTGGGGGATGCGAGGGAAGAACACAGAGGGAGCGCCAGCGCTCCCTCTAGGCTCTGTGCCCAGGACGTAATGGTTACGTCCTGGGCACACGAGCACTGTGCAGCAGGACGTAACCATTACGTCTGCGGCACAGAACCGGTTAATACTCTGTTAGCTTGGCACAAAGACAGTCAGACTTCACTTAGAGGAAATGTGTAAAGTATGTATGCAGTACACAAACAGAAATAAAACGATATCACAACACAAGAACATTTTCACACGAATGTAGGAAAATAGAGTAAATTTAAATAAACAGAATTACACCAAAACAAATTAAATCCAATCAGTTGCAACAAAGGTATGATTTTTAAATTTTCTTTTAGTGAAAATAGTGCCAAAAAGAATAAAGTACAAAACCCAGGTTTAGGGTCACGTAAGACATAGGAGAAAATCACAAATTAAGGTGATCACGATGGACTGCAAGCTGGATACAGTCACCACGTTAATCCTGGTCAAGAGTTACCTTGGGACTTAGAAGAAATTTTTAAGATTTCCTGCAGAAGGTACAGTCCTCAGTGGGCAATGCAGCAGGCTGTAGGTGAGAGGAGGTTGTTGATGATGGGGAGCTGCTGGACAAAGTCTTGGTGAAGTCAATCGACAATGGCAGGACAAGCTCTGAGTGGTAAAGCTAGATTTTCAGGCCAAGGAGGTTGTTGTCGTTGATGGGGTGCTGGTCATTATTGAGCTTGGTGAAGATTTCTACCTACGACCTAAAAGTTTTTCTTGAGCTTGAATGACTTTAGGAGTTTTTCACTATTGGGACATGTAAAACATAAACCCTCAAGTCTACTTCTTAAATATCATACATGCTGCCCTAGGAATTGTTAGGGCCTTCTTTAACAGTGACTTTTAAGTTGAAAAAAAAGCAGGTTTAGGCCTGACAAAAGGTTTATTTTGCAAGGTTAAAATGGCAATTTAAATTGTACTACAGGCTGCAATGGCAGGCCTGAGACATATTTTAAAGTGGTACTTTAGTGAGTGGCACAATCAAAGTTGCAAGTCCACTAGTAGTATTCAACTTACAGTCCCTGGGTACATGTGGTACCATTTACTATCAACTTACCAGTAAATTAAATGTGCCAATTAGGTGTAGTCTACTTGTACTATGTTTCATGGAGGTGGCACAAGACCTTTAACACTAGTAATCAGTGGTAAAGTGAACAGAGTCCTAAAGCCAGCAAAATAAAATCAGCAACATAGGACAGAGTAAGGCAAAATGTTTAGGAGACTACCACCCAAGGGTGTCAAGTCTAACAGTTATGAATGTAAGAGCATGTGTTTGTCATATGATATTGGTAGTCTTTTTTATGTCATGCATCAGGATGACAGTTGAGTTCTTATTGTGGTTTTCTATGGTGCCTATGCATGAATTTAAAATAAAACATTACGAGGGCTGTGAATCATTAAACATGATATGCATGGAAAAATGTGTGTGAGCATAGTGTGGTTACATGGAAAGTGTTTTGATGTTGTGTATGAACGGCAGAGGTTACTGATATGGATGTAGGAGAAAGTGTGAGTGTGGCTGCTGACGTTATGCCCATTGTTACTGTTAGACCTGGCATCCTTGGCGTGGTCTCCCCAAACCTTTTGCCTCTGTTTCCCAGGTTGTTGGATGTGTGCTGGACTCTGTTTTGTTGTTTTTGTTTCTCTGGGTACTTTACCACTGCTATCCAGTGCTAAAGTGTAAGTGCTCCTATGTAAAATCTTTGTGTAATTGACTTTCCATGATTGGCATATTTGATTTACCAGTAAGTCCCTTGTACAATGCACTAGAGGTGCCTAGGGCCTGTAAATCAAATGCTACTAGTGGGCCTGCAGCACTGGTTGTGCCACCCATATAAGCAGCCCTGTAAACATGGCTCAGGCCTGCCACTGCAGTGTCTGTGTGTGCAGTTTTAAACTGCTAATTCAACTTGGCAAGTGTACCCACTTGCCAGGCCGAAATCTTCCCTTTTTATACAGGTGAGGCACCCCTAAGGTAGGCCCTAGGTAGGCCCATGGGCATGGTGTAGTGTATGTTAAAGGTGGGACATGTACTTATGTGCTTTACATGTCCTAACAGTGAAATACTTGCCTATCTCTCTCATGGGGACTGCCTTTAAATATTATTAGAGTTTAGATTCCCTTTGGGAGCAGATAGAAATGTGGAGTTTAGGGTCTCTGAGCTCACAATGTAAAAATACATCTTTTAGTGAAGTTGGTTTTTAGATTGAGTGTTTAAAAATGCCACTTTTAGAAAGTAGGCATTTTCTTGCTTAAACCATGCTGTGACTCTGCCTGTTCGTGAATTTCCTGTCTGGGTCAGTTTGACAGTTGTGTGTATGCACCTCTTTCTAGATAGTGACACAAAGGGAGCTGGGGTGTAGCCTGCATATCCTAACGAGCCATCTGTGCTAGGAGGGAGGAGAGGAGTGGTCACTCACACCTGAAAGGGCTGTGCCTGCCCTCACACAATATAGTCTCTGACCCCCTGATGTGTGTCTGGGGCCTGGCCTGGTCAAGGCGGGACCTCACAAACAAGAGAGACTTTCCTTTGAAGTAGGCCTACTTCAAAGGTGGAAAGGGGTATAAGAGGAGCACCCACAACCCTTGGAAATTAGATCACTTCTGGAATCTCTGCCTAGGAGAAGAGCTGAAGAGCTGAGGAGAAGTGCTGCCCCTGTCTGTGACTGTGCTTGTTGGGCTATCCTGCAGTTGCTGCTTCTGCCTGTGAAAGGTGACAAGTGGTGCCCTATCTACTCCCTGGGCCTTTGATAGGAAAAGCTGGTGAAAATCCAAGAAAACTGACTCCGGGATACTCCGGACAGATGCTGCTGCTGAATCCCGTGTTGCCGCCTGCAACTGATTCTGTGGTCCTCGCTGGAGTGCAACGACCCTCGCAGGCTCAACACGCTGCAGCCCGCCAAAGTCACGACTCCGTGGAAGACGCGTACCACGTCGTGACTGCCGGACATCGACTCCACCCAAAGTGCATAGATTCAGTGCTTCCCACTGCCTCCGCCTCACCTACACTGCTCCACAGCAAGGACCAACGCCTCTTCGTGACACCTCAGCTCCTTTGCCCCGCAGCACCGGAACCAACGCTGCCTCAGATCCAGCGATGCTGCGATCCCTGACTGTGCGCACTGGCTTGGTTTTTACACTTTACGAAGGTACTGTACCTGGGGGTCTGCGTGATTCCGTGCCCGCCGCCATTGGCGTCGGATTGTTGGGAACGACTCCGTTATGATGCCGTGTTAATATCTCATCAAATCATGTTGTGTTTCTAAGCACTATTTTTGAGCTTAATCTTTAAAAATTCATAACTTGACTTGTGTATGTTGGATATTTGACTTTTTGGATAAATATTGGCTATGTTTCTAAACTGTTGAGTCATTGTGTGGTGTTTTTACTATAATACTGAGTGTGTTGGTACAAATACTTTACACCTGATCTCTGAAGTTAAGCCTACCTGCTCATGCCAAACTACCAAGGGGGTGAGCGGGGGTTAACTGAGTGTGATTCTCCTTTACCCTGACTAAAGTGAGGTTCCTTGCTTGGGCAGGGGGTAACCTGACTGCTAACCAAAGACCCTATTTCTAACACTTTGCAGTAGCGGTAGCCCTAATTTACAATTCAAATCTCACAGAAGATGGGCCTAGGAAATTTTCCAGAGATGAAAGTTTCCACCATTGGCACATTCGTCAATTTAGGACTTTAATTAGGCATGATATAGAATAGTCAATTAACAACCATCCTTCTATGTGTCCTGAAATACACTCAGTAGCAGCACATGGCAATGATCTCTGCTGCATGCTTTAAGAAGTCCTCTCAGATGGCCTCCTCAGAAAATTTAGCATGTGTGGCAGGGAAAATAAATCCTCTGGAATGAGTATTATGAAGTGGCCCATTCTAAATGAGCAGTGAGGTGTACCACAAATCCTGATAGCCCAACCCATATTGTGGATGGCATTGAGGACACCCAAGAGAGAGAATTAATTTTGTGATTCAGTAGAAGGAATGCACTTATGTTCCCACACCAGAAAGGGATGGCAGGCGATTTAATACAAGGAAAGATGTTATCAGGAGGAAACAGGACAGTGGGTCATGCCCTTACCCCACCTTATCCCAAAAGAGCGAAGATATCTGTAACCTCTTCTGTCTTAACTTGAACACTTAGGCCTTTTCTCTGGCCATCTTGACTGATAAACCTGAGAGGGAAGGTTACATTGGGCCCAGGTGCTACAAGGAAAAAACAGTATGTTCCGTACAAAAACCTATAACACTCACAACACACATTGCTTAAGCCCACAATTTCAAGGGCAGGGCCCGGTCACCTAGGATCAGTGTAGAGGATGTGCTGGGGCAGTAAAGGTACCAAGCATCTTTCCCCTTGCATGACCGATCAGAAGATGTTGTGCAGATGGGATATAAACCTGAGAGATCAGAAAAAAAATTGTCTAAGAGTAAACATTATGAGGAATACCACTGCCGCTGCCGGCATTCTGACCTTCCCGCTGGGCCTGCGGGCGCTAACTATGTTAGCGCCCGCTGGCCCAGCGGGAAGGAGGGCTGCAACACAGAAGCTGGCTCCGAATGGAGCCGTCGGTGTTGCGGCCGTGCGACGGGTGCAATTGCACCCGTCGTGCTTTTCACTGTCTGCTAGGCAGACAGTGAAAAGCCGGCCGGGGCCCTGTTAGGGGGCCCCTGCACTGCCCGTGCCAGTGGCATGAGCAGTGCAGGGGCCCCCAGGGGCCCCAAGACACCTGTTCCCGCCAGCCTCTTCCTGGCGGTGACAACTGCCAGAAACAGGCTGGCGGGAAGGGGGTCAGAATCCCCATGGCAGCGCTGCTTGCAGCGCTGCCATGGCGGATTAGCCCAGACGGGGCAAAATCGACGGGAAACCGCCGGCCCCGGTTTTCTGACCGCAGCTTTACCGCCGCGGTCAGAATGGGCTAGGAAGCACCGCCAGCCTGTTGGCGGTGCTTCCGTCATTCGTGGCCCTGGCGGTCTTAGACCGCCAGGGTCAGAATGACCCCCATAGTTTTTTAACATCAACATATAATTTGCTACTAATAAAGTGGAAATTGTCTGAGTGGGCATTACAGACACGAAGGAGGATGTAAACTCAAAAGAGTAAGTCTCTCCAGGATTTAAGGGTTGGCCTCATTTGGTTGCACAAGGGCAGGTGAGTAATACTAGGCAGCCTGATTTAACCATGGGCTGTTAGGTCAGCAACCTACTGAGTGTCACTACTCAATCTTGTGCCTTATGCCCAGTGAGTATTACTCGCTGACCTCATGACATTCCTTCCACTGTGATGCCAAAAGCTCCATGACTCACCCTCCCGTTAGGACTGAACCATTGACCCTCATCAGTGATTGCTAAGCAAGTTTCATCTAGTTTGCACCTGAAGATAGTATGTGCCCTGTTAGGATAGACCCATTTCCACTGTAAAGTATTAGGATGTACTATCATGCACTTGGGGTCCATTGTACTTGTAATTGTCAATTGGCATATGCACCTGCTGTCTGTTAAGCCATGCCCGTTTGTGTGTAACATGTAATTATTCCCAAGTTCCTTTGGAAGCCTCCATGTGAGACACATACAGTATATATAGCTCCTCTGAACTTGCATCAGGGCTTAGCCCTGTACCTGTATCGATTCCTGCACAAGTCTCCATCAACTCCTGCATAAACAGCTTCCCTTCACTCACCTTCTGAGTCACCTGGATCTCCTGTGCCCCTCTTGAGTGCAAACTTCATTCCTGCAATCATTTCCCGAGTCGCCCATACCAGACTTGCTTTGTTTCTGCACCATCTGCCAAGTCCTTTGGAACTCAGCCAATGTTCCAGTCTTCCAGGTACTTTCTGAGATCCTGACTCTCAAGATCCCTCAAAGTCGCTCCTTCATGAGCTATGATTCTGCCTCTTCTTAATTCTAGCAACAGCCCTCCACCCCTCTGCTGCCTCTGAAATCCTTTAAAGTACTTCCCAGGTTAACTGCCTGCTCGCATGTTAGTGCATACTAATCTTGAGTGGTCATTGCAGGCCTGTCTGTTATCTCTGTTTTCTCTGTGCTTCTGCCATTAGACTCTTTCTCTAAATCATGGCTTTCTAAACTGTTGCCCATTGACTAGAGACAGTCTCCTGAATCAGCCTGTAACTCCAAATGTTTAATTGAGTGTTGTCATGTTTTCTGGCATACCTTGGGAGTGTTTACCACTCCAACTTTCAGTTGAGATTTTTTGTGTTTGCTAGTATATCTTTGGAGTGCCCACATCCTCATCCTGTGTTTCAGAAGTAACTGTGAATCTAGATTGTCTTGGGAGTGTCCCTTACTCCAAACCATTTCCCTAGTACAACCTTGGAAATCTCACCTTGTGTCTCACCTTGTGTCTCACCTTGTGTCTCAATGAAACTTTTTTTCTTATATTGTTATATTTTCAAGTACCAGTCAATGTACACAGGTTTAATCCTTGTGCCCAACCTTGTATCAATGAGAAGACTTGTTAGAAATGGGGTTTTTGGTTGGCAGTCAGGTTACCCTCTGTCCAAGCAAAAGCCCTCACTCTAGTCAGGGTAAGTCACACACTATCCAAGATTATCCTGTGCCCACCCTCTGGTAGCTTGGCACGAGCAATCAGGCTTAACTTATAAGGCAATGTGTAAAGTATTTGTGCAATAAATCATACCATACCACCATATAGCACCACAAAAATACACCACACAGTGTTTAGAAAAATATATAATATTTATCTGGATAATTGTAGGTCAAAAAGAATAAAGTTGCAATGGAAAATTGTAGGAATATCACAGGGAAGTGATATAAAGTGTCTTAAGTCTTTAGAATGCAATAAAGTGTCTTTCAAGCACAAAGTACCTGGTTTCTGGTGGAAAATCTCCTCAGAGGGCCACAGGCGGAGAGATGCGTGGAAAAAGGATGTGTGCGTCGATTTCTCCTCAGCACACAAAGACTTGCGTCGTTCTTTTCCACGCGGGGAAGTCGGGCGTCGTTTTCCGGCGCGCAGACAGTCTCTTTTTGTGGATCGCGGGGATTACCAGATGTCCCGGGTCTGTGCGTGGATTCTCCTGCTGTTTTTCCGGCTGCGCGTCGTTCTGCGGGGCTGCGCGTCAAAGTTTCGAACTCACGGTCGGCGTCGCGTCGATTTCTCCTTGGAAGTCGGGCGCCGGTGTCCTTGCGAGGCCGTGCGTCAAAGTTTCGCGTTCACGGTAGGCGTCGCATCGATTTCTCCTGGAAAGTCGGGAGGCGTTGTCCTTGCGAGGTTGTGCGTCGAAGTCTCGATCGTCCCGAGAGCGTCGCGTTGATCAGCGTCGGTGTGCGGCGTTTTTCTCGCCGCGAAACAAGCTGTGCGTCGAAATTTTCGGCGCACGGAGCGTCCAAGTGAAAGGAAGAAGTCTTTTTGGTCCTGAGACTTCAAGGAACAGGAGGCAAGCTCTATCCAAGCCCTTGGAGAGCACTTTCACAGCCAGACAAGAGTTCAGCAAGGCAGCAGGGCAACAGCAAGACAGCAGTCCTTTGTAGAAAGCAGACAGGTGAGTCCTTTGAGCAGCCAGGCAGTTCTTCTTGGCAGGATGTAGTTTCTGGTTCAGGTTTCTTCTCCAGCAAGTGTCTGATGAGGTAGGGCAGAGGCCCTGTTTTATACCCAAGTGTGCCTTTGAAGTGGGGGAGACTTCAAAGAGTGGCTAAGAAGTGCACCAGGTCCCCTTTCAGTTTACTCCTGTCTGCCAGGGTCCCAGTAGGGGGTGTGGCAGTCCTTTGTGTGAGAGCAGACCCTCCACCCTCCCAGCCCAGGAAGACCCATTCAAAATGCAGATGTATGCAAGTGAGGCTGAGTACCCTGTGTTTGGGGTGTGTCTGAGTGAATGCACAAGGAGCTGTCAACCAAGCCCAGCCAGACGTGGATTGTAAGGCACAGAAGGATTTAAGTGCAAAGAAATGCTCACTTTCTAAAAGTGGCATTTCTAGAATAGTAATATTAAATCCGACTTCACCAGTCAGTAGGACTTTGTATTACCATTCTGGCCATACTAAATATGACCTCCCTGCTCCTTTCAGATCAGCAGCTGACACTTCAACAGTGTATGAGGGCAGCCCTAATGTTAGCCTATGAAGGGAGCAGGCCTCTCAGTAGTGTGAAAACGAATTTAGGAGTTTTACACTACCAGGACATATAACTACACAGGTACATGTCCTGCCTTTTACCTACACAGCACCCTGCCCTAGAGGTTACCTAGGGCACACCTTAAGGGTGACTTATATGTAGAAAAAGGGGAGTTCTAGGCTTGGCAAGTACTTTTAAATGCCAAGTCGAGGTGGCAGTGAAACTGCACACCCAGGCCTTGCAATGGCAGGCCTGAGACAAGGAAAAAGGGGCTACTTAAGTGGGTGGCACAACCAGTGCTGCAGGCCCACTAGTAGCATTTAATTTACCAGCCCTATGCACATAAAGTGCACCTTACTAGGGACTTATAAGTAAATTAATAGTCCAATCAGGTAGGATTCCAGGTTACCATGTTTTAAGGGAGAGAGCATATGCACTTTAGCACTGGTTAGCAGTGGTAAAGTGCGCAGAGTCTATAAACCAGCAAAACAGTGTCCAAAAAAATGGAGGGAGGCAGGCAAAAAAGTTAGGGGTGACTACCCTAAGGCTGTCAGGTCTAACAAGACTGTTTCATGTGAATGTATATTGTCGAGTCCTGATATATCTGCAGTGCACAACCTTCGGAAAGTTGATATCCCAACCTTGTGCCCCACTGTACATAATCGTAACCTGACCTATTTGTTAAGCGCAACCTTGGAAAAGCTGCCATTCCAACCTTGTGTCCATCAAATCATTTTTCAAGTTCATGTAATTTTGAATGTAATTCAATTCCGATAGCAACCTGGTCTCAAACATATCTTGGGAGCTGTTTAACTTCCAACCTTCCAGTCAACAGAAACCTGGTTTTCTATTTAATTGTGAGTGTCTCGGATTTAAAAGATATATATTGAGTGCTGTTTTTGGGTTGCCATTAACTTCAATCTATGTTCTAAGTTTTCAGTGGAGGCAACTTATCTCTACGTAGTACTTCCTTTTCTTCTTCGAGCTTTCCAGAAGATTACTCTAGGGTATCTGATTCATCTGCTCCCATGTTATGATTATTTAAGAAACCTGTAAGTGTGAAATATCGAAAGTGTCATATTGTAAACTGTGTAATGAATCTATGCAGAGTTGGTAATTGCTTTTTCTTGTTGTTTTCAGTGCATACCATTTTCACAATAACCCGAAGTACAGACTTGCAATTCTGCGATTAACCAGAAGGTCAAAAAGTGACAAATCTGTTTAGCAGAGCAGTGCCATTGCGGAGTAGAGACTGAACCACAGGTTTTCTTGTTTGTTACTTCGACCCTTCTCCCCTTTTCCCTTCAAGAAGTTGTTGGTTACTAGGAGTACTATCAATGGAGACAACTTCTTCTCAAATTGGGAGTGAGGGCCTAGCACCAGCTCCAGCGTCATCCCCGCAGTCGGATCCAGGTGAGTGCATGACACCAACCACTGTGCTTCTCACCCTCATAACTGCAGTGTCCAGTCTGGCTACAACTAGTGTTTGTCCCCATTCCAGAGCTTGAGAGTGGATTTAGGGCAACCTCCTACTCAAAACCTTAAGTACCTTTGGCCTAGCAGGAGTAGATGGACTGCTTCCGTACAGGTTGTGAGCCTTGATTGCTCTTGGAGCTTGTTCATTGGCTCTATTTGTTTAGCAGTAGACAGAATCACTATCATTAAAACAAGAGCTTTTCTATGCAATTATTGTGTTCTTATGATTATAATTGCATGT